>NC_089846.1:2508025-2881050 GCF_035609145.1 Eleutherodactylus coqui | reverse complement strand
TCACCAGTACAAGTACTACAAGTATCAGGCAGGAGCCCCCGGCGGGACCACCGCACCCCCCACCAGTACAAGTACTACAAGTATCAGCAGGAGCCCCCGGCGGGACCACCGCACCCCCCACCAGTACAAGTACTACAAGTATCAGCAGGAGCCCCCGGCGGGACCACCGCACCCCCCACCAGTACAAGTACTACAAGTATCAGCAGGAGCCCCCGGCGGGACCACCGCACCCCCCACCAGTACAAGTACTACAAGTATCAGCAGGAGCCCCCGGCGGGACCACCGCACCCCCCACCAGTACAAGTACTACAAGTATCAGCAGGAGCCCCCGGCGGGACCACCGCACCCCCCACCAGTACAAGTACTACAAGTATCAGCAGGAGCCCCCGGCGGGACCACCGCACCCCCCACCAGTACAAGTACTACAAGTATCAGCAGGAGCCCCCGGCGGGACCACCGCACCCCCCACCAGTACAAGTACTACAAGTATCAGCAGGAGCCCCCGGCGGGACCACCGCACCCCCCACCAGTACAAGTACTACAAGTATCAGCAGGAGCCCCCGGCGGGACCACCGCACCCCCCACCAGTACAAGTACTACAAGTATCAGCAGGAGCCCCGGCGGGACCACCGCACCCCCCACCAGTACAAGTACTACAAGTATCAGCAGGAGCCCCCGGCGGGACCACCGCACCCCCCACCAGTACAAGTACTACAAGTATCAGCAGGAGCCCCCGGCGGGACCACCGCACCCCCCACCAGTACAAGTACTACAAGTATCAGCAGGAGCCCCCGGCGGGACCACCGCACCCCCCACCAGTACAAGTACTACAAGTATCAGCAGGAGCCCCCGGCGGGACCACCGCACCCCCCACCAGTACAAGTACTACAAGTATCAGCAGGAGCCTCCGGCGGGACCACCGCACCCCCCACCAGTACAAGTACTACAAGTATCAGCAGGACCCCCGGCGGGACCACCGCACCCCCCACCAGTACAAGTACTACAAGTATCAGCAGGAGCCCCCGGCGGGACCACCGCACCCCCCACCAGTACAAGTACTACAAGTATCAGCAGGAGCCCCCGGCGGGACCACCGCACCCCCCACCAGTACAAGTACTACAAGTATCAGCAGGAGCCCCCGGCGGGACCACCGCACCCCCCACCAGTACAAGTACTACAAGTATCAGCAGGAGCCTCCGGCGGGACCACCGCACCCCCCACCAGTACAAGTACTACAAGTATCAGCAGGACCCCCGGCGGGACCACCGCACCCCCCACCAGTACAAGTACTACAAGTACCAGCAGGAGCCCCCGGCGGGACCACCGCACCCCCCACCAGTACAAGTACTACAAGTATCAGCAGGAGCCCCCGGCGGGACCACCGCACCCCCCACCAGTACAAGTACTACAAGTATCAGCAGGAGCCCCCGGCGGGACCACCGCACCCCCCACCAGTACAAGTACTACAAGTATCAGCAGGAGCCCCCGGCGGGACCACCGCACCCCCCACCAGTACAAGTACTACAAGTATCAGCAGGAGCCCCCGGCGGGACCACCGCACCCCCCACCAGTACAAGTACTACAAGTATCAGCAGGAGCCCCCGGCGGGACCACCGCACCCCCCACCAGTACAAGTACTACAAGTATCAGCAGGAGCCTCCGGCGGGACCACCGCACCCCCCACCAGTACAAGTACTACAAGTATCAGCAGGAGCCCCCGGCGGGACCACCGCACCCCCCACCAGTACAAGTACTACAAGTATCAGCAGGAGCCCCCGGCGGGACCACCGCACCCCCCACCAGTACAAGTACTACAAGTATCAGCAGGAGCCCCCGGCGGGACCACCGCCCCCCCCACCAGTACAAGTACTACAAGTATCAGCAGGAGCCCCCGGCGGGACCACCGCACCCCCCACCAGTACAAGTACTACAAGTATCAGCAGGAGCCCCCGGCGGGACCACCGCACCCCCCACCAGTACAAGTACTACAAGTATCAGCAGGAGCCCCCGGCGGGACCACCGCACCCCCCACCAGTACAAGTACTACAAGTATCAGCAGGAGCCCCCGGCGGGACCACCGCACCCCCCACCAGTACAAGTACTACAAGTATCAGCAGGAGCCCCCGGCGGGACCACCGCACCCCCCACCAGTACAAGTACTACAAGTATCAGCAGGAGCCCCCGGCGGGACCACCGCACCCCCCACCAGTACAAGTACTACAAGTATCAGCAGGAGCCTCCGGAGGGACCACCGCACCCCCCACCAGTACAAGTACTACAAGTATCAGCAGGAGCCCCCGGCGGGACCACCGCACCCCCCACCAGTACAAGTACTACAAGTATCAGCAGGAGCCCCCGGCGGGACCACCGCACCCCCACCAGTACAAGTACTACAAGTATCAGCAGGAGCCCCCGGCGGGACCACCGCACCCCCCACCAGTACAAGTACTACAAGTATCAGCAGGAGCCCCCGGCGGGACCACCGCACCCCCCACCCCAGTACAAGTACTACAAGTATCAGCAGGAGCCCCCGGCGGGACCACCGCACCCCCCACCAGTACAAGTACTACAAGTACCAGCAGGAGCCCCCGGCGGGACCACCGCACCCCCCACCAGTACAAGTACTACAAGTATCAGCAGGAGCCCCCGGCGGGACCACCGCACCCCCCACCAGTACAAGTACTACAAGTATCAGCAGGAGCCCCCGGCGGGACCACCGCACCCCCCACCAGTACAAGTACTACAAGTATCAGCAGGAGCCCCCGGCGGGACCACCGCACCCCCCACCAGTACAAGTACTACAAGTATCAGCAGGAGCCTCCGGCGGGACCACCGCACCCCCCACCAGTACAAGTACTACAAGTATCAGCAGGAGCCCCCGGCGGGACCACCGCACCCCCCACCAGTACAAGTACTACAAGTATCAGCAGGAGCCTCCGGCGGGACCACCGCGCCCCCCCCCAAGAACAAGTACTACAAGTATCAGCAGGAGCCTCCGGCGGGACCACCGCACCCCCCACCAGTACAAGTACTACAAGTATCAGCAGGAGCCCCCGGCAGGACCACCGCACCCCCCACCAGTACAAGTACTACAAGTATCAGCAGGAGCCCCCGGCGGGACCACCGCACCCCCCACCAGTACAAGTACTACAAGTATCAGCAGGAGCCCCCGGCGGGACCACCGCACCCCCCACCAGTACAAGTACTACAAGTATCAGCAGGAGCCCCCGGCGGGACCACCGCACCCCCCACCAGTACAAGTACTGCAAGTATCAGCAGGAGCCCCCGGCGGGACCACCGCACCCCCCACCAGTACAAGTACTACAAGTATCAGCAGGAGCCCCCGGCGGGACCACCGCACCCCCCACCAGTACAAGTACTACAAGTACCAGCAGGAGCCCCCGGCGGGACCACCGCACCCCCCACCAGTACAAGTACTACAAGTACCAGCAGGAGCCCCCGGCGGGACCACCGCACCCCCCACCAGTACAGGTACTACAAGTATCAGCAGGAGCCCCCGGCGGGACCACCGCACCCCCCACCAGTACAAGTACTACAAGTATCAGCAGGAGCCCCCGGCGGGACCACCGCACCCCCCACCAGTACAAGTACTACAAGTATCAGCAGGAGCCCCCGGCGGGACCACCGCACCCCCCACCAGTACAAGTACTACAAGTATCAGCAGGAGCCCCCGGCGGGACCACCGCACCCCCCACCCCAGTACAAGTACTACAAGTATCGGCAGGAGCCTCCGGCGGGAACACCGCACCCCCCACCAGTACAAGTACTACAAGTATCAGCAGGAGCCCCCGGCGGGACCACCGCACCCCCCACCCCAGTACAAGTACTACAAGTATCGGCAGGAGCCTCCGGCGGGACCACCGCACCCCCCAACACCAGTACAAGTACTACAAGTATCAGCAGGAGCCCCCGGCGGGAACACCGCACCCCCCACCAGTACAAGTACTACAAGTATCAGCAGGAGCCCCCGGCGGGACCACCGCACCCCCCACCCCAGTACAAGTACTACAAGTATCAGCAGGAGCCCCCGGCGGGACCACCGCACCCCCCAACACCAGTACAAGTACTACAAGTATCAGCAGGAGCCCCCGGCGGGACCACCGCACCCCCCACCAGTACAAGTACTACAAGTATCAGCAGGAGCCCCCGGCGGGACCACCGCACCCCCCACCCCAGTACAAGTACTACAAGTATCAGCAGGAGCCCCCGGCGGGACCACCGCACCCCCCACCAGTACAAGTACTACAAGTATCAGCAAGAGCCTCCGGCGGGACCACCGCACCCCCCACCAGTACAAGTACTACAAGTATCAGCAGGAGCCCCCGGCGGGACCACCGCACCCCCCACCAGTACAAGTACTACAAGTACCAGCAGGAGCCCCCGGCGGGACCACCGCACCCCCCACCAGTACAAGTACTACAAGTATCAGCAGGAGCCCCCGGCGGGACCACCGCACCCCCCACCAGTACAAGTACTACAAGTATCAGCAGGAGCCCCCGGCGGGACCACCGCACCCCCCACCAGTACAAGTACTACAAGTATCAGCAGGAGCCCCCGGCGGGACCACCGCACCCCCCACCAGTACAAGTACTACAAGTATCAGCAGGAGCCCCCGGCGGGACCACCGCACCCCCCACCAGTACAAGTACTACAAGTATCAGCAGGAGCCTCCGGCGGGACCACCGCACCCCCCACCAGTACAAGTACTACAAGTATCAGCAGGAGCCCCCGGCGGGACCACCGCACCCCCCACCAGTACAAGTACTACAAGTATCAGCAGGAGCCCCCGGCGGGACCACCGCACCCCCCACCAGTACAAGTACTACAAGTATCAGCAGGAGCCCCCGGCGGGACCACCGCACCCCCCACCAGTACAAGTACTACAAGTATCAGCAGGAGCCCCCGGCGGGACCACCGCACCCCCCACCAGTACAAGTACTACAAGTATCAGCAGGAGCCCCCGGCGGGACCACCGCACCCCCCCACCAGTACAAGTACTACAAGTATCAGCAGGAGCCCCCGGCGGGACCACCGCACCCCCCACCAGTACAAGTACTACAAGTATCAGCAGGAGCCTCCGGCGGGACCACCGCACCCCCCACCAGTACAAGTACTACAAGTATCAGCAGGAGCCCCCGGAGGGACCACCGCACCCCCCACCAGTACAAGTACTACAAGTATCAGCAGGAGCCCCCGGCGGGACCACCGCACCCCCCACCAGTACAAGTACTACAAGTATCAGCAGGAGCCCCCGGCGGGACCACCGCACCCCCCACCAGTACAAGTACTACAAGTATCAGCAGGAGCCCCCGGCGGGACCACCGCACCCCCCGACACCAGTACAAGTACTACAAGTATCAGCAGGAGCCCCCGGCGGGACCACCGCACCCCCCACCAGTACAAGTACTACAAGTATCAGCAGGAGCCCCCGGCGGGACCACCGCACCCCCCACCAGTACAAGTACTACAAGTATCAGCAGGAGCCCCCGGCGGGACCACCGCGCCCCCCACCAGTACAAGTACTACAAGTATCAGCAGGGGCCCCCGGCGGGACCACCGCACCCCCCACCAGTACAAGTACTACAAGTATCAGCAGGAGCCCCCGGCGGGACCACCGCACCCCCCACCAGTACAAGTACTACAAGTATCAGCAGGAGCCCCCGGCGGGACCACCGCACCCCCCACCAGTACAAGTACTACAAGTATCAGCAGGAGCCCCGGGCGGGACCACCGCACCCCCCACCAGTACAAGTACTACAAGTATCAGCAGGAGCCCCCGGCGGGACCACCGCACCCCCCACCAGTACAAGTACTACAAGTATCAGCAGGAGCCCCCGGCGGGACCACCGCACCCCCCACCAGTACAAGTACTACAAGTATCAGCAGGAGCCCCCGGCGGGACCACCGTACCCCCCACCAGTACAAGTACTACAAGTGTCAGCAGGCTGCAGCTCCCCGGCGGTCCTCTCTGCAGGAATAGATGTCCTTCTCGCCTCCTGCAGCGCCGCCCGACATCCCGCAGACCCCCGAGGACCCCCACGGCCGCTGTAAAGTTTGGCCCCTCCGCGGGGCTCCGGCGGCTGCAGTCCCAGCTCTCGCCGGCAGGTGGCGCTATGCCAATCACACAAATCAGGGAAAAATTGGAAAAAATTGAGAGCGGAGAGGTCGGCGGCCTGCGCGGGAGGAGGGGCCCCCGGGCCGGAGGAGTGGCCCCTGCAGCCCCCGGGGCCCCCGCACCCGCCGGAGCGCCGCACGGATTTCTGCACGTTGGGGATCTTTTATTTGCAATATGAAAAATGGGCAAAGCGGGCACGGCGGGGGGAGGGGCGGGCGAGCCGGGCAGCGGGGTCCCTGCAGAGACCCCCGGGCAGCCGGCGCGGCCCCCTCCCCCACTCACAGCCGGCGCGGACCCCACGGCTAGCAGGGCTGAGCAGGCAGGCTGCACTGTACCCCCCGCACACACAGGGGGCGCCGCCGAGCAGCAGGGCCGCCGGTCCTACCTGGCAGGGGTGCAGGGGCGGCTCCGCGGCCGGCTGCAGGCGATCAGTCCCCGGCTCCCTGGCAGTCTCGGCCCGGGAGAGTTGAGCGGATCGGCTGTAGGGGGAGGAGACGGAGAGACGGGAGGAGGCCGGAGGAGGAGAGAGAGGAGGAGGGTCGCCGGGATGTCACTGCATGTACGGGGGCCGCGGTGTGATGGGAACGTGGAGAGGATGGAGGATGATATGTGTGATGGTGATGTACAGTGTATGGAGGATGATATGTGTGATGGGAATGTACAGTGTATGGAGGATGTATGTGTGATGGTGATATACAGTGTATGGAGGATGATATGTGTGATGGTGATGTACAGTGTATGGGGGATGATATGTGTGATGGTAATGTACAGTGTATGGAGGATGTATGTGTGATGGTAATGTACAGTGTATGGGGGATGATATGTGTGATGGTAATGTACAGTGTATGGAGGATGATATGTGTGATGGGAATGTACAGTGTATGGAGGATGATATGTGTGATGGTAATGTACAGTGTGTGGAGGATGATATGTGTGATGGGAATGTACAGTGTATGGGGGATGATATGTGTGATGGTAATGTACAGTGTATGGAGGATGATATGTGTGATGGGAATGTACAGTGTATGGAGGATGATATGTGTGATGGTAATGTACAGTGTATGGAGGTGGATATGTGTGATGGTAATGTACAGTGTATGGAGGATGATATGTGTGATGGTGATGTACAGTGTATGTAGGATATGTGTGATGGTAATGTACAGTGTATGGAGGATGATATGTGTGATGGTAATGTACAGTGTATGGAGGATGATATGTGTGATGGTGATGTACAGTGTATGTAGGATATGTGTGATGGTAATGTACAGTGTATGGAGGATGATATGTGTGATGGTAATGTACAGTGTATGGAGGATGATATGTGTGATGGTGATATACAGTGTATGGAGGATGATATGTGTGATGGGAATGTACAGTGTATGGAGGATGATATGTGTGATGGTAATGTACAGTGTATGGAGGTGGATATGTGTGATGGTAATGTACAGTGTATGGAGGATGATATGTGTGATGGTGATGTACAGTGTATGTAGGATATGTGTGATGGTAATGTACAGTGTATGGAGGATGATATGTGTGATGGTAATGTACAGTGTATGGAGGATGATATGTGTGATGGTGATGTACAGTGTATGTAGGATATGTGTGATGGTAATGTACAGTGTATGGAGGATGATATGTGTGATGGTAATGTACAGTGTATGGAGGATGATATGTGTGATGGTGATATACAGTGTATGGAGGATGATATGTGTGATGGGAATGTACAGTGTATGGAGGATGATATGTGTGATGGTAATGTACAGTATATAGAGGATGATATGTGTGATGGTAAAATACAGTGTATGGAGGATGGTATGTGCAATGATAATTTTCAGTGTATGTAGGATATGTGTGATGGTAATGTACAGTGTATGGAGGATGATATGTGTGATGGTGATGTACAGTGTATGTAGGATATGTGTGATGGGAATGTATAGTACATGGAGGATGATATGTGTGATGGTAATGTACAGTGTATGGAGGATGATATGTGTGATGGGAATGTACAGTGTATGGGGGATGATATGTGTGATGGTGATATACAGTGTATGGAGGATGATATGTGTGATGGTAATGTACAGTGTATGGAGGATGATATGTGTGATGGTAATGTACAGTGTATGGAGGATGATATGTGTGATGGTGATGTACAGTGTGTGGAGGATGATATGTGTGATGGTGATGTACAGTGTATGGAGGATGATATGTGTGATGGGAATGTACAGTGTATGGAGGATGGTATGTCTGATGGTAATGTACAGTGTATGGAGGATGATGTGTGTGATGTTTAATGTACAGTGTATGGAGGATGATATGTGTGATGGTGATATACAGTGTATGGAGGATGATATGTGTGATGGTGATGTACAGTGTGTGGAGGATGATATGTGTGATGGTGATGTACAGTGTATGGAGGATGATATGTGTGATGGTGATGTACAGTGTATGGAGGATGATATGTGTGATGGTAATGTACAGTGTATGGAGGATGATATGTGTGATGGGAATGTACAGTGTATGGAGGATGATATGTGTGATGGGAATGTACAGTGTATGGAGGATGATATGTGTGATGGGAATGTACAGTGTATGGAGGATGATATGTGTGATGGGAATGTACAGTGTATGGAGGATGATATGTGTGATGGTGATATAGTGTATGGAGGATGGTATGTGTGATGGTGATGTATAGTGTATGGAGGATGGTATGTGTGATGGTGATATAGTGTATGGAGGATGATATGTGTGATGCTAATGTACAGTGTATGGAGGATGATATGTGTGATGGTAATGTACAGTGTATGGAGGATGATATGTGTGAACGGAATGTACAGTGTATGGAGGATGATATGTGTGATGGTAACATACAGTGTATGGTGGATGATATGTGTGACAGTAATGTACAGTGTATGGGGGATGATATGTGTGATGGGAATGTACAGTGTATGGAGGATGATATGTGTGATGGTAACATACAGTGTATGGTGGATGATATGTGTGATGGTAACATACAGTGTATGGAGGATGGTATTTCTGATGGTAATGTACAGTGTATGGAGGATGATATGTGTGATGGTAATGTACAGTGTATGGAGGATGATATGTGTGATGGTAATGTACAGTGTATGGAGGATGATATGTGTGATGGTAATGTACAGTGTATGGAGGATGGTATGTCTGATGGTAATGTACAGTGTATGGAGGATGATATGTGTGATGGGACTGTACAGTGTATGGAGGATGATATGTGTGATGGTAATGTACAGTGTATGGAGGATGATATGTGTGATGATAATGTACAGTGTGTGGAGGATGATATGTGTGATGGTAATGTACAGTGTATGGAGGATGATATGTGTGATGGTAATGTACAGTGTGTGGAGGATATGTGTGATGGTGATATACAGTGTATGGGGGATGATATGTGTGATGGTAATGTACAGTGTATGTAGGATATGTGTGATGGTGATATACAGTGTATGGAGGATGGTATGTGTGATGGTAATGTACAGTGTATGGAGGATGATATGTCTGATGGTAATGTACAGTGTATGGAGGATGATATGTGTGATGGGACTGTACAGTGTATGGAGGATGATATGTGTGATGGGAATGTACAGTGTATGGAGGATGATATGTGTGATGGGAATGTACAGTGTATGGAGGATGATATGTGTGATGGTAATGTACAGTGTGTGGAGGATGATATGTGTGATGGTAATGTACAGTGTATGGAGGATGATATGTGTGATGGTAATGTACAGTGTATGGAGGATGATATGTGTGATGGTAATGTACAGTGTGTGGAGGATATGTGTGATGGCAATGTACAGTGTATGGAGGATGATATGTGTGATGGTGATGTACAGTGTATGGAGGATGATATGTGTGATGGTAATGTACAGTGTGTGGAGGATATGTGTGATGGTAATGTACAGTGTATGGAGGATGATATGTGTGATGGTGATGTACAGTGTATTGAGGATGATATGTGTGATGGTTATGTATAGTGTATGGAGGATGATATGTGTGATGGTGATGTACAGTGTATGGAGGATGGTTTGCGTGATGGTGATGTATAGTGTATGGAGGATGATATGTGTGATGGTAATGTACAGTGTATGGGGGATGATATGTGTGATGTGATGTACAGTGTATGGAGGATGATATGTGTGATGGTAATGTACAGTGTGTGGAGGATATGTGTGATGGTGATATACAGTGTATGGGGGATGATATGTGTGATGGTAATGTACAGTGTGTGGAGGATATGTGTGATGGTGATATACAGTGTATGGAGGATGATATGTGTGATGGTAATGTACAGTGTATTGAGGATGGTATGTGTGATGGTAATGTACAGTGTATGGAGGATGATATGTGTGATGATAATGTACAGTGTATGGAGGATGATATGTGTGATGGTAATGTACAGTGTATGGGGGATGATATGTGTGATGGTGATGTACAGTGTATGGAGGATGATATGTGTGATGGTAATGTACAGTGTATGGGGGATGATATGTGTGATGGTAATGTACAGTGTGTGGAGGATGATATGTGTGATGGTAATGTACAGTGTGTGGAGGATGATATGTGTGATGGTAATGTACAGTGTATGGAGGATGATATGTGTGATGGTAATGTACAGTGTATGGAGGATGATATGTGTGATGGTAATGTACAGTGTATGGAGGATGATATGTGTGATGGTAATGTACAGTGTATGGAGGATGATATGTGTGATGGTAATGTACAGTGTATGGGGGATGATATGTGTGATGGTGATGTACAGTGTATGGAGGATGATATGTGTGATGGTAATGTACAGTGTATTGAGGATGGTATGTGTGATGGTGATGTACAGTGTATGGAGGATGATATGTGTGATGGTGGTGTACAGTGTATTGAGGATGGTATGTGTGATGGTAATGTAGTGTATGGAGGATGGTATGTGTGATGGTAATGTACAGTGTATGGAGAATGTTATGTGTGATGATAATGTACAGTGTATGGAGGATGATATGTGTGATGGTAATGTACAGTGTATGGGGAATGATATGTGTGATGGTGATGTACAGTGTATGGAGGATGATATGTGTGATGGTAATGTACAGTGTGTGGAGGATATGTGTGATGGTGATATACAGTGTATGGGGGATGATATGTGTGATGGTAATGTACAGTGTGTGGAGGATATGTGTGATGGTGATATACAGTGTATGGAGGATGATATGTGTGATGGTAATGTACAGTGTATTGAGGATGGTATGTGTGATGGTAATGTACAGTGTATGGAGGATGATATGTGTGATGATAATGTACAGTGTATGGAGGATGATATGTGTGATGGTAATGTACAGTGTATGGGGGATGATATGTGTGATGGTGATGTACAGTGTATGGAGGATGATATGTGTGATGGTAATGTACAGTGTATGGGGGATGATATGTGTGATGGTAATGTACAGTGTGTGGAGGATGATATGTGTGATGGTAATGTACAGTGTATGGAGGATGATATGTGTGATGGTAATGTACAGTGTATGGAGGATGATATGTGTGATGGTAATGTACAGTGTATGGAGGATGATATGTGTGATGGTAATGTACAGTGTATGGAGGATGATATGTGTGATGGTAATGTACAGTGTATGGGGGATGATATGTGTGATGGTAATGTACAGTGTGTGGAGGATGATATGTGTGATGGTAATGTACAGTGTGTGGAGGATGATATGTGTGATGGTAATGTACAGTGTATGGAGGATGATATGTGTGATGGTAATGTACAGTGTATGGAGGATGGTATGTGTGATGGTAATGTACAGTGTATGGGGGATGATATGTGTGATGGTGATGTACAGTGTATGGAGGATGATATGTGTGATGGTAATGTACAGTGTATTGAGGATGGTATGTGTGATGGTGATGTACAGTGTATGGAGGATGATATGTGTGATGGTGGTGTACAGTGTATTGAGGATGGTATGTGTGATGGTAATGTAGTGTATGGAGGATGGTATGTGTGATGGTAATGTACAGTGTATGGAGAATGTTATGTGTGATGATAATGTACAGTGTATGGAGGATGATATGTGTGATGGTAATGTACAGTGTATGGAGGATGTTATGTGTGACAGTAATGTACAGTGTTTGGAGGATGATGTGTGATGGTAATGTACAGTGTATGGAGGATGATATGTGTGATGGTAATGTACAGTATATAGAGGATGATATGTGTGATGGTAAAATACAGTGTATGGAGGATGGTATGTGCGATGATAATTTTCAGTGTATGTAGGATATGTGTGATGGTAATGTACAGTGTGTGGAGGATGATACATGTGATCGTAATGTACAGTGTATGGAGGATGGTATGTGCGATGATAATTTTCAGTGTATGTAGGATATGTGTGATGGTAATGTACAGTGTATGGAGGATGATATGTGTGATGGTAATGTACAGTGTATGGAGGATGGTATGTGTGATGGTAATGTACAGTGTATGGAGGATGGTATGTGTGATGGTAATGTACAGTGTATGGAGGATGGTATGTGTGATGGTAATGTACAGTGTATGGAGGATGGTATGTGTGATGGTAATGTACAGTGTATGGAGTAGGATATGTGTGATGGTCACACTGCCCACCGGCGGTTGGTCATGTGCCATTCACTGTGCAGCTGCCCGCCCAGCCACTCACAGGCTACAATGGTGATTCTCCTATGGCTGCTGAAGCCTGAGAGTGGCTGAGAGGTCAGCTGCCCGCCGCCTCTACTGGGTTCCATGTGGTGGGCACTGTGGGCGGCTCGGGATTCATAGTTTAACTCTTTAATTCACAGACAGCACACAGACCTTTATCCACTTTGGGACTAGACTTCAGTTTTTCATGCGGACCATCAAAAAACTCATTGCATGTCCTGTTCTTGTCCGTATCACAGATGAGAATTCAGTGTGTGGGTGGTCCGTATATGGGGCTACAGATGCCCTCGGACGCCCCTCGGACGCGCTGCCAGCTTGGCGGTAGCCGTAACTTGTGTCCTCCACCTGGAAAAGTTCCATCACATAAAATACGAACCTGTTGGGTTTCTTCAGCATGAAGGTGCAAACAGCACCACCTTGTGGCCGAATACATGTACTGCTTCATACACGGTCTGTAATTGGACTTTATGGGAAGGCTGTATTATTGCATCACGTCACCCGATGATCTAGAGAAGAATCGGCCCCTCTGCATCACCACCAGGCCACCTCTCTGCTTCCACTGCACCCCTCTGTAACCTACAACTCCCAGCACCCCCTGACTTCAGCAGGGGTGGCATGCTGGGACTTGTTGTTTAACCCCTTCATGACACGGCCTATTTTGGGCTTAAGGACGCAACAATTTTTGGCGGATTTTCTTCTCCGCTTATCAAAAGTCATAACTTTTTTATTTTCCGTCGACGCGGCCGTGTAAGGGCTTGTTTTTTGTGTGGCGATCTGTAGTTTTTATCGGTGCCACTCTTGGGTACATAGACTATATTGTAAATTTGTATTATTTTTTTTTATGATCGCAGGGAGAGAAAACGCATCAATTCTGCCATAGATTTTTTTTTTTTTTTTTTTTACACCGTTAATCATGCAGCATAAATGAGACTTTCCATTTTTTCTGCGGGTTGGTACGGTTACAACGATACCAAAATTCTTACATTTTTTTTTAGGTTTTCCCACTTTTCTGCAATAAAAACCCTTTTTTTTTGGAAATCTTTTTTCTATTCTAAATCGCTGCATTCAAAGTCCTGTAACTTTTTTATTTTTTGATGTACGGAGCTCTCTGTGGGCTTATTTTTTGCGAGACGAGCTGTAGTTTTTACTGGTACCATTTTGGGGTACATATGGCTTTTTTGATCACTTTTATTGCGTTTTTAGTGAGGGAAAATGCTAAAAATTAGCATTTTGCCTCAGTTTTTAAGCGTTTTTTTTAGCGTTTTTTTTCCGTGCACAGTCAGAAGCATGTGCAGCTTATTGTACGCGTCGTTACGGATGCGACAATACCAAATATGTGGGGGTTTATTTTTTTTTTACCTTTTTTTATGCTAATCTGAGAAAAAGCATTAAAAAATGGTTTTTTTACTCTTTTTTTTTTACATTTTTTTAAATTCATTTTTTTAATCTTTGTTTTTTTTACACTGTTTGTGTCCCTCTGAGGGACTTTAACCACTGCCCTGATGATCGCTGTCATAAGGCATGGCAGAGCTACTGCTCTGCCATGCCTTATCGCTTACACAGCGATCATAGGCAATTCAGGACGCCAGTGTCTGGCATCCTGTTGCCATGGTGACAGGCCAGGCTCTCGCGATGACATCGCGAGTTCCGGCCGGAGACACAGAGGGAGTCCGCTCTCTCTGTGAACTCTTTCCCAGCCGCGATCTACTTAGACAGCCGGCTCCCGCTGCGGGATAGCGCGGGATCATATGTGATCCCGCACTATCTCCAGGACGTAAGTTTACGTCCTGTTGCGGGAAGTACCAGGCTGCCAGGACGTAAACTTACGCCCTGGAGCGGGAAGGGGTTACGGCCCAACGTCCACAGGCGGGTTTGATTTGCAGAACTCGCATGGAACATCTGCAAATCAAGCCGCCATAGGGAAGTCCTATGCAACATACTCAATTTTTCTGTGGCTCTCGCACGGATGGCTTTCTGTTGAAGGTAATGGAAGCTGTCCCACCTGCGGCACACCGGCAGCTGACGCTGTGGACGGGCCACGGATCCCACGGGAAAGCAGGAGATTTAAAAAAAACAAAAACCGTACTGCGCCCGTCTGATGGCGAGCCGTGAGGACCATTCACAGTACAGCGAAACCAGAAGTGGAAGGATGCGATGCTCTTGGATGCCGCCGATGGGGAAAACAGTTACATAGGGCTCACTGCCCGCGGGCAGGGCTGGATTCCATGCGGGACTCCCTGCACAGAAGCCAACCCGCTCGTGGACATTGGGCCTAACAGCTGTCATAATACCCTGAATGATCGCTTTATTAGCCCCCATCTCGTAGCATTCGACTCCTTTGGTCTTCAGAACAGCAGCATTTCATCATGGCGTCCATGCATTGTTATCTGCATACCGCGGGTGCGCTAAGAATACCTTCCCCACCATTACTCCACCTCCACTAATCTGACAGGACATCAATTCATGCTGCTTGCGCCAAATTCTGCCCTCCCATCAGCAACAGAAATCTGGACCCATCTGACCAGGAGATGTTTCTCCGCTGCTCAAACCACCGGTGAGGAACACAACCAGCTACTTGCAAGACATCATGGACCCAATGAACAAACTGCCAACCGTAGGTCCCCTCCCCGCCGGCGCCATCCTGCCTCCATGGATGTGGAGTCCTTATATTCCAACATCCCACATGAGGATGGACGGACCGCTGGCCAGGCGCACCTTGAGGCCCATGGGGTCGCCTCTGAATCCGTGTTACAGCTCATTAGATTCATCCTCACACATAATTATTTCTCCTTTGGCAAAGAGATATTCCTGCAACTCACTGAAACCGCCGGGCAGTAAAATGGCACCACAATATGCCAACCTATTCATGGCAAAACTGGAGAGTGACTTCCTGGCCTCCTTCCCCAGCAAACCATTGGCCGACTTCCGCTACATTGATGACATCACAATCATGTGGACCAACACCGAACAAGAACTAGTAAAATTCCATGAGAGATTCAATGCGTTCCCCCCCCCCCCCCCACCATAAACCTGACATTAAGCTACTCAGATACAGAAATCAACTTGTTGGACACCATAAATATTTCAAACAGCTCAATACAGACATCCCCATACTGCAAACCGATTGGTCGGCCCACATACCTCAGATGGGACAGTTGCCACCCTAAACACATCAAATAGTCCATAGTCTACAGCCAGGCCATCAGATACAACCGGATCTGCTCCAACCCAACAGACAGAGAGGAACATCTATACCATCTTATAAGGACATTTGTCTCAACTGATGACCAAATCACCAGAGCCACCAGGATACCCCGGAATCATCAGAGCCACCCAGATACCTGGGGATTACGAGAGCCACCAGGATCCCCAAAAATCAAAAGGATCCCCAGAAATTACCAGGATCTCCAGAAATCACCAGAGCCACCAGGATACCCAGGAATCATCAGACCCACCCAGATACCCAGGGATTACCAGAGCCACCAGGATCCCCAGAAATCACCAGAGCCACAAGGATCCCCAAAAATCAACAGGATCCCCAGAAATTACCAGGATACCCAGAAATCACCAGAACCACTAGGATCACCAGAGGCACCAGGATCCCCAAAAATCAACAGGATCCCAAGAAATTACCAGGATCTCCAGAAATCACCAGAGCCACCAGCATCCCCAGGAATCACCGGAGGCACCAGGATACCCAGGAATCACCAGGATACCCAGAAATCCCCAGGATCACCAGAAATCACCAGAGTCACCAGGATCCCCAGAAATCACCAGAGCCACCAGGATCCCCAAGAATCACCAGAGCCACCAGGATACCCAGAAGTCACCAGGATTCCCAGAAATCACCAGAGCCACCAGGATCCCCAAAAATCACCAGATCTCCAGAAAATCGCCAGAGGCACCAGGATCCCCAAAAATCACCAGATCTCCAGAAATCGCCAGAGGCACCAGGATCCCCAGGAATCATCAGAGCCACCCAGATACCAAGGAATCACCAGAGCCACCCGGATACCCAGGAATCATCAGAGCCTCCAGGATCACCAGGAATCACCAGAGGCACCAGGACCCCCAGAAATCACCAGAGCCACCAGGATCCCCAGGAATCACCAGAGCCACCAGGATTCCCAGGAATCACCAGAGCCACCAGGATTCCCAGGAATCACCAGAGTCGCCAGGATCCCCAGAAATTACCAGAGCCACCAGGATCCCCAGAAATTACCAGAGCCACCAGGATCCCCAGAAATCACCAGAGCCACCAGGATCCCCAGAAATCACCAGAGCCACCAGGATCCCCAGAAATCACCAGAGGCACCAGGATCCCCAAAAATCAACAGGATCCCAAGAAATTACCAGGATCTCCAGAAATCACCAGAGCCACCAGCATCCCCAGGAATCACCGGAGGCACCAGGATACTCAGGAATCACCAGGATACCCAGAAATCCCCAGGATCACCAGAAATCACCAGAGCCACCAGGATCCCCAGAAATCACCAGAGCCACCAGGATCCCCAAGAATCACCAGAGCCACCAGGATACCCAAAAATCACCAGGATTCCCAGAAATCACCAGAGCCACCAGGATCCCCAAAAATCACCAGATCTCCAGAAATCGCCAGAGGCACCAGGATCCCCAGGAATCATCAGAGCCACCCAGATACCAAGGAATCACCAGAGCCACCCGGATACCCAGGAATCATCAGAGCCTCCAGGATCACCAGGAATCACCAGAGGCACCAGGACCCCCAGAAATCACCAGAGCCACCAGGATCCCCAGGAATCACCAGGATTCCCAGGAATCACCAGAGCCACCAGGATTCCCAGGAATCACCAGAGTCGCCAGGATCCCCAGAAATTACCAGAGCCACCAGGATCCCCAGAAATTACCAGAGCCACCAGGATCCCCAGAAATCACCAGAGCCACCAGGATCCCCATGAATCACCAGAGCCACTAGAATCCCCAGGAATCATCGGAGCCACCAGGAATCACCAGAGCCACCAGGATCCCCAGGAATCACTAGAGGCACCAGGATCCCCAGGAATCACCAGAGGCACCAGGACACACAGAAATCACCAGAGCCACCAGGATCTACAGGAATCACCAGAGCCACCAGGATGCCCAGAAATCACCAGGATCCCCAGAAATCACCAGAGCCACCAGGATCCCCAGGAATCACCAGAGCCACCAGGATCCCCAGAAGTCACCAGGATCCCCTGAAATCACCAGAGCCACCAGGATGCCCAGAAATCACCACAGCCACCAGGATCCCCATGAATCACCAGAGCTACCAGTATCTCCAGGAATCACTAGAGCCACCAGGATACCCAGAAGTCACCAGGATTCCCAGAAATCACCAGAGCCACCAGGATACAAAGAAGTCACCAGGATCCCCAAAAATCACCAGAGGCACCAGGATCCCCAGGAATCATCAGAGCCACCAGGATCCCCAGAAATCACCAGAGCCACCAGGATCCCCATGAATCATCAGAGCCACCAGGATCCCCAGGAATCACTAGAGCGACCATGATACTCAGAAGTCACCAGGATTCCCAGAAATCACCAGAGCCACCAGGATCCCCAGAAATCACCAGAGCCAGCAGGATCCCCAAGAATCACCAGAGCCACCAGGATACCCAGAAGTCACCAGGATTCCCAGGAATTACCAGAGCAACCCAGATACCCAGGAATTACCAGAGCCACCCGGATACCCAGGTATCACCAGAGGCACCAGGACACCCAGAAATCACCAAAGCCACCAGGATCCCCAGGAATCACCAGAGCCACCAGGATTCTCAGGAATAACCAGAGCCACCAGGATCCCCAGAAATTACCAGAGCCACCAGGATCCCCATGAATCAACAGAGCCACCAGGATCCCCATGAATCAACAGAGCCACCAGGATCCCCATGAATCACCAGAGCCACCAGGACCCCCAGGAATCACTAGAGCCACCAGGATCCCCTGAAATCACCAGGATCCCCAGGAATCATCAGAGCCAGCCAGATACCCAGGAATCACCAGAGCCACCCGGATACCCAAGAATCACCAGAGGCACCAGGATCCCCAAAAATCAGGATCCCCAGAAATCACCAGAGCCACCAGGATCCCCAAGAATTACCAGAGCCACCAGGATCCCCATGAATCACCAGAGCCACCAGGATCCCCATGAATCACCAGAGCCACCAGGATCCCCAGGAATCACTAGAGCCACCAGGATCCCCAGGAATCACTAGAGCCACCAGGATCCCCAGAAGTCACCAGGATCCCCAGAAATCACCAGAGCCACCAGGATCCCCAGAAATCACCAGAGCCACCTGGATCCCCATGAATCACCAAAGCCACCAGTATCCCCAGGAATCACTAGAGCCACCCGGATACCCAGAAGTCACCAGGATTCCCAGAAATCACCAGAGCCACCAGGATCCCCAAGAATCACCAGGATCCCCAGAAATCACCAGGATCCCCAGGAATCATCAGAGCCAGCCAGATACCCAGGAATCATCAGAGCCAGCCAGATACCCAGGAATCACCAGAGCCACCCGGATACCCAAGAATCACCAGAGGCACCAGGATCCCCAAAAATCAGGATCCCCAGAAATCACCAGAGCCACCAGGATCCCCAAGAATGACCAGAGCCACCAGGATACCCAGAGGTCACCAGGATTCCCAGGAATCACCAGAGCCACCAGGATATCCAGAAATCAACTAGTCAAATACAAGGAGAAAGAAAAAAATGGACGTGTACCTTCAGTAGTGACCTACAACTCACAGCTAGAGGTACTAAGGAAGACTGCAAGGAAACTCCATCATACCTACACCAAGATGGCCGTCTAACCACCATATTCCTGGACCCTCCGCTTCTGTGTTACAGGCAACCTCCAAGTCTGAGGAGCTTTATAATCAGGAGTGCATTGTCCTCCGACACACAAAAAGGAACTTATCCCTGTAATGTAAGGAGCTGTAAGACCTGCTGACATGTACGGACCGCAGACAGAATACATAACCCCAACACACAGCAGGACTATAAGATCCCTGTAATGTAAGGAGCTGTAAGACCTGCTGACATGTACGGACCGCAGACAGGATACATAACCCTAACACACAGCAGAACTATAAGATCCCTGTAATGTGAGGAGCTGTAAGACCTGCTGACATGTATGCACCGCGGACAGGATACAGATCCCCAACACACAGCAGGACTATAAGATCCCTGTAATGTAAGGAGCTGTACGACCTGCTGACATGTACGGACCGCCGACAGGATACATATATACACACAGCAGGACTATAAGATCCCTGTAATGTGAGGAGCTGTAAGACCTGCTGACATGTACGGACCGCCGACAGGATACATAACCCCAACACACTGCAGGACTATAAGATCCCTGTAATGTAAGGAGCTGTAAGACCTGCTGACATGTACGGACCGCCGACAGGATACATAACCCCAACACACTGCAGGACTATAAGATCCCTGTAATGTAAGGAGCTGTAAGACCTGCTGACATGTACGGACCGCAGACAGGATACAGATCCCCAACACACAGCAGGACTATAAGATCCCTGTAATGTAAGGAGCTGTAAGACCTGCTGACATGTACGGACTGCAGACAGGATACATAACCCCAACACACAGCAGGACTATAAGATCCCTGTAATGTAAGGAGCTGTAAGACCTGCTGACATGTACGGACTGCAGACAGGATACATAACCCCAACACACAGCAGGACTATAAGATCCCTGTAATGTAAGGAGCTGTAAGACCTACTGACATGTACGGACCGCAGACAGGATACAGATCCCCAACACACAGCAGGACTATAAGATCCCTGTAATGTAAGGAGCTGTAAGACCTGCTGACATGTACAGACCGCAGACAGGATACATAACCCCAACACATAGCAGGACTATAAGATCCCTGTAATGTAAGGAGCTGTGAGACCGGCTGACATGTACGGACCGCCGACAGGATACATAACCCCAACACACAGCAGGGCTATAAGATCCCTGTAATGTAAGGAGCTGTAAGACCTGCTGACATGTACGGACCGCGGACAGGATACATAACCCCAACACACAGCAGGACTATAAGATCCCTGTAATGTAAGGAGGTGTAAGACCTGCTGACATGTACGGACCGCAGACAGGATACATAACCCCAACACACAGCAGGACTATAAGACCCCTGTAATGTAAGGAGCTGTAAGACCTGCTGACATGTACGGACCGCAGACACGATACAGATCCCCAACACACAGCTGGACTATAAGATCCCTGTAATGTAAGGAACTGCAAGACCTGCTGACATGTACGGACCGCAGACAGGATACAGATCCCCAACACACAGCAGGACTATAAGATCCCTGTAATGTAAGGAACTGTAAGACCTGCTGACATGTACGGACCGTGGACAGGATACATAACCCCAACACACAGCAGGACTATAAGATCCCTGTAATGTAAGGAACTGTAAGACCTGCTGACATGTACGGACCGCAGACAGGATACAGATCCCCAACACACAGCAGGACAAGAAGATCCCTGTAATGTAAGGAGCTGTAAGACCTGCTGACATGTACGGACCGCAGACAGGATACAGATCCCCAACACACAGCAGGACTATAAGATCCCTGTAATGTAAGGAGCTGTAAGACCTGCTGACATGTACGGACCGCGGACAGGATACGGATCCCCAACACACAGCAGGACTATAAGATCCCTGTAATGTAAGGAGCTGTAAGACCTGCTGACATGTACGGACCACAGACAAGATACATAACCCCAACACACAGCAGGACTATAAGATCCCTGTAATGTAAGGAACTGCAAGACCTGCTGACATGTACGGACCGCAGACAGGATACAGATCCCCAACACACAGCAGGACTATAAGATCCCTGTAATGTAAGGAACTGTAAGACCTGCTGACATGTACGGACCGTGGACAGGATACATAACCCCAACACACAGCAGGACTATAAGATCCCTGTAATGTAAGGAACTGTAAGACCTGCTGACATGTACGGACCGCAGACAGGATACAGATCCCCAACACACAGCAGGACAAGAAGATCCCTGTAATGTAAGGAGCTGTAAGACCTGCTGACATGTACGGACCCCAGACAGGATACAGATCCCCAACACACAGCAGGACTATAAGATCCCTGTAATGTAAGGAGCTGTAAGACCTGCTGACATGTACGGACCGCGGACAGGATACGGATCCCCAACACACAGCAGGACTATAAGATCCCTGTAATGTAAGGAGCTGTAAGACCTGCTGACATGTACGGACCACAGACAAGATACATAACCCCAACACACAGCAGGACTATAAGATCCCTGTAATGTAAGGAGCTGTAAGACCTGCTGACATGTACGGACCCCAGACAGGATACAGATCCCCAACACACAGCAGAACTATAAGATCCCTGTAATGTAAGGAGCTGTAAGACCTGCTGACATGTACGGACCGCGGACAGGATACATAACCCCAACACACAGCAGGACTATAAGATCCCTGTAATGTAAGGAGCTGTAAGACCTGCTGACATGTACGGACCGCAGACAGGATACATAACCCCAACACACAGCAGGACTATAAGATCCCTATAATGTAAGGAGCTGTAAGACCTGCTGACATGATCGGACCGCGGACAAGATACATAACCCCAACACACAGCAGGACTATAAGATCCCTGTAATGTAAGGAGCTGTAAGACCTGCTGACATGTACGGACCGCAGACACGATACATAACCCCAACACACAGCAGGACTATAAGATCCCTGTAATGTAAGGAGCTGTAAGACCTGCTGACATGTACGGACCGCAGACAGGATACGGATCCCCAACACACAGCAGGACTATAAGATCCCTGTAATGTAAGGAGCTGTAAGACCTGCTGACATGTACGGACCGCGGACAGGATACATAACCCCAACACACAGCAGGACCATAATATCCCGGGGACATTCACATGTTCCATATCTGATGTTGTGTACCTGATCCGGGGCAGTAAATGTCCTGTTGGGGGTCTCTGTATCGGGAAACAGGACAAAAACTGAGAGCCAGGATGATATCTCATCGCCACTCGATTACAGAGGGAAAGACTAAGTTACCTGTGGCAAAACATTTTTGTGGTCAGGGACAGCATAGAGCAGATGAGAGTTATCATACTGAAGGGCAACTTCAAGTTGCAGCATCACAGAAGAATTTGGGAGTACAAATGTATGGCCATGTTTGATATCCTCAAGAATGGAATGAACCTCAGCCCAGGATTCTGGCATAAGTGGGGAATATGAAAGGTCTGAAGGGTTCAAGAGGGACGTCCTCTTAACAATCATTAAAAATTGTTGTTTTTTTTTTCCTTTTGCTTTAAAACTTCATAAAAATTCAGAACTTGACTTGTACTAATGTTGCCACCACTAGGTGGTGCTGCATCTCCTTCCATGTGCAGGTTGAAGGAGAGATAAGACACGTCATACAACTGTCCTGAGCCCAGTGGACTGATTTACGATTTATGTTTCCACTCAGTTTGTTTGCTGTTTTAAGTTTTGAGTGCAAAACAGTCCCAAATTTCGGTATGTGAACATTTATTTAGATCAAGAGGTATGTGCCCCCTGCATCTGTATGTTATACTCATGTGCCATCCAAACTAGTTTCATTCATTAGCCTGATGAAGGGGGCGAGATATCCCCGAAACGTCCTGTAACATCATGTATGTCTGTCAGCCATTACAAGGTATCATTTCTTCAAGATGACTTGGTTTCTCTCACTGAGAACAAACTTTCTTTATTCTACTGGCGACACCGGACTAAATTATTTTTTCCCGCTGCTCAGTGATACAAGTTTTGCGCTCTTTTGCCCGCTGGAGTCTTTCTGTTCCTCTTACACACAATGGCGCTGGAACTGGTCGCCCGCTGTTATACCATCCGTGCGGAGGAACGGCGAGTTGTGCGTTCGGACACGTTAGTTGGAGCTCCAGCGTTGTGTTCAGCTGACTGTGCAGCCTGTTGGTCAGAACGATTCCTGACATCCTCCTCCGACCCCTTTCAGTGATGAGTGGTTTCCGTCCGCAGGATCCCCTTTCGCTGGATGTTTTTCACGCCATTCTCTGTATACTCTCCATATTGCTACATGAGAAAACCCCCGGCAGTTGGCAGTGATGCCCCGGCTAGTCTAGTACTGATGACCAGCCTTGCTGGAAGTCACTCCGATCGCTCGATTTTCACATCTAATGTGGATTCACAGCAAAAACAAAACAAAAAACAATCAGGTAGAAGCAAATTTCCCCGATTTAAGGGAAAAAGTTCCTTCCCAACTCCAATCTGACAATCAGAATAATCCCCGAATCCCCGACCCTCCGGAGTGATCAGCGATATAACATGGAATATTGTAGCACTGAAAAAAGGAATCCAGAACCTCTTATATCACCATCACCGCGTCCTCAGGGGAGAGTTCCATAGTCTCACTGCTCTTACAGTAAAGAACCCCATTCTCTGTTGTAGAAACCTTCTTGGCTCTAGACGTAGAGAGCGCCCCCTTGTTACAGTCCTGGGTATAATAGATAATGGGAGCTCTCTGTACTGACCCCTGATATATTATACATAGTTATTAGAGCGCCCCCTCGCTACAGCCCAGGGTATAAGAGATGATGGGAGAGATCACTGTACTGACCCCTGATATATTATACATAGTTATTAGAGCGCCCCCTTGTTGCAGTCCTGGGTATAATATATGATGGGAGAGATCTCTGTACTGACCCCTGATATATTATACATAGTTATTAGAGCGCCCCCTTGTTGCAGTCCTGGGTATAATATATGATGGGAGAGATCTCTGTACTGACCCCTGATATATCTATACATAGTTATTAGAGCGCCTCCTTGTTACACTCCAGGGTATAATAGATGATGGGAGACATCTCTGTACTGACCCCTGATATATCTATACATCATTATTAGAGCGCCCCCATGTTACAGTCCTGGGTATAATACATGATGGGAGAGATCTCTGTACTGACCCCTGATATATCTATACATAGTTATTAGAGCGCCCTCTTGTTACACTCCTGGGTATAATATATGATGGGAGAGATCTCTGTACTGACCCCTGATACATCTATACATAGTTATTAGAGCGCCCCCTTGTTATCGTCCTAGGTATAATAGATGATGGGAGAGATCTCTGTACTGACCCCTGATATATCTATACAAAGCTATTAGAGCGCTCCCTTGTTACAGTCCTGGGTATAATAGATGATGGGAGAGATCTCTGTACTGACCCCTGATATATTATACATAGTTATTAGAGCACCACCTTGTTACAGTCCTAAGTATAATAGATGATGGGAGAGATCTCTGTACTGACTCCTGATATATCTATACATAGTTATTAGAGCGCCCCCTTGTTACAGTCCTGGGTATAATACATGATGGGAAAGATCTCTGTACTGACCCCTGATATATCTATACATAGTTATTAGAGCGCCCTCTTGTTACACTCCTGGGTATAATATATGATGGGAGAGATCTCTGTACTGACCCCTGATACATCTATACATAGTTATTAGAGCGCCCCCTTGTTATCGTCCTAGGTATAATAGATGATGGGAGAGATCTCTGTACTGACCCCTGATATATCTATACATAGCTATTAGAGCACCCCCTTGTTACAGTCCTGGGTATAATAGATGACGGCAGAGATCTCAGTACTGACCCCTGATATATTATACATAGTTATTAGAGCACCCCCTTGTTACAGTCCTGGGTATAATAGATGATGGGAGAGATCTCTGTACTGACCCCTGATATCTATACATAGTGATTAGAGCGCCCCCTTGTTACAGTCCTGGGTATAATAGATGATGGGAGAGATCTCTGTACTGACCTCTGATATATCTATACATAGTTATTAGAGCGCCCCTTTGTTACAGTCCTGGGTATAATAGATGATGGGAGAGATCTCTGTACTGACCCCTGATATATCTATACATAGTTATTAGAGCACTCCTTGTTACAGTCCTTGGTATAATAGATGATGGCAGAGATCTCTGTACTGACCCCTTATATATTATACATAGTTATTAGGGAGAAGATGGCTAGAAGGCTGGAGGAGTGTTTAAACTAGGGACTGAGTGGGGGAGAGAGAAATAAGAGAAATAGTGGGAAGACAGTGTAGACAGAGTTCTGGGATTAAGCAATGGAAATGAGACTTAAAGGGGTTGTCTCGCGGCAGCAAGTGGGGGTATACACTTCTGTATGGCCATAGTAATGCACTTTGTAATGTACATCGTGCATTAAATATGAGCCATACAGAAGTTATTCACTTACCTGTTCCGTTGCTAGCGTCCCCGTCGCCATGGTGCCGTCTAATTCCAGCGTCTAATCGCCCGATTAGACGCGCTTGCGCAGATGGGTCTTTTCCCTTCAGCTCAGCTCGGCAGCAGCGGCGTTCTGGCTCCGCCCCCTTGTACGCGTCATCGCGTAGCTCCGCCCCATCCTGTGTGCCGATTCCAGCCTCCTGATTGGCTGGAATTGGCACATGTGATGGGGCGGAGCTACGCGATGATGCGTAAAAGGGGGCGGAGCCAGAACGCCGCTGCTGCCGAGCTGAGCTGAAGGGAAAAGACCCATCTGCGCAAGCGCGTCTAATCGGGCGATTAGACGCTGGAATTAGACGGCACCATGGCGACGGGGACGCTAGCAACGGAACAGGTAAGTGAATAACTTCTGTATGGCTCATATTTAATGCACGATGTACATTACAAAGTGCATTAATATGGCCATTTAGAAGTGTATAACCCCACTTGCTGCTGCGGGACAACCCCTTTAAGACAGTCACAACTGACAGAGTAGCAAATAGGACTGTAAGTAGCACAAATATAGACAGTAACCACAAGCATATAAACTGTATGGCTACGAATGCAAGAAGTCTCATCAGTAAAGTGGGTGAGCTTGAAGTGAGAATGTCTGAAGAAAATTACGATATAGTAGGAATAACAGAAACATGGCTTGATGAAAAATGCTACTGGGTGGTGAACCTACAGGGTTACAATCTCTTCACAAGAGATGGTGGAAACCAGAAAGGAGGAGGGATGTGTCTGTATGTTAAATCCTACTTAATGCCGAGGCTATGAGAAGATCTAGATGTAGGAGATAAACACGTGGAATCTCTATAGGTAGAAATACAGGGAGAAAAGTCTAAAATCCTGATAGGCGTTTTCTATAGGCCACCAAAAACAACAGAAGAAACTGAAATCAAATAGAAGTGTCAAACCGCAATGAAGTAATTCCTATGGGAGACTTTAATTACCCAGATATAATATGGGAAGACGAAACCTGCGAACCTCACAAGGGTGATAAGTTCCTGAGAACAATTAAAGGTAACTACCTTACCCAACTAGAGGGAGGCCCATGCTGGACTTAGTACTAACAAACAGGACAAAATCACGGGGGTGCAGGTTGAGGGACATTCGGTAAATAGTGACCACAATATAATTAATTTCCAGCTGTCATTCAATAGGAAGCCTCATCAGGGAGCGACAAAGAAACGAAACTTCAGAAAAGCTAAGTTTGATCAGCTCAGAATGAAGGCCCTTTTACACTCAATTATTATCACTCAAAATTCGTTTAAACGGACAGAAGTGACCAGTAATCATGACATGTAAACGCAGCTGTCATGTTCATTTCGTTTAATGATGGATTTCAGCCCACACAAAATCCATTGTTAAAGCCGCCGATAGACTGAGCAAACTCCTTTGTTTAAATGCATTTTCCAAGATGGATTTGTTTACCTTGCATGCAGTCAGTTCATTGATTAGGCAAGCAAATAGATGACGGAGGAGGGGGATTATTCCGACTGCCATGATGGAGCGGGAAGGATTTTGGGGGAGTAAATTGGCTTCTGCCTCATTGGGTTTTTTTGCCTTCCTCTGGATTAGGAGGGTCCTGGACACAGGCTGCACTGGATGGACATTGGCCTTTTTCGGGCCCAGCATACTATGTTACGACGCATGTTATATTATACATAGTAATTAGAGTGTCTCCGTATTGCATTCCTGGGTATAAATAGATAATAATAATAATCTGTATTTGTATAGCGCCAACATATTCCGCAGCGCTTACACAGACAGGGGATACAGAAACAAAACCCTGGTTACATGTCAGCTGATGGAGACAGTAGGGGTGCGGGGCTCCACAAGTTTACATACTACAGATAATGGGGAGATACAGAAGGTAAAGGGGTGGAGAGTGACTGGTGCTATACACAACGACAATGGGCCGGCCGTATAGTGGCTGAATTGGTATCACTGCAGGGGGCGGATGATGGCAGCTGGAAGGGATTGCAGTAGGTAGGTCAGGGAGCGTCTTATCAGGGGGGTACAGAGGGGTTTGATTTAGCAGATATGGTATGCCTCCCTGAAGAGGGGTGTTTTTGGAGCACGCCTGATTTTTTGTGTGTCGGGGATTGCCTGGATAGCTTTTGGTAGTGCGTTACAGAGGACCGGTGCTGCTCTGGAGAAGTCTTGGAGGTGGCAATAAGAAGTTTGTATTAAAGGGGCGCACAGACGGATTTCGTTAGCAGAGCGGAGGGCGCGGACTGGGTGGTGGATTGAGCTGAGGGAGGCAATGTAGGGCGGCACGGTGCTGTGCATAAAAAATACAATGTAGGGCGGCGCGGTGCTGTGGATGAGGGATACAATGTAGGGCGACCCCTCCAGTACTGTCCCCTGTGGTACCCTACTTGTAATGGTGACCCCTCCATTACTGACCTCTCTGGTACCCCACTAGTAACCCCTGTGTCACCCTACTAGTAACAGTGATCCCTTCAATACTGCTCCCTGTGGTACCCCACTGGTAATAGCAACTCCTCCAAAACTACCCCATGTGGTACCCCACTAGTAACAGTGACCCCTCCAGTACTGCCCCGTGGTACCCCACTAGTAACGGTGACCCCTCCAATACTGCCCCCTGTGGCACCTCACTAGTAATGGTGACCTCTCCTATACTGCCCCCTGTGGCACCACATTAGTAATGGTGACCCCACTAATAATACCCCCTGTGGTACCCCACTAGTAACAGTGACCCCTTCGATACTGCCCCCTGTGGTACTACACTAGTAATGGCAACTCCTCCAATACTATCTCACAGTGACCCCTCCATTACTGCTCCCCTGATACCCCACTGATTACTGTGGTGCCCCACTGGCAATGGTACATTAGTAATGTTGACCCCTCCAGTAATGCCCCCTGTGGTACCGCACTATTAATGGTGACCCCTCAATTACTGCCCCAGTGGTACCCCACTATTAATGGTGACCCCTCTAATACTGATCCCTCTGGCGACCCACTAGTAATAGTGACCTCTCCTATACTACTTCCTGTGGTACCCCACTGGTAATGGTGACCTCTCAATCATTGTCCCCTGTGATACCCACTAGTAATGGAAACTTCTCCATACTACCCCCTGTGATACCCACTAGTAATGGTAACCCCTCTAATACTGTTCCCTGTGGGATGCCACTATTAACCCCTCCTGTACTACCCCGTTACCCAACTAGTAATCGTGACCCCTCCAATACTGCCCCCTGTGGTACCCCACTAGTAACCCCTCCAATACAGCCCCCTGTGGTGCCCCACAAGTAATGATGACCCAATCACAGTATGTACCATTTATAATCCCCCTCTGCTTTCTGTCACTGACCAGTTACCCCCTTACACACATTCTCGTCCAGACCAAGCATCACATCTTAGTATGGAACACTTGGTAGAGTCCAGATACACAAGATGCAGTGACTTCCCTCTCCAGTCTAGAACTTACCTCCTCGCAGAAGCTGGTCAGGGTGGTCTGACAGGAGCGATCTCTCATAAACCCACTGATACAGAGTTATACAGCTATTTTCCTTGAGGTCCTTCAGGATAACATCTCTTAGAAACCTTTCAAACATTTTATCCACTATAGTCAGACTTACCGGCCTGTAGTTAACATGTTGATTCTGGCATGTAAAGAGTTCACAGAGTGAGGGCACTCTGTGTAATCATGAAGGACAATTGGTTACCATGGCAACTGGCCACTAGAGGATGGTGTCCAGGTCTGCCAAAGCCTGTGCTTGCTATGAAAAGCTATAAAAACTTAAATAAAACCCCAAACTTTTTGCTCACCATCTGCTATTTAATAAAAAATGAGAAGCCACGGGTTTGGTATTGTGGCATCCATAACCCAGACAATAATGGAGCCACGGTTTATGCTGCACAGCAAACACTAAAAGGATCAGAAAAGCCACATGTACCCCAAAAATAGTGCAAAAACAGCCGCCCAGAGCTCCGCCCAGGGAAGAATAAAGGAATGATGGGACTTTGCTGCAGCGATGCAAAAAATGTGTAAAACATGATATCATTTCCGTATTGTCGTAATCGTTCCCCCCAAACTGGTCAGCTGATAAAGTCACTTTCCACCAATCAAGAAGCTGCTGTGAGAGCGCAGTATGGGGGCACAGCTGGGTGTGGGGTGGGCAGGGGTGCACCTCTGATCGCCCAACAACCACCACCTTAGTGATAGCATTCAGGAGCGGCGCCATCCTTCAGGATATCGGGATTGGACAGTTCACATTCATAAAGACCACCAACAGTCAGGATCCTCCCGAAGGGGCCAGGAGCGCGACTATTAACGGGCGGGGAGCACTACATGTAACAGGAGGTCCTACCCGTTACAGAACGGACCGGCTGCGGTTTACACTGAACAGGCCGCTGCATGCTTCACGCCGGAACAACTCCTAGCGATGAGCGTGTAAACGAGCCTTAGAGGACGGGAGGGCGCATAAACAACATTTAGAAAGTGATCAATTCTCTGTTTTCAGCCCGTTTATTCGTTGTGGTCCTTCCAAACATCTTGACCGGCATCCCGAACATGGGAAGACCCGGAGCGGATCCGGATGACGCCAACATTCTGCGGTCGGTTCGTCTGATGCCTTCCGATGAAACATCCATCACTTCTCATCGAAGACGCCGGCGGGCTGGTGGGGACTTACTGCCGGTGGGGACTTACTGCCGGTGGGGACTTACTGCCGGTGGGGACTTACTGCCGGTGGGGACTTACTGCCGGTGGGGACTTACTGCCGGTGGGGGGGACTGCACAGACAAGGTGTAATGTTACTGATGGCCAGGAGGGGGTGCTGCAGACAGGTAGAACCAATACAACAAACACACAAGCGTCCCACGGCCCGCCCCACGGAGGGAGAATAGAGTTATGTTGCATCCTAAGTCGCCTTCACACTGACGATAAAATTGCGCAATGCGAGAGCGGATGAAGACGTAGATTTATGGAAGCTTTTTAACCTGTTTTCCTTCACATTTGCGATGTTTTCGCTCGTGATGTTGCGTGAAAAAAAACCCGTTTTGCTTCTTTAATCTCCCGTTTCCTGGAGCCTCCGTTTTTTCGCATCGCACAAACTTGCGATCTGTTGACTTTACACAAAAAAAAGAAACGCGGTAAAATCGCGTGAGGAAAAACTCAAAAATCACAGGCAGCGGTGATGTTTTTGTGAGAAAAAACAGGCGATTTTGCGGTGTAATCGTCAGCGTGACGAGCCCTGAGGACGAGGATCGGCTGCGTCACTAAGAGGTTAAGTCATTGCTTTCTCCCTCCACCATGCTTTACACTGCAGCTCCCCTCTCTGATGTTCAGTTCAGCCTTGTTGAAGGTGTTTGGCCACTACTGCTTGCTGCTCTGTTCCTCAGGGCTGACAAATACTGATGCCATGCTTTATACTCCAGCTCTTCTCTAGCAGGGTCCGCTATAAGCAGTCACCTCATCTTCGCTGCATCGACTATTGGAATCTGTCTCCTGTTTTATCATGCGCAGCTGCTCCCCCCTCATGCTTTACCCTGCAGCCCTGCTTGTGCAGACTGGCTTTATTCCATCAGCGCGTGGGATTTGTTTTTGAGCCACGCAGAGGGGTTCCCGGTGGCACAATGATGGCAGTGCCACGCGGCATCTAACGACTGTCCTAAGTATTCCAGACTTGTTGGCTTTTTGGTGTCAGGCTGAGCAGCGCCGGCCCGCGGCACGGCTGCCATCTTACAGACTTCTGTACAGGCAGCCTTAACATAGTGATGCGACAACGTGACGCCAACTAGTCGCACACATAGGTTTGGTCACATGACACGTGTCGTTGTGCACCCCCTGTAAACGTGTTTCCCTCGGCTGCGGCCTCATTCACATGGCGTGTGGATCACACGGCCCACCACCATGGGAGCCGGCGCTGCGATTTTTAAAAAAATTCTGCATTGTCTCACAGCGGCGCCGCATATATACGCTGCCCAGAGAATGCGGCTGCTCCTGCGCGGTGAAATACAGCACGCTGCGTACTTATTAATGCGCGTATTAGACGGAACGTTTACACGCTAATGTGGAGGGATCAATGACTATTCACCGCGTGTCACATGACCGTACAGAATATGCGCTGAATGAGCCCTCAGGCCCCTCTCACATCGGCGTGAAAGAAGCCCCAGGAACTCCTATTCTGGTCTATTACGGACCCACGATGCCCATGCAAGTCTACGGGAGCGCTAAACCCACGCAGGAAGCACGGCCGGTGCGCGCATATCACTGTACTAAGGGGGAAGGAAAGGTCCTTTGGACAGGGAGCAAAATACACCGCAAATACGAGCAGCTTTGGCGCGAGAACATGCTGCGCACTAAATATACCGAAACTGCATCCGCTCGTGTGCCGCCCTGGGATCGCCCACACAGCGGGAAAACGCACCGCAAAATAGGTTCCAAATGGGGATTTCTGAAGTGGAAAACGAAAAGCGAACCGCCGTCCGCTATGGAGGTCTACGGCGCTACCAGGGGGGTCCAGAGCACGATCGGGGGGCCTACGAAGCTCTCAAAGGGTCCATGACGCTCTATGGAGGTCAACATCACTCTCATGGGGTTCAAAACACTCTCAGGGGGCCCACAATGTTTTGAAAGGGTCCACGATGCTCTCAAAGGGCCCACAACGCTCTCAAGTGACCCAAGGCACACTTAAAGGGTCCATGACGCTCTCAGGGGGCCCCTGATGCTTTCAGTGTGTCCCCGATACTCTCATGGGGCTCATGACGCTGTCAGGGGACGTACAACGCCCTCAAAAGGGCCCACGACGCTCTCAGGGGGTCCAAGATGCTCTAAGGGGCCCAGGACACTCTCAAAGGGTCCACAATGCTCTCAGAGGGCCCACGGTGCTCTCAAAGGGTCCACGTTACTCTAAGGGGGCCCACGATGCTTTCAGTGTGTCCCCAACACTCTCATAGGACTCATGACACTCTCAAAGGGATCACAACACTCTCAGGGGGCCCACAGCGCTCTCAAAGGGCCCACGACGCTCTCAAAGGGCCCACGACGCTCTCAAAGGGCCCACGACGCTCTCAAAGGGCCCACGACGCTCTCAAAGGGTCCATGTCGCTCTAAGGGGCCCCTGATGCTTTCAGTGCGTCCCCAACCCTCTCAGGGGGCTCACAATGCTCTCAGGGGGCCCATAATGCTCCGAAAGGGTCCACAACGATGAAAGGAGGCCCCAGATGTTCTCAGGGGGCCCACAACGCTCTCATGAGGTTCATGACACTCTCATGGGGTCCACAACGCTCTCAAAGGGTCCCTGAAGCTCTCAAAGGGCCCACGATGCTCTTAGAGGGTCCACAACGTTCTCAAGGGGCCCACGACACTCTCAAAGGGTCCACAATGCTCTCAGAGGGCCTACGGCGCTCTTAAAGGGTCCACAGAGCTCTCAAAGGGTCCACAGAGCTCTCAAAGGGTCCACAGAGCTCTCAAAGGGTCCACAGAGCTCTCAAAGGGTCCATGTCGCTCTAAGGGGGCGTCCGATGCTTTCAGTGTGTCCCTGACACTCTCATGGGACTTATTACGCTCTCAAAGGGTATCACAACACTTTCAGGGGGCCCACAACGCTTTCAAAGGGTCCACGACGCTCTCAAGGGGCCCACGACGCTCTCAAGGGGCCCACGACGCTCTCAAGGGGCCCACGACGCTCTCAAGGGGCCCACAATGCTCTCAAAGGGTCTATGTCACTCTAAGGGGGCCCCCGATGCTTTCATTGTGTCCGTGACGCTCTCAGGGGCCCCACAATGCTCTCAAAGGGTCCACAACGTTAGAAAGAGACCCCCGATGCTCTTAGGGAGCCCACAATGCACTCATGAGGTTTATGATGCTATTATGGGGCCCCCTACTCTCTCATGGAGGTCCAAAGGCTCTACGACAATCTAAGAGGTCCACGACGCTCTCAAAGCGCCCACGGCACTCTCAAAGGCTCCACAACGCTCTTAGGGGGCCTATGATGCTCTCAAAGGGTCCATAACGCTCTTAGGAGGCCCATGTCATTCTCAAAGGGGTCCACGACACTCTCAGTGGGGCCCACAACGCTCTCAAATGGTCCACGACACTCTCAATAGGGCCCACAACGCTCTCAGGGGGTCTGCGATGCTCTCAGGGGGCCCACAACACTCCCCAAGGGTCCACGACGCTCTCAAGGGGCCCACAATGCTCTATGGATGTCCACGGCGCTCTCAAAGGGTCCATGATGCTCTTAAAGGGTCCACAACACTCTCAAGGGGTCCACAATGCTCTCAGGGGGCCCACGACGGTCTATGGAGGTCTATGACGCCCTCAAAGGGTCCATGATGCTCTTAAAGGGTCCATAACTCTCTCAGGGGGCCCACGACGCTCTCAGGGGTTCATGACGCTGTCAAAGGGTCCACGGCGCTCTGAAAGGTTTCACAACGCTCTCAAGGGGCCCAAGACGCTCTATGGAGGTCCATGGCGCTCTCATAGGGTCCAAGACACTCTGAGGGGGCCAACGATGCTCTCAATGGGTCTACAACGCTCTCAGGGGGCCCACGACACTCTCAAAGTGTCCATGATGCTCACAGGGGGCCCACGACGCTCTCAACAGGTCCACAATGCTCTCAGGTGGTCCCATGATGCTCTTAGAGGGCCCACGACGCTCTCAAAGGGTCTACTTCCCTCTCCAGGGGTCCACAACGCTTTATGGAGGTCCAAGGCGCTCTTAGGAGACCCAAGACGCTCTCGAAGGGTTGACGACGCTATCAGGGGCCCACAATGCTTTTAAAGGTCCAAGGAGGTCCTAGGGGGCCGACAACACTCTATGGAGGTCCAAGGCACTCTCAGTTGGTCCACGAGGCTCTGAAGGGATCTACAACGCTCTCAGGGGGCCCACAATGGTTTATGGAGGTCCATGACGCTCTGAAAAGGTTTACCATTTTCTAAAGGGTGCACAACACTCTCAGGGTGCCCATGATGTTGTCAAAGGGTCCACAACGCTCTCAGGGGCCCACGACGCTCTCAAAGGGTCTATGATGCTCTCAGCGGGCCCACGACGCTGTCAAGGGGTTCATGACGCTCTATGTAGGTTGATGGTGCTCTTTTTGGGGCCTACAATGCTCTATGGAGGTCCAAGGTGCTCTCAATGGGTCCACAATGCTCTCGGGGGGGCCACAATGCTCTCCATGGCTCAACAATGCTCTCAGGGGGCCCACAGCACTCTATGGAGGTCCACAACGCTGCCGAAGGTTCCACAACACTCTCAGGGGGCCTATAATGCTCTCAAAGGGTCCATGACGCTCTCAAAGGGTCTACAACGCTCTCAAGGGGTCCACAACACTTTATGGAGTTCCACGGCGCTCTCAGGGGGTCAACGACGCTCTGCCCTCTTCTGTCCCGCTCCGGCGTGCTCGCGCTGCACAGGTCTTCTGCGCATGCGCAGAATACCTGTGCGGTGCGAGCACGCCGGAGCGGCCCCTTCAGCGGGACAGAAGCCATGGAGACGGGGACGCTAGCACCGGAGGGGGTAAGTGAATAACTTCTGTATGGCTCATAATTAATGCACAATGTATATTACAAAGTGCATTAATATGGCCATACAGAAGTGTATAGACCCACTTGCTGCCGCGGGACAACCCCTTTAAGGAAGTGTATAGACCCACTTGCTGCCGCGGGACAACCCCTTTAACAATGCTCTCAGGGGGCCCACGGCAGTCTATGGAGGTCCACGACACTCTCAGGGGGCCTACAACGCACATGACGGTCTGTGGAGGTCCACGACGCTCTTAAAGGGTCCACAACACCACATCGCTCTAAGGGGGTCCTGACGTGGCATTTCTCAAAAAAGCAGATTATTTGTGGCCAATGAACCTTCTGTGCCAGAAATGATTGGCCGCCCGGCACACCTCATGGGATCACAGCCCTCCGGGGTCATCGGGCCGGCCCCCTGCTCAGCGCAGGATCACTAAACCCGTCTTTTTGCGTCACACTCCTCCTCTACGGCGTATTTTAGGTGGCCGCCGGTTTATAGGGCAGCGCCGGGCGAGGCAGAGACACAAGCAAAAACGTACAAAGATAAAACATTGGGGGGCGCAGGAGTGGCGGAGCCCAGAGGGGCGGGGCAACATGGCGGCTTCCTTCACAAGCTGCGCCGCGTCTTATTCACTCCATAAGGCTGAACTGCAATACCAGACGTGGCCTGCGGACGGGCATGGCGCTCATTAGACCCGCCACAATTAGGCTGCCCACGGGCGGCGCGGTATCCCGTGGGGGATCTATCGGAGAGGCTGATCACAGAGAATAGCGGCAGTTAGCACCATGCTGCGATCTGCCGGCTGGTTCTCCGCTCGTGGACAGGCGGCGGCGTTTTCCAAAGCGCACATTGAGTTCCCTGCAGCCGGATTATCGCCGCGGGGAACGCAATTCAAAACCGCCCGTGGACAGGCAGCCTTACGGTAGGATTAACGTGGCATCTGAACACGGCATCACATGGCAGCGCTGCCACCAGCGGGTCCTCTGTGCCTGCCACCAGCTGCTGGTATACTATGTGGCTGAGGGGCAGTTAGGAGGCCGCCCGCAGCAACCAATCAGCGCGCAGCTTTCACTTTACCTCAGCACAACGCGGGATGACAGCCGCGCTCTGATTGGTTGCTGGGCGACACCAGCTCTACTACAGGGCGGCTGGACATCCGCTCTATGTCTGTGGACAATTGTGTCATGTAAATCTCTGCATCTCGGCGCAGAGCAGGAGCGCTGGGACGTCCAGCCCGCTAGGGGGCGCAGCTCCTGCCGCGGACCGCACGACTCTCCTCACACGGAGCCGCCGACAGGTAGCTTCTCCCTCACGTTACACTCATGACGTCATCGCGCCCTCGCCCCGCCCATCCCGTGACGTCACTGCCGCCCTCTCCCATTTCTTTTCACCTGGGAGGGGCCAATAATCGTGTGATTGACGTCCGTTCCCACCAATAGGAGGCGGTGGCTCCTCCTCCGGAGACCTGAGAACAGGAGGGGCGGGACCGGGACGTCTCCGTGTGACATGGCGGCGGCTCCAACCACCGGGTGAGTGAGAACGGGCGTGACGTCACCTCCCCGTCCGTAACGTCATGACCCTCCTGTGGCGTCTGTAATGCCCTTCTAATAGTGCTGTACGTTATACACTGTTATATACGGTGACAGTCCCGGGTACATATAATGTCCAGTCGTCCCCTATATTACACAGCCGCCCCCCTATATATATCCTGTAGTGTCTGGTCTGTAATACCCCTATAATAGTGCTGTACATCTAATGTACACTGGTCCCCTATATTATACAGCCGCCCCCCTATATATATCCTGGAGTCCCCTATATTATACAGCCGCCCCCCTATATATATCCTGGAGTCCCCTATACATCATACACTGTTCTATACGGGGACGGTCCCGGGTACATATAATGTCCTGTAGTCCCCTATATTACACTGACTGTATACAGCTACACCCCTATATATATCCTGTAGTGTCTGGTCTGTAATACCCCTATAATAGTGCTGTACGTTATACACTGTTATATACGGGGCCGGTCCCGGGTACATATAATGCCCAGTCGCCCCCTATATTACAGACCGGCCCGTGGAGTCGGGTGCCAGTAATTTGTCATTGGGTCCTGGAAGTAAACGGACAGGAATGACGTCATGGCGCCGCGGTAATCCGCCTGCAGGACCTTCTCCTCGCTACACTGCACAGCGGCCAGAGATAACCTTCTGCTGCTCTGTCCAGATCTCTGCTTGCTGTCAGTGAATGGGGCATGTCTCCCCTTCTGCCCTCGGCCTGCTCCACTCCAGGTTGATACATTGTAACAAACTGTTAGGACAGCATAGAGCTTTACAAACTGGATACATTGTAACAGACCCTCAGCTGAGGGGATGATGGTGCCTGGGGGTCTGCAGCCTCTAGATGGATACATTGTAACAGACCCTCAGCTGAGGGGATGATGGTGCCGTGGGGGTCTGCAGCCTCTGGATGGATACATTGTAACAGACCCTCAGCTGAGGGGATGATGGGGTCTGCAGCCTCTAGATGGATACATTGTAACAGACCCTCAGCTGAGGGGATGATGGTGCCTGGGGGTCTGCGGCCTCTAGATGGATACATTGTAACAGACCCTCAGCTGAGGGGATGATGGTGCCGTGGGGGTCTGCAGCCTCTGGATGGATACATTGTAACAGATCCTCAGCTGAGGGGATGATGGTGCCGTGGGGGTCTGCAGCCTCTGGATGGATACATTGTAACAGATCCTCAGCTGAGGGGATGATGGGGTCTGGGGGTCTGCAGCCTCTGGATGGATACATTGTAACAGACCCTCAGCTGAGGGGATGATGGTGACGGATGGGTCTGCAGCCTCTAGATGGATACATTGTAACAGACCCTCAGCTGAGGGGATGATGGGGTCTGCAGCCTCTAGATGGATACATTGTAACAGACCCTCAGCTGAGGGGATGATGGTGACGGATGGGTCTGCAGCCTCTGGATGGATACATTGTAACAGACCCTCAGCTGAGAGGATGATGGTGCCGTGGGGGTCTGCAGCCTCTGGATGGATACATTGTAACAGACCCTCAGCTGAGGGGATGATGGTGCCGTGGGGGTCTGCAGCCTCTGGATGGATACATTGTAACAGACCTTCAGCTGAGGGGATGATGGTGCCGTGGGGGTCTGCAGCCTCTAGATGGATACATTGTAACAGACCCTCAGCTGAGGGGATGATGGTGCCGTGGGGGTCTGCAGCCTCTAGATGGATACATTGTAACAGACCCTCAGCTGAGGGGATGATGGTGCCGTGGGGGTCTGCAGCCTCTGGATGGATACATTGATGATTCCCTTTCACTGACAACAAACAAAATGAGAAGAAATCATGCCCCCCCCCTCTCAGGGGCCACAGTAGTAATCAAGCCCCCCACGACACCCTCTCAGAGGCTCCAGTAGTGATTATGCCCCTCTCTGGAGCCCCAGTAGTGATCATGCCCACCCCTTTCTCAGGGGCCCCAGTAGTGATTATGTCCCCCCCCCCCCTCCCCTCTCAGGAGCCCCAGTAGTGATCATGCCCACCCCTCTCTCAGGGGCCACAGTAGTGATTATGCCCCCCCTCCCCTCTCAGGAGCCCCAGTAGTAATTATGTCCCCCCCCTCCCCTCTCAGGAGCCCCAGTAGTGATCATGCCCCCCCCTGAGGAGCCCCAGTAGTGATCATGCTTCCCTCTCAAGAGCCCCAGTAGTGATCATTCCTCCCCCTCAGGGGCCCCAGTAGCAATCATGCCCCCCCTCTCAGGGGCCCCAGTAGCAATCATGTCCCCCCTCTCAGGGGCCCCAGTAGCAATCATGCCCCCCTCCTCAGGGGCCCCAGTAGCAATCATGCCCACCCCCCCTCTCAGGAGTTCCAGTAGTAGGCATGCCTCCCCCTCATGAGCCCCAGTAGTGAACATGCCCCCCCTCTCAGGAGCCCCAGTAGTGATCATGCCCCCCTTCTCAGGGGCCCCAGTAGTGATCATGGCCCCCCTCTCAGGGGCCCCAGTAGTGATCCTGCCCCCCCCTCTCAGGGGCCCCATTAGTGATCCTGCCCCCCCCTCCGGGGCCCCAGTAGTGATCATGCCCCCTCCCCCCCCCAGGGCCCCAGTAGTGATCATGCCCCCCCCCTCTCAGGGGCCCCAGTAGTGATCATGCCCCCCCCCCGGGGCCCCAGTAGTGATCATGGCCCCCCTCTCAGGGGCCCGAGTAGTGATCATTTCCCCCCCCCCTCCGGGGCCCCAGTAGTGATCATGCCCCCTCCCCCCCCCCAGGGCCCCAGTAGTGATCATGCCCCCCCCCCCTCTCAGGGGCCCCAGTAGTGATCACGCCCCCCCCCCCCCTCCGGGGCCCCAGTAGTGATCACGCCCCCCCCCCCCTCCGGGGCCCCAGTAGTGATCACGCCCCCCCCCCCTCCGGGGCCCCAGTAGTGATCACGCCCCCCCCCCCTCCGGGGCCCCAGTAGTGATCATGCCCCCCCCTCCGGGGCCCCAGTAGTGATCATGCCCCCCCCCCCCGGGCCCCAGTAGTGATCATGCCCCCCCCCCCCGGGCCCCAGTAGTGATCATGCCCCCCCCCCCCGGGCCCCAGTAGTGATCATGCCCCCAGCTTCTGAGCCCGTGCCATCCATAGGACATAGTCCAGAGAACATAAATATAAACAGTAGCAGAAATCTGTGCCCAAACTCCCCAAGGCCCCTTCTGTTCTTCCATCTGCAATAACCGCAGCGACATTTCGGCCGCCCCGCGGTCTGTATCTTCTATTGGGTCGGGCGAAATGTCGCTGCTGCCGTTTGCCCTGATTTTCTCTGGACTGCTGCCTTGGTGGGGATACGTCTCTGCCTGTACAGCCCCGCCCCCACGATGTATCCATCGGACATACGCTTACGTCCCGGGGAGGAAAGGGTGGAAGAAGAGCGTTCATGGCCGCATTCACTTGAGTAAGACCGTTAGATGAATGGCCGCACCGCCGGACTGTCTGCAAACCACTTGTGGTTGGGTGGTTCCCGGAGGTCCGGCGCCCACGAGTCATGTGATCACCGCACCCGCACCGCCATCGCTCCACTCACCCAGGGAGATCCCTGCGCTCGGCCGGCTCTGCAGTGAATGGGCCGGGGCCGCACAACGCTCCATTCACTAGTCGGGATGTGTGGTTTTCAGGAGTCTTGGGGGTCCCAGTGGTCGGACCCCCAGCAATCAGACCTTTACCTGCTCTTGTGGATGGGGACCCCTCTGGGGTGCGTTCACACCTAGCGCTACTGAGGGGAATCTGCACCGATTCCGCTGTGTGTGAATGACCTCCACAACTATTCCATCGGGGTCTATGAGTCGGGGTCCCCAGCAGGTCTAGTACTTAACCATTTCAGTGCTGGCAGGAGATCCCCCTACACCTTATAGGATCCTGCAAGACTCCACCAGACTCAGCGTTTCAAGCAAGCAGAGATATTGTAATAGGCTGTGACATTTATAGCCCTGATAATGGCACCGCCACGATCGAAGGACGAGGTGTAGTTTGGGGTCTTCCATAGGGTCTGCAGGAAGGAGGAGAGAAGACTGGCTGCTATGGGGGCTCTTGTCCTTCCCCTGTAATCAGTGATTGCACCGCCCTCCCCGAACACTAGGGGCAGCATGTCACCCAGTGCTGACTGTATTCTGTCACTATTGCTCTTCATCACACACTGTTTGGTGAAGGTAAAAACTATATCTATTAACTCTTTCAACTCCTCTTCCTTCCAGATAGTTCACACTGTGGAGCCCGAGGGTAAAAGCCGAAAAAGGTGAGAACCGAGCGCAACATGCTGGAAAGCAAGGACCTCCCTGCGTCGGTCATGCAGACGGATAAACTATCAGATATGGAGATTCGTTTTTCTGATACAGAGGTCCAAACCCCCTGCATAGCCAAACAGTTACCCCTAGAAAAAGATCCTTGTACCGCTAGGGGGAGCTCCCCGTCTACAGATATATACAGTCACCACTAGGGGGAGCACCCTACATACAGATACATACAGCCACCACTAGGGGGAGCTCACTACTTAGAGATATATACAGCCACCACTAGGGGGAGTTCACTGCATACAGATATATACAGCCACCACTAGGGGGAAGCACACTACTTACAGATATAAACAGTCACTAAATACTGATCTATACAGCCACCACTAGGGGGAGCACTACTTACAGATAAATACAGCCACCACTAGGGGGAGCTCACTATATACAAATATATATACAGCAACCACTAGGGGGAGCTCCCTGTGTACAGATATATACAGTCACTACATACTGATCTATACAGCCACCACTAGAGGGAGCTCACTACATACAGATATATACAGCCACCACTAGGGGGAGCTCACTACATACAGATATATACAGCCACCACTAGGGGGAGCACACTACTTACAGATATATACAGCCACCACTAGGGGGAGCTCACTACATACAGATATATACAGCCACCCCTAGGGGGAGCTCACTACATACAGATATATACAGCCACCACTAGGGGGAGCTCACTACATACAGATATATACAGCCACCACTAGGGGGAGCTCACTACATACAGATATATACAGCCACCACTAGGGGGAGCTCACTACATACAGATATATACAGCCACCACTAGGGGGAGCTCACTACATACAGATATATACAGCCACCACTAGGGGGAGCTCACTACATACAGATATATACAGCCACCACTAGGGGGAGCTCACTACATACAGATATATACAGCCACCACTAGGGGGAGCTCACTACATACAGATATATACAGCCACCACTAGGGGGAGCTCACTACATACAGATATACACAGCCACCACTAGGGGGAGCTCACTACGTACAGATCTATACAGCCACCACTAGGGGGAGCACACTACTTACAGATATATACAGCCACCACTAGGGGGAGCTCACTACATACAAATATATACAGCCACCACTAGGGGGAGCTCACTACATGCAAATATATATATACAGCAGCCACTAGGGGGAGCTCCCTGTGTAAAGATATATACAGTCACAACTAGGGTGAGCTCACTACATACAGATATATACAGTCACTACTAGAGGAGCTCACTACATACAGATATATACAGCCACCACTAGGGGGAGCACACTATTTACAGATATATACAGCCACCACTAGGGGGAGCTCACTACATACAGATATATACAGCCATCACTAGGGGGAGCTTACTATATAGAGCCACCTCCTAGGGGAAGCTCGCTGCTTACAGATATATACAGCCACCACTAGGGGGAGCACACTACATACAGATATATACAGCCACCACTAGGGGGAGCCCCCTACATACAGATATATACAGCCATTATTAGGGGGAGCAAACTACATACAGATATACACAGTCACCACTAGTGGGAGCTCACTACATACAGATGTATACAGCCACCACTAGGGGGAGCTCACTACATACAGATGTATACAGCCACCACTAGAGAGAGCTCACTATATACAGCCACCACTAGGGGGAGCTCACTACATAGAGATCTATATAGTCACCACTAGGAGGAACTCACTACATACAGATATATACAGCCACCACTAGGGGGAGCTCACTACATACAGAAATACACAGCCACCACTAGGGAAGCTCACTACATACAGACAATACAGCTACCACTAGGGGAAGCTCACTACATACAGATATATACAGCCACCACTAGGGGGAGCTCACTACATACAGATATATACAGCCACCACTAGGGAGAGCTCACTACATACAGATATATACAGCCACCACTAGAGGGAGCTCACTATATACAGATATATACAGCCACCACTAGGAGAAGCTCACAACATACAGATATATACAGCCACCGCTAGGGAGAGCTCACTACACACAGGTATATACAGCCACCACTGGGGGGGGGGGGGTCACTGCATACAGATATATACAGCCACCAATAGAGGATCTCCCTACATACAGATATATACGGCCACCACTAGGGAAGCTCACTACATACAGATATATACAGCCACAACTAGGGGGAGCTCCCTACATACAGATATATACAGCCACCACTAGGGGGAGCTCACTACATACAGATATATACAGCCACCACTAGGGGGAGCTCACTACATAGAGATATATACAGCCACCACTAGGGGGAGCTCACTACATACAGATATATACAGCCACCACTAGGGGGAGCTCACTACATACAGATATATACAGCCACCACTAGGGGGAGCTCACTACATACAGATATATACAGCTACCACTAGGGGGAGCTCACTACATACAGATATATACAGCCACCACTAAGGGGAGCTCACTATATACAGATATATACAGCCACCACTAGGGGGAGCTCACTACATACAGATATATACAGCCACCCCTAGGGGGAGCTCACTACATACAGATATATACAGCCACCCCTAGGGGGAGCTCACTACATACAGATATATACAGCCACCACTAGGGGGAGCTCGCTACATACAGATATATACAGCCACCACTAGGGAGAGCTCCCTGTGTACAGATATAGACAGCCACCACTAAAGGAGCTCACTACATACAGATATATACAGCCACCACTAGGGGAAGCTCAGTATATACAGATATATACAGCCACCACTAGGGGAAGCTCAGTACATACAGATATATACAGCCACCACTAGGGGGAGCTCACTACATACAGATATATACAGCCACCACTAGGGGGAGCTCACTACATACAGATGTATACAGCCACCACTAGGGGGAGCTCACTACATACAGATGTATACAGCCGCCACTAGGGGGAGCTCAGTTCATACAGGTATATACAGCCACCACTAGGGAGAGCTCACTACATAGATATATACAGCTACCACTAGGGGGAGCTCACTACGTACAGATCTATATAGCTACCCCTAGGGGAAGCTCACTGCATAGAGATCTATACAGCCACCACTAGGAGGAGCACACTGCATAGAGATCTATACAGCCACCACTAGGAGGAGCACACTACACACAGATATATACAGCCACCACTAGGGGGAGCTCACTACATACAGATATATACAGCCATCACTAGGGGATGCTCACTACATACAGATATATACAGCCATCACTAGGGGATGCTCACTACATACAGATATATACAGCCACCACTAGGAGGAGCACACTGCATAGAGATCTATACAGCCACCCCTAGGGGGAGCACACTACACACAGATATATACAGCCACCACTAGGAGGAGCACACTACACACAGATATATACAGCACCACTAGGAGGAGCACACTACACACAGATATATACAGCCACCCCTAGGGGGAGCTCACTACATACAGATATATACAGCCACCCCTAGGGGGAGCTCACTACATACAGATATATACAGCCACCCCTAGGGGGAGCTCACTACATACAGATATATACAGCCACCACTAGGGGGAGCTCACTATATACAGATATATACAGCCACCACTAGGGGGAGCTCACTACATACAGATCTATACAGCCACCACTAGGGGGAGCTCACTACATACAGATATATACAGCCACTATTAGGGGGAGCTCACTACATACAGATATATACAGCCACCACTAGGGGGAGCTCCCTACATACAGATATATACAGCCACCACTAGGGGGAGCTCACTACATACAGATATATACAGCCACCACTAGGGGGAGCTCACTACATACAGATATATACAGCCAACACTAGGGGGAGCTCACTACATACAGATATATACAGCCACCACTAGGGGAAGCTCACTACATACAGATATATACAGCCACCACTAGGGGAAGCTCACTACATACAGATATATACAGCCACCACTAGGGGGAGCTCCCTACATACAGATATATACAGCCACCACTAGGGGGAGCTCACTACATACAGATATATACAGCCACTATTAGGGGGAGCTCACTACATACAGATATATACAGCCACCCCTAGGGGGAGCTCACTGTATAAAAGGTCTACAATCTGCTGCTCCTAGTGGTGGCTGCAGGCAGAGGCCCCTGAGTGCAGCACAGGATATTGGTCTAATATTCAGGGACCCCTTAAAGGAACTCGTGTAGTCTGCAGCATCTGGCTTTCCTACTATGGGGATACTGGCACGGCCAGCTTGACCTGACAGCTTGCATGCTGGGAGTTCTGCTTTGGTCCCTGATTGAGGATGAGCCCTGTCCTCCGTGAGCTTCTCCGCTGTGTATTTGTGTGGGGTCCCTTTAAGCGGTTTGGGTCTGCCTCCACCTCCCACTTTCTCTCTGCTTGTTGTATGACTCCCTTCTCCTTCCATCTGCTGTGTTATCTTTCCACCAAATGGCGCAGATGAGGTTTTCTTCCTCCCTGCAGTTGGACGGGGAGCTTTGGGCCTTGGAGGAGCGAGGAGAAAGCAGTATTTCTGGGGGAGAGACGGCTAGCTGCCCGCCGCCCCGGATTTAAGCCGTGCTCGTTTGTTTGCAGAGTCCCAATGAAGCGGTCCCACACCCCTCCGGGGAACATCGCCAATGGTGCCCTGCGCTCGCTGTCCCAAGAGCTCGGCAAGGGAAGCGCAGTCATGTTGTCGGCAGCCGTCCTGGAGCTGCCCAGTCCTGGTGGCAGGGGAGTGGGTCACCACGATGGACCTAGAGGATCGATGAGCGAAGCGCCAGCTACAGAGGGCAAATCCGGGGGCACCGTGAAGGTCTACCTTCCCAACCAGCAGAGGACGGTGGTGAGTCTTGTGTGGTATGATCTGCATAGATATGGGAGAGTTGTCAGGGTGGGCGCATCTATATTGACCCTCATGCACTTTAGGGCTCTTGTCCATGGGCGAATGTGTAAAACATTGCAGGTCTTCCTGCAGCGTGTTACCGGATTGTAAACAACAGCTCTGCCGGCAAAGGCCACATATGGCAGCACATCTCATGGATGCGGTTGGCAGATTCCGCGTATGGCTGTGAGTGCTCTGCTGGTCTCACGGACGTGATTGGCAGAGACCAAGTATGGCTGCGAGTGCGCTGCGGGTCTCACGGGCACGGTTGGCAGAGACCACGTATGGCTGTGAGTGCGCTGCGGATCTCACGGACGCGGTTGGCAGATTCCACGTATGACTGCGAGTGTGCTGCGGATCTCAGGGATGCGGTTGGCAGAGACCAAGTATGGCTGCGAGTGCTCTGCAGATCTCACGGATGCGGTTGGCAGAGACCACGTATGCCTGCGAGTGCGCTGCAGGTCTCACGGACGCGGTTGGCAGAGACCACGTATGGCTGCGAGTGCTCTGCAGATCTCAGGGACGCGGTTGGCAGAGACCACGTATGGCTGCGAGTGCGCTGCGGGTCTCACGGATGCGGTTGGCAGAGACCACGTATGGCTGCGAGTGCGCTCCGGATCTCACGGATGCGGTTGGCAGAGACCACGTATGGCTGTGAGTGTGCTGCGGATCTCACGGATGCGGTTGGCAGAGACCACGTATGGCTGCGAGTGCTCTGCGGGTCTCACGGATGCGGTTGGCAGAGACCACGTATGGCTGCGAGTGCGCTGCAGGTCTCACGGACGCGGTTGGCAGAGACCACGTATGGCTACGAGTGCGCTGCGGGTCTCACGGATGCGGTTGGCAGAGACCACGTATGGCTGCGAGTGCTCTGCGGATCTCACGGATGCGGTTGGCAGAGACCACGTATGGCTGCGAGTGCTCTGCGGATCTCAGGGACGCGGTTGGCAGAGACCACGTATGGCTGCGAGTGCTCTGCGGATCTCACGGATGCGGTTGGCAGAGACCACGTATGGCTGCGAGTGCTCTGCGGATCTCACGGATGCGGTTGGCAGAGACCACGTATGGCTGCGAGTGCTCTGCGGGTCTCACGGATGCGGTTGGCAAAGACCACGTATGGCTGCGAGTGCGCTGCGGGTCTCACGGATGCGGTTGGCAGAGACCACGTATGGCTGCGAGTGCGCTGCAGGTCTCACGGACGCGGTTGGCAGAGACCACGTATGGCTACGAGTGCGCTGCGGGTCTCACGGATGCGGTTGGCAGAGACCACGTATGGCTGCGAGTGCTCTGCGGATCTCACGGATGCGGTTGGCAGAGACCACGTATGGCTGCGAGTGCTCTGCGGATCTCACGGATGCGGTTGGCAGAGACCACGTATGGCTGCGAGTGCTCTGCGGATCTCACGGATGCGGTTGGCAGAGACCACGTATGGCTGCGAGTGCTCTGCGGATCTCACGGATGCGGTTGGCAGAGACCACGTATGGCTGCGAGTGCTCTGCGGGTCTCACGGATGCGGTTGGCAAAGACCACGTATGGCTGCGAGTGCGCTGCGGGTCTCACGGACGCAGTCATGCGCTGTGTGATTGGGAGAGGGGAATTAAAATAAAGACCCTGTGTTGCCCATGGTATCATAGTGTGCGGGGCGGATGCCACGAGGTGCGCAGAGGAATACCGCGTGCTGCCATCTGTTTCTCGCACGCATCTACACGCTGATGTGCATGGATGACTCCACCGTGTATCACGCGGCCGTGCTGCACACATGTAATACGCGCTGACCACCCGCTCGCGGACATGAGCCCTTGGTTAGCGGTTGCGTCGGTCTGATTTATGTTTGCCGCTTCCCATCTCTAATCGCTCTCTCCATTTTTAGGTAAATGTCCGACCCGGAATGACCGTCTACGACTCCCTAGACAAGGCGCTGAAGGTGCGCGGTCTGAACCAGCAGTGCTGTGCGGTGTATCGTCTGCTACACGGGTACGGGTCATGGCAGCTTTACCAGCAGCACAATGACATTGAGCGCTCCGCTTTCTGTACACTCTGTGCCATATGGGCTGGTGTCACGCAGCGCCCTCTGCTCGGCGGGTTGGCAGCTTGGCATCCCATTCGCTTCTCTCACTATGGATGCCATCGCATAATGTCAGATATTCCATCACTGGCAGAGAAGAGCGAATGCTGGCCAGGAAGAGCAGTCATGGGGTCCTCGTCTGCACCTTGAGGTGTATTGCCGACTCATGGCAACCAGTTTGGAAGCCACCTTGCGGTGCTCGGGGGTTGTCACTTCCCTTCCCCCGCACACATTGTACTTCCTAACGTCACTTATTGCCCCCCACAGGCGGAAGACCCTGACAGACTGGGAGACGGACATCACCCCGCTGGTGGGGGAGGAGCTGATGGTGGAAGTTCTGGCCGACGTCCCTCTGTCCATGCACAATTTTGTAAGTACTCCATTGGCCCTCCCCCCTCTTCGGTCTGCACCTCATCTCCTATTCATTTTCCCACAATCCCTTGCTGCAGGTGCGGAAGACCCACTTTAACCTGGCGTTCTGCGACTTCTGCCTGAAGTTCCTGTTTCACGGTTTCCGCTGTCAGACCTGCGGCTACAAGTTCCACCAGCACTGCAGCAGTAAGGTGCCCACGGCCTGCGTGGACATCACTAAGCTGCCCAAGTAAGCGCCCGCCGTAAAGGGGGTCTCCGGTTATACGGTGCATGATGCCCCCTCAGCAGCTGTCTTACACGCTGCCCTGGGGAACCAGACTGAAAACTCTTCCAGCTTGAGATACATTGTAACAAGATCTGAGTGGTCTCAGCCTGCGAATGTAACCACGATTGTCGGTAGGACCCATCGGCGCCGAGTAGATTGTCGGTAGGACCCATCGGCGCCGAGTAGATTGTCGGTAGGACCCATCGGCGCCGAGTAGATTGTCGGTAGGACCCATCGGCGCCGAGTAGATTGTCGGTAGGACCCATCGGCGCCGAGTAGATTGTCGGTAGGACCCACCGGCGCCGAGTCGATTGTCGGTAGGACCCACCGGCGCCGAGTCGATTGTCGGTAGGACCCACCGGCGCCGAGTCGATTGTCGGTAGGACCCACCGGCGCCGAGTCGATTGTCGGTAGGACCCACCGGCGCCGAGTAGACTTCAAACTTGTCGGCTTTTACCGATGTTTGATTTTTAGGTCCAAATATTCTGAACGGAGATGTTTATAAATCTATATTTATTGGGCTCCGTTTTACCGCAGTGACAAATCACAAGCGTAGCTACAAAATACTATGCTGGAAACCTGCAACCACCACTAGGGGGAGCCCAAAACATTACAACACAGAACTCAGTATGCAGTGAGCTCCCCCTAGTGCTTGCGGTATAGATCTGTATGTAGGGAGCTCCCCCTAGTGGTGGGTGTATATATCTGTAAGTAGAGAGCTCCCCCTAGCGGTGGCTGTATAGATCTGTATGTAGTGAGCTCCCCCTACTGGCAGCTGTATAGATCTGTATGTAGTGAGCTCCCCCTAGCGGTGGCTGTATAGATCTGTATGTAGGGAGCTCCCCCTAGCGGTGGCTGTATAGATCTGTATGTAGGGAGCTCCCCCTAGTGGTGGCTGTATAGATCTGTATGTAGTGAGCTCCTCCTAGTGGTGGCTGTATGGATCTGTATGTAGGGAGCTCCCCCTATTGGTGGCTGTATGGATTTGTATGTAGGGAGCTCCCCCTAGTGGCGGCTGTATATATCTGTATGTGGTGAGCTCCCTCTAGTGGTGGCTGTATATATCTGTATGTAGTGAGCTCCCTCTAGTGGTGGCTGTATTGATCTGTATGTAGTGAGCTCCCCCCTAGTGGTGTCTGTATAGATCTGTATGTAGTGAGCTACCCCACGAGTGGTGACCATATGTAGTGACAGCCCCATAGAAGTGACTGTATATATCTGTATGTATTGAGCTCCCCCTAGTGGTGGCTGTATATATCTGTATGTAGGGGGCTCCCGCTAGTGGTGGCTGTATATATCTGTATGTAGTGAGCTCCCTCTAGTTGTGGCTGTATATATCTGTATGTAGGGAGCTCCCCCTTGTGGTGGCTGTATAGATCTGTATGTAGGGAGCTCCCCCCTAGTGGTGGCTGTATAGATCTGTATGTAGGGAGCTCCCCCTAGTGATGGGTGTATATATCTGTAAGTAGAGAGCTCCCCCTAGCGGTGGCTGTATAGATCTGTATGTAGGGAGCTCCCCCTAGCGGTGGCTGTATAGATCTGTATGTAGTGAACTCCCCCTAGTGGTGGCTGTATATATCTGTATGTAGTGAGCTCCCTCTAGTGGTGGCTGTATATATCTGTATGTAGGGAGCTCCCCCTTGTGGTGGCTGTATAGATCTGTATGTAGGGAGCTCCCCCCTAGTGGTGGCTGTATAGATCTGTATGTAGGGAGCTCCCCCTAGTGGTGGGTGTATATATCTGTAAGTAGAGAGCTCCCCCTAGCGGTGGCTGTATAGATCTGTATGTAGGGAGCTCCCCCTAGTGGTGGCTGTATAGATCTGTATGTAGTGAACTCCCCCTAGTGGTGGCTGTATATATCTGTATGTAGTGAGCTCCCCCTAGTGGTGGCTGTATATATCTGTATGTTGTGAGCTCCCCCTAGTGATGGCTGTATGGATCTGTATGTAGTGAGCTCCCCCTAGTGGTGGCTGTATATATCTGTATGTTGTGAGCTCCCCCTAGTGGTGGCTGTATATATCTGTATGTAGTGAGCTCCCCCTATCGGACTCTTAATGCTTTTTGTTGGCTTGTCCTTCTTTAGACCAGTAAGCGGCTATCAGGACTACGCTCTGTATCCCGATCATTCCCCCGGCATCATCCATGAACCCTACACCCCACAGCCATCCAGGTAATGACCTCCAGAGCATCCTCTTCATGTCTATGCCATTCTCTGTTGATGTCCCTGCTTCCCACCCCATTCCATGTCTCCCTCCAGCAGCCCCCGGACACAGCACCCTGGAGCTGCTTCCTTTTCATTTCCCAGCGAGGGGCAACCCCTGCAACGGCATCGCTCCACTTCCACCCCCAACGTTCATATTGACAGCACCACTGGTCCCGTGGACAACAGCATTATTGAGGTACCCTGTCAGGAGGCTATGCTCTTACTAGTGATGACACAGAGGAAATCTAGACTGGGTATACAGGGCTAACAGACCAGCGGGCATAGTGAGGGCGCGGGTACAGTCCAGCAGGATGGGCGAGAGGAGGGGAATTAGTACAAAGCTGACCTTATTTGGTAGAGCCAATGCAAAGAATGCCATGGATTACACTGGAGTCAGTAAAATTCTGACATGAGACCCCTCTGTACGCAGTGAGCTCCACCTAGTGGTGGCTGTATATATCTGTATGTAGGGAGCTCCACCTAGTGGTGGCTGTATATATCTGTATGTAGTATGCTCCACCTAGTGGTGGCTGTATATATCTGTACGCAGTGAGCTGCACCTAGTGGTGGCTGTATATATCTGTATGTCATGTGCTCCCCCTAGTGGTGGCTGTATATATCTGTATGTAGTGAGCTCTCCCTAGTGGTGGCTGTATATATCTGTAGGTAAGGAGCTCCCCCTAGTGGTGGCTGTATATATCTTAATGTAGTGATCTCCTCCTAGTGGTGGCTATATATATATCTGTATATAGTGAGCTCCCTCTAGTGGCGGCTGTATATATCTGTATGTAGTGAGCTCCCCTAGTGGTGGCTGTATATTTCTGTATGTAGTGAGTTCCCCCTAGTGGTAGCTGTATAGATCTGTATGTAGTGAGCTCCCCCTAGTGGTGGCTGTATAGATCTGTATGTAGTGAGCTCCCCCTAGTGGTGGCTGTATATATCTGTATGTAGTGAGCTCCCCCTAGTGGTAGCTGTATAGATCTGTATGTAGTGAGCTCCCCTAGTGGTGGCTGTATATATCTGTATGTAGTGAGCTCCCCCTAGTGGTAGCTGTATATATCTGTATGTAGTGAGCTCCCCCTAGTGGTGGCTGTATATATCTCTATGTAGTGAGTTCCTCCTAGTGGTGGCTGTATATATCTGTATGTAGTGAGCTCCCCTAGTGGTGGCTATATTTATATATAATCTGTATGTAGTGAGCTCCCCCTAGTGGTGGCTATATATATCTGTATGTAGTGAGCTCCCCTAGTGGTGGCTGTATATATCTGTATGTAGTGAGCTCCCCTAGTGGTGGCTATATATTTATATATAATCTGTATGTAGTGAGCTCCCCCTAGTGGTGGCTATATATATCTGTATGTAGTGAGCTCCCCTAGTGGTGGCTGTATATATCTGTATCTAGTGAGTTCCCCCTAGTGGTAGTTGTATAGATCTGTATGTAGTGAGCTCCCCCTAGTGGCGGCAATATATATAGCTGTATGTAGTGAGTTCCCCCTAGTGGTAGTTGTATAGATCTGTATGTAGTGAGCTCCCCCTAGTGGTAGCTGTATAGATCTGTATGTAGTGAGCTCCCCCTAGTGGTAGCTGTATAGATCTGTATGTAGTGAGCTCCCCCTAGTGGTAGCTGTATAGATCTGTATGTAGTGAGCTCCCCCTAGTGGTAGCTGTATAGATCTGTATGTAGTGAGCTCCCCCTAGTGGTAGCTGTATAGATCTGTATGTAGTGAGCTCCCCCTAGTGGTAGCTGTATAGATCTGTATGTAGTGAGCTCCCCCTAGTGGTAGCTGTATAGATCTGTATGTAGTGAGCTCCCCCTAGTGGTGGCTGTATATGTCTGTATGTAGTGAGCTCCCCTAGTGGTGGCTATATTTATATATAATCTGTATGTAGTGAGCTCCCCCTAGTGGTGGCTGTATATATCTGTATCTAGTGAGTTCCCCCTAGTGGTAGTTGTATAGATCTGTATGTAGTGAGCTCCCCCTAGTGGCGGCAATATATATAGCTGTATGTAGTGAGTTCCCCCTAGTGGTAGTTGTATAGATCTGTATGTAGTGAGCTCCCCCTAGTGGTAGCTGTATAGATCTGTATGTAGTGAGCTCCCCCTAGTGGTAGCTGTATAGATCTGTATGTAGTGAGCTTCCCCTAGTGGTGGCTGTATACATCTGTATGTAGTGAGCTCCCCCTAGTGGTGGCTGTATATAGCTGTATGTAGTGAGCTCCCTCTAGTTGTGGCTGTATATATCTGTATGTAGGGAGCTCCCCCTTGTGGTGGCTGTATAGATCTGTATGTAGGGAGCTCCCCCCTAGTGGTGGCTGTATAGATCTGTATGTAGGGAGCTCCCCCTAGTGGTGGGTGTATATATCTGTAAGTAGAGAGCTCCCCCTAGCGGTGGCTGTATAGATCTGTATGTAGGGAGCTCCCCCTAGTGGTGGCTGTATAGATCTGTATGTAGGGAGCTCCCCCTAGTGGTGGGTGTATATATCTGTAAGTAGAGAGCTCCCCCTAGCGGTGGCTGTATAGATCTGTATGTAGTGAACTCCCCCTAGTGGTGGCTGTATATAGCTGTATGTAGTGAGCTCCCCTAGTGGTGGCTGTATATATCTGTATGTAGTGAGCTCCCTCTAGTGGTGGCTGTATATATCTGTATGTAGGGAGCTCCCCCTTGTGGTGGCTGTATAGATCTGTATGTAGGGAGCTCCCCCCTAGTGGTGGCTGTATAGATCTGTATGTAGGGAGCTCCCCCTAGTGGTGGGTGTATATATCTGTAAGTAGAGAGCTCCCCCTAGCGGTGGCTGTATAGATCTGTATGTAGTGAACTCCCCCTAGTGGTGGCTGTATATAGCTGTATGTAGTGAGCTCCCCTAGTGGTGGCTGTATATATCTGTATGTAGTGAGCTCCCTCTAGTGGTGGCTGTATATATCTGTATGTAGGGAGCTCCCCCTTGTGGTGGCTGTATAGATCTGTATGTAGGGAGCTCCCCCCTAGTGGTGGCTGTATAGATCTGTATGTAGGGAGCTCCCCCTAGTGGTGGGTGTATATATCTCTAAGTAGAGAGCTCCCCCTAGCGGTGGCTGTATAGATCTGTATGTAGGGAGCTCCCCCTAGCGGTGGCTGTATAGATCTGTATGTAGTGAACTCCCCCTAGTGGTGGCTGTATATATCTGTATGTTGTGAGCTCCCCCTAGTGGTGGCTGTATGGATCTGTATGTAGGGAGCTCCCCCTAGTGGTGGCTGTATGGATCTGTATGTAGTGAGCTCCCCATAGTGGTGGCTGTATATATCTGTATGTAGTGAGCTCTCCCTAGTGGTGGCTGTATATATCTGTATGTAGTGAGCTCCCCCTAGTGGTGGCTGTATATATCTCTATGTAGTGAGTTCCTCCTAGTGGTGGCTGTATATATCTGTATGTAGTGAGCTCCCCTAGTGGTGGCTATATTTATATATAATCTGTATGTAGTGAGCTCCCCCTAGTGGTGGCTATATATATCTGTATGTAGTGAGCTCCCCTAGTGGTGGCTGTATATATCTGTATGTAGTGAGCTCCTCTAGTGGTGGCTATATTTATATATAATCTGTATGTAGTGAGCTCCCCCTAGTGGTGGCTATATATATCTGTATGTAGTGAGCTCCCCTAGTGGTGGCTGTATATATCTGTATCTAGTGAGTTCCCCCTAGTGGTAGTTGTATAGATCTGTATGTAGTGAGCTCCCCCTAGTGGCGGCAATATATATAGCTGTATGTAGTGAGTTCCCCCTAGTGGTAGTTGTATAGATCTGTATGTAGTGAGCTCCCCCTAGTGGTAGCTGTATAGATCTGTATGTAGTGAGCTCCCCCTAGTGGTAGCTGTATAGATCTGTATGTAGTGAGCTCCCCCTAGTGGTAGCTGTATAGATCTGTATGTAGTGAGCTCCCCCTAGTGGTAGCTGTATAGATCTGTATGTAGTGAGCTCCCCCTAGTGGTAGCTGTATAGATCTGTATGTAGTGAGCTCCCCCTAGTGGTAGCTGTATAGATCTGTATGTAGTGAGCTCCCCCTAGTGGTAGCTGTATAGATCTGTATGTAGTGAGCTCCCCCTAGTGGTAGCTGTATAGATCTGTATGTAGTGAGCTCCCCCTAGTGGTGGCTATATTTATATATAATCTGTATGTAGTGAGCTCCCCCTAGTGGTGGCTGTATATATCTGTATCTAGTGAGTTCCCCCTAGTGGTAGTTGTATAGATCTGTATGTAGTGAGCTCCCCCTAGTGGCGGCAATATATATAGCTGTATGTAGTGAGTTCCCCCTAGTGGTAGTTGTATAGATCTGTATGTAGTGAGCTCCCCCTAGTGGTAGCTGTATAGATCTGTATGTAGTGAGCTCCCCCTAGTGGTAGCTGTATAGATCTGTATGTAGTGAGCTCCCCCTAGTGGTGGCTGTATATATCTGTATCTAGTGAGTTCCCCCTAGTGGTAGTTGTATAGATCTGTATGTAGTGAGCTCCCCCTAGTGGCGGCAATATATATAGCTGTATGTAGTGAGTTCCCCCTAGTGGTAGTTGTATAGATCTGTATGTAGTGAGCTCCCCCTAGTGGTAGCTGTATAGATCTGTATGTAGTGAGCTCCCCCTAGTGGTAGCTGTATAGATCTGTATGTAGTGAGCTCCCCCTAGTGGTGGCTGTATATATCTGTATCTAGTGAGTTCCCCCTAGTGGTAGTTGTATAGATCTGTATGTAGTGAGCTCCCCCTAGTGGCGGCAATATATATAGCTGTATGTAGTGAGTTCCCCCTAGTGGTAGTTGTATAGATCTGTATGTAGTGAGCTCCCCCTAGTGGTAGCTGTATAGATCTGTATGTAGTGAGCTCCCCCTAGTGGTAGCTGTATAGATCTGTATGTAGTGAGCTTCCCCTAGTGGTGGCTGTATACATCTGTATGTAGTGAGCTCCCCCTAGTGGTGGCTGTATATAGCTGTATGTAGTGAGCTTCCCCTAGTGGTGGCTGTATATATCTGTATGTAGTGAGCTCCCCCTAGTGGTGGCTGTATAGATCTGTATGTAGTGAGCTCCCCCTAGCGGTAGCTGTATATATCTGTATGTAGTGAGCTCCCCCTAGTGGTAGCTGTATATATCTATGTAGTGAGCTCCCCCTAGTGGTGGCTGTATACATCTGTATGTAGTGAGCTCCCCCTAGTGGTGGCTGTATATATCTGTATGTTGTGAGCTCCCCATAGTGGTAGCTTTATATATCTGTATGTAGTGAGCTCCCCCTAGTGGTGGCTGTTTATATCTGTATGTAGTGAGCTCGCCCTAGTGGTGACTGTATATATCTGTATGTAGTGAGCTCCCCCTAGGGGTGGCTGTATATATCTGTATGTAGTGAGCTCCCCCTAGTGGTAGCTTTATATATCTGTATGTAGGGTGCTCCCCCTAGTGGTGACTGTATATATCTGTATGTAGTGAGCTCCCCCTAGTGGAATATATATATATTATGGCATTTCCACTGGATATATGCAGGCCTCCTCTGGGGCCATGCTTATCTCCCTGCCGTGCTCGGCAGCCCATTCAGCTGTTACCGTTACTGCTGACCACCCCCAGCGATCCCTTATAGCGCATAAGGGTTGTGAATTATGGAAGCAGTGTAGCACAGCTCCTGGGATTACTGGCCGGGCTCCGCTGTCTCCGTACCTCCCTGCCCCCTTGTACACGGCAGTTTCTCCATCCAGCCAGGATTGATGGGCAGTGCCACTCTAACTCCTTCCCACCCTGGCGCACAGATCTATAGTCCACAACACTTCTGCTCGATTCACCACCTGATTGGTTGTTTGGGTTGAATCAAGCAGAAGTGTTGTGGACTATAGATCTGTGCCCCCAGGGTGTAAGCTGACGTCCTGCCTGGGAAGGGGTACCCGTGGATGGCGGGGGGCAGAGGAGCCGTGCCATTCACAGTGAGAGCCCGCTGTTAAGCCCTTACATGCCACCATCAATGTTGAAAAAGATGGAGGGTTGAAGCGTTGTGTGGGCACAATAAAGATTGGATCTTTTACTTAACCCCTGGAGTGCTGCTCTCATACATACTCGGCTAGCAATGTTGATTGTGGTAAGTTAAGAGTTCAAGGAGGGAGGACGCCCCCACTGTGAGGTCATCAGCGATGGGTTGCCATGGCAACCAGACAAATGGCATCCAGGTGTGCCGTGGGCTGATATCGCCCAGTGATACAGTGATAGTCCACTGCAGTACGGTAATACTGCAGTGTATTATTAGTGACCGTAGCGCCGCAGGAACATAAAAATAGTAGAAAAACTAAAAACCTTCCTGCCACTTTTCCCTCTTTGTTTAGATTACAAATGGCGCGGGGGATTGTCGCTCCATAACGGCCGTGCGATAAACCGAACGCGCTCTTTATCCTGCGCAAACGAGGCGGAGCCAAAATGTGCTTATTCCTTCTTTCACCTCCCAAAAAAAGGCAATAGAAGCGATCAAAAAAGGTTCATGTAACCCGAAATGGTACGAATAAAACTGCAGCGTCTCACGCAAAAACGAGGCGAAATCCGGTGGTTATGGGGCTGAGTGCAGCGACGCAAAAGAGACGTTTAGAACATAGATCATTTCTGTTTATTAACCTCTTGAGCTCAAGTGGCGAAATAACGGAATCCGCCATCATTTTGGTTTCCGGCCCGCACAAAGCACGTACCGCGCCATTTCTGCTGCGTGATTACCGCTGAAAAAAAAATGAAAAGTCAAAATCTATGTTTTTTTTTTTTCCTGTGTCTCCAAAAAATCTACTAAAAGTCCAACAACACGTAATCCGCCCCAAAGAATGGTGGTAACCAAAACCGCAGTGCGCCACGCAGAAAACATCCGTCACATGACCGCGTCGGCGGGAACCTTATACACTTAGGTTTTGAATAGTGGAGATCCACCACCCATGAAATCATCGCCTCATCAGAACCAACCTCGTCCGTGACCCTCGGGGGTGAAGGGTTGTGTAGCCGCCATCTTGGTTTCCCAGCCCCTCCTTTGGGTGTGACTGAAGCTGTATAGCGGTAGGGGGACGTGGGCTACTAGACCGCCATTGACGCCAGTCAGCCACATTACATCCATTATCAGACCTCATTGTCCTCCTCCTGTGATCGTCTCTATCCTGAACTGTAAGATCTGCCCCGGACAGAGGGGGTCCGTTATAGCGCTATTATGTGCTGAGGGGTCTGGGGTGGCCCCCCTGACAAGGAGCAGACATGTCAGGTCATCCTTGTAACATTCTTCTTCTTCTTCTCAGGAGGCCTTAAGGAACGCCGCCATCTCTCGTGAGTCATTCAGTTTCTCTTCTGCCCCCTGCTGATTAATGCCTGTACTTCTGTGTCCAGCATCTTCCTGCAGCGCCCCCCTCCTCTCGATCAGTAACATTACACCTTGTTTTTGCAGCCAGAGATGGAGCCCCCAAAACAGTCAACCCTGTCGGCAGTAAGTCCCCACCAGCTAAGTCGCCTGTGGAGGCCCCAAGAGACCGGAGGAGCTCGTCTTCTGATGAGAAGAAGAAAGTGGTAAGTGATGGCATTTCATCAGGACCAGATGGAGAGAACCCGGGGAGCGCTCACTCAGCCGCCCCCTGGAGGAGACTCAGGGCTAATAAGGGCCATCTCGGGAGAACAGGGCAAATCTGTGGAAGGCTCCTTGAAGGGGTTGTCCTGCTGTAAGCTACTGATGGCTCATACTCCGGATCGGTCATCCATGGTAGATCAGCGGTCACAGGGCCAGTGCGCTCATGCAGGGAGCTCGTTCCTATTGCAGTGGCCAGGCTTCATATTACAGACAAAGTTCCCATTCACTTCAATGAAAGCTTGGCCTGCAATACCTAGCCTGGCCACTACAGGAGAAACAGCGCTGCAAATAGGTGATAGGCGGACGTTCCTGAGGACAGACCAGCGTCAATCTACTATTGATGACCTATCCTGAGTGTAACATAGTCAGCAGTTCACAACTTGACAAGCTCTGTGAAGGCGATGGACACTTTTGCACTGAAAGTGTGTTTTTGCTTTCCAAACGAAGAATGAAGCAACTTTCCCAGCACGTTGCTGCCGTAGAGTCTGTGCAGCGCCTCCACCTGGCCAGCTGTGCTGCTGACTCTGACGGCACAGCAGGCTGTTCCTGGCTCTCCCCTTCCTTCTCGTAAGGCCTTCTTACAATGGGGTTATCGGCCAAGCACATTCGCCTGCACTGCCGTTTTGGGCCGTATAAAAGGGCGGACGCTTGTCAGTCGGTTAACCATTTCTTTCATGGGAGCATCAAAATGCTCGGCTGGCCGTCCCTCTGTGTAAATGGGGAGATAAGCAGCCGCCCAGTGATCGCTGCACGGACCATCGTGTCAGAGGGAACCCCCTCATCCCCTCTTGGACCCATAAGCTACGTTTATAAGGCTTAACCCTTTACAATGCGCTGCTGGATGTCTTCTGGCATAGCCACTATTGAACTATTCTGCTGACCGCTCTGTCGTCCCGTCATGTAGTTACTGGCTTTAGCCAGCAGATGGTGCTGTTGTATAACAGCAGAATTGGCAAACCTCTAGGAAATCCTCAATCCAAGAATGGATTGGAAAGGGTTAAAGGTGAAGGGATTGGGATGGGGATGGAGGGGAAGTGTTTTTATACTCGCCTGGCTCCCCATGCCAGCGCTGTGTTCCTGTGAGGTTGGTGCACATTCGCATCGGGACTCTTCAGCCGGCTCTGTGTGTGCGCTCTCCCATAGAAATGAATGGGGAAGCGCTGTGTCCCTGTGAAGTTGCCCCCCCTTGTGCAGCGTGACTCTTTTCAGCCGGCTCTGTGTGCCCGCCCTTCCATAGAGATGAATGAGTGTGTGCACATAGCCAGCTGGAAACGGTCCCACTGTACACGCACGCTAACCTCGCTGGGACACCGCAATGGAACGGTGCCTGGTGAATATGAAGTACAGATCCCCCATAACATAGGTTGTGGGTGTCAGATGTAATGAGAAGTTCCCTTTAACAGTTGTCCGTCCCCATACAGCAGATCGTCTGCCGGTGTGAACTATGTGAACAGGCACTGATCCGCATGGTAGATGATCTGTGGATGTAATGGGACCCTTCAGAGATGGCAGCATAGAGGGGGGAAAGATTGTACATGACACGTCTGAGAATGTAAGGGGAGAAGCATCCGAGTCTTCAGGGAGAGCAGATCACACAGGCTGTACTGTATTGTAGCGCACACTGCCCTTAGCAGGGAAGGCCGCATGCAGGTTGTGTATCCGCATAGAGAGATCAGAGAAGCCACTGATGAGTGAGGGGAGAGGGATCACCCCTCGGCAGCGGGACGGGAGATCCCTCATGGGCTGTAGGAATCCGTCCAGGGATGAAGCCGTGCGGATACATGGGAGGGCACCAGCATCCTGGACACACAGACCTCCCAATCCACCAATAACAGAAGGGTTTCCAGCCAAAGGTGCCCATAGCCTTTAATCCACAGACTGGTGAATCATCCAAGTGACCCTGCAGAAAGGGGGCAGCAGAGTGAGCTTAGGGGGCGTCATGTTGTGACATTTATTTGTGGACTCGGGCAGCAGGATGCTTTCTGGCCTGCCTTCCAGTAGCTGGCACTGCAGAGCCGTTCGACCATCTTCTTTCCCAGAGGAGCATTGCTTGTCCTATGAGTCGCCTTATACTTGGCACTCGCCACAAGGAGAAATGGCATCCCTCTAGACTAACTGAAGAAGAGCCAACCTGGCAGCGGTCATGTCAGCCTTGTAATCTGGTTAGGTAGAGGGTTGTGCGTGTGCCGGTCCGGCATGGCGCTGCCAAGTAGTGGTGCCAGTGCTTGCATTATCCTGTCTTCACCCATCATGGTGCCATCTATTCTCTTCTAGAAGCAGCTGGGCTACCGGGACTCCAGCTACTACTGGGAGGTGAACTCCAGCGAGGTGGTGATAATGAAGCGCATCGGTACAGGATCCTTTGGCACAGTGTACAGAGGCAAGTGGCACGGCGACGTGGCCGTCAAGATCCTCAAAGTGACCAATCCCACCGCAGAACAAATCCAGGCCTTCAAGAACGAGATGCAGGTTCTCAGGTGCGGACCGAACCCGCCCAGAAGACCGCGCCGTTATAAGCTCCGCCCACAGGACTAATAACTCCTCCTCTTCTCACAGGAAGACGCGCCACGTGAACATTCTGCTCTTCATGGGCTTCATGACAAAACCCAACTTTGCCATAATCACGCAGTGGTGCGAGGGCAGCAGCCTCTACCGCCATCTACACGTCATCGAGACGCGGTTTGATGTTTTCCAGCTGATTGACATTGCACGGCAAACGGCGCAGGGGATGGAGTAAGTAGTGAGCGGCGGACCCCCGATACAGCAATGGGGGCCGTGGAGGTTAGGTGCTGCAGCGCTGCCTAGAGCCCGCTCCCAGCTACTGCAGATATTGCATGATGTAGAGCAGCGCCGCGGATCCTCCCGGTGGCTTCAGCTCTTCTTTAGTAACTTCTCACTTTCTTCTCTTAGCTACCTCCATGCCAAGAACATCATCCATCGGGACCTGAAGTCCAACAGTATCCTTCCATCCCGCATGCCATCTACTAGCTGGGATGGCGGCACACAGGCGTCTGTAGGGCCATGTGCCCCCATTATAGCGTATGAGGCCATTCACATGACCCTGAAATCACCATGGGCGGCTCGCCCACGGGGGCAGCTCCCTACTTGTCCCCCTCGTGGCCCTTGGCTTATTGATTGACGGCTCCAGTTCTGAGCTGCCATCTGTGCCACCTATCCGGACTAGGGTGGATCCTGCTAGCTCCGCCCCTTCTCTGGAGAGCAATCACCATGAGAATCTACCTAGCCTCGCCCCTGCTCTTGGGAAAGCCCTCTCTCCAAATATGGAGACGTGTGGGAGATCCCCTGTAGCTCCGCCCCTCTCCTCGCTGTTTCGCATTCATTGGGTCATCCCTGCCGCCCCATTGCAGACGATGGGTGATGTCGCAGACTAGTTTCATCGCAGCGAGGCTCGTCTGAACGCCGCGCAAACGAGATGGAATCCATTGAAAATAATTGGCCTCATAACCGTGCGCTTTCGCTCTCACCGCCGCGTGACGCCGTCTGGAGGACGCCAAGATGGCTGCCGATTTTTCATCTGCACTTCTCATAGGCTGTCATGTTTTTATATTTTCCGCAGCTGTAGTTTTTATTGGTACCATTTTGGGGTAGATTCGGCTTCTTAAATCACTTTTGTGTTTTCTGAGAACTGATCTGATAAACCTTCTGTTTTTGATTTCACCAGTATTTGTGATTCAAGATAAAAAACATTGATGATGTCATGCGAGTCGTTCCGGATGTGGGGGACAAAAGGCGAAGTTCACAAAGGTGGGGGGGGGGGGGAGGGGTTACATAGTGTTTTTTAACTATTTTGATTTATTTACGTTTTTTATGTCCCTGTGGGGGACTTGAACCTGTGATGCTCTGATCACTGATAATACACTGCAGTACTTCTGTACTGCCATGCATTAGTGCTAATCGTAGCGACCACAGGCCATGGCAGACCCGCACGCCGTTGTCTGTGAAGCCTTTAGATGCTGCGATCAGCATTGATTGTGGCCAGTGAGGGGCTAGCGGGAGGGGTCTGTCCGCAACACCGTGCTGCAGTGGGAAGGCTGTCGGTCAGTCACAGGTTCGCTTCTGAGCCGGCGCCATCTAGAGGTTGTAAGTTTACATTCCTTCATGGATCCCCTTCCCAGCAGGACATAAACTTACACTCTGCAGTGGGGAGGATTTAAGCCCAGTCCTGCTCCGGAGCTGCACTTCAGTGAATACGGCAGGGTACAGGGACGTACCACGTTTTAGATCTCCCTCTTGGCCAGTCTTCACTTTGTTGGGGGTCTCCTGATAATAAGCCCCTAGCTTGTCTCACTGTTGGGACCCCCAGAGCTCTTCTGTAAATACTGCATTCCCCTGTAGTGCCCCCACAGGGGAAAGGAAGCATAACACAACACTTATTGAACTGAGTAGGCTGGCCATGTAACTGCTGAACCCTCCAGGGGGGGCGCTCTTGGTCTCTGGACTCGCACTTCCTCCTTATCTGAGCGGTCAGACATCTTTCTTCACGAGGGACTCACGGTAAAGATTGGTGATTTTGGGTTGGCCACAGTGAAGACGCGGTGGAGCGGCTCGCAGCAGGTGGAGCAGCCCAGCGGTTCCATCCTATGGATGGTGAGTTCTTCGGCCGCCCCGTGCGCCGGGGTGATGGTGAGTTCTTCGGCCGCCCCGTGCGCCGGGGTGATGGTGAGTTCTTCGGCCGCCCCGTGCACTGCGGTCGCGTCTCGCACTAATACTTATGTATCTTCCAGGCCCCAGAAGTGATCCGAATGCAGGAGAACAGTCCGTACAGCTTCCAGTCCGACGTCTACGCCTACGGGGTGGTGCTCTACGAGCTGATGGCCGGACTATTACCATATGCAAGTATCAACAACCGAGACCAGGTGAGGAGCCGAGGAGCCTGGGACTTGTAGTCCTTTAGGACATATACCCTTGTATACAACCTGCAACTACTACCAGCCTTCAGAGCATGCTGGGAGTTGTAGTTCTGGGGAACTTCCTGCCATGGGCGTAAAGCAACGTCACCATGTAATGTTCTCTCCCTCCGCTGTACAGATCATCTTCATGGTCGGCCGGGGGTATCTGACGCCGGACCTCAGCAAGGTCTCCAACAACTGCCCCAAAGCCATGAAAAGGCTCCTCGCCAACTGCCTGAAGTTCAAGAGGGAGGAGAGGCCGCTGTTCCCACAGGTGAGCTGAAGAGCCACCGCTAATGCCTGACTACCTGTAGTGGGGGGGGGGGGGGGGGGCAGAATAGTGAGTGCAGCTCTGGGGTATAATACAGGATGTAACTCAGGATCAGTACAGGATAAGTAATGTATGTACACAGTGACTCCAGCAGCAGAATAGTGAGTGCAGCTCTGGAGTATAATACAGGATGTAACTCAGGATCAGTACAGGATAAGTAATGTATGTACACAGTGACTCCACCAGCAGAATAGTGAGTGCAGCTCTGGAGTATAATACAGGATGTAACTCAGGAGCAGTACAGGATAAGTAATGTATGTACACAGTGACTCCACCAGCAGAATAGTGAGTGCAGCTCTGGGGTATAATACAGAATGTAACTCAGGAGCAGTACAGGATAAGTAATGTATGTACACAGTGACTCCACCAGCAGAATAGTGAGTGCAGCTCTGGGGTATAATACAGGATGTAACTCAGGGTCAGTACAGGATAAGTAATGTATGTACACAGTGACTCCACCAGCAGAATAGTGAGTGCAGCTCTGCAGTATAATACAGGATGTAACTCAGGGTCAGTACAGGATAAGTAATGTATGTATACAGTGACTCCACCAGCAGAATAGTGAGTGCAGCTCTGGAGTATAATACAGGATGTAACTCAGGGTCAGTACAGGATAAGTAATGTATGTACACAGTGACTCCACCAGCAGAATAGTGAGTGCAGCTCTGGAGTATAATACAGGATGTAACTCAGGGTCAGTACAGGATAAGTAATGTATGTATACAGTGACTCCACCAGCAGAATAGTGAGTGCAGCTCTGGAGTATAATACAGGATGTAACTCAGGGTCAGTACAGGATAAGTAATGTATGTACACAGTGACTCCACCAGCAGAATAGTGAGTGCAGCTCTGGAGTATAATACAGGATGTAACTCAGGATCAGTACAGGATAAGTAATGTATGTACACAGTGACTCCACCAGCAGAATAGTGAGTGCAGCTCTGGGGTATAATACAGGATGTAACTCAGGAGCAGTACAGGATAAGTAATGTATGTACACAGTGACTCCACCAGCAGAATACTGAGTGCAGCTCTGGGGTATAATACAAGATGTAACTCAGGATCAGTACAGGATAAGTAATGTATGTATACAGTGACTCCACCAGCAGAATAGTGAGTGCAGCTCTGCAGTATAATACAGGATGTAACTCAGGATCAGTACAGGATAAGTAATGTATGTACACAGTGACTCCACCAGCAGAATAGTGAGTGCAGCTCTGGAGTATAATACAGGATGTAACTCAGGATCAGTACAGGATAAGTAATGTATGTACACAGTGACTCCACCAGCAGAATAGTGAGTGCAGCTCTGGGGTATAATACAGGATGTAACTCAGGATCAGTACAGGATAAGTAATGTATGTATACAGTGACTCCCCCAGCAGAATAGTGAGTGCAGCTGTGGAGTATAATACAGGATGTAACTCAGGAGCAGTACAGGATAAGTAATGTATGTACACAGTGACTCCACCAGCAGAATAGTGAGTGCAGCTCTGGAGTATAATACAGGATGTAACTCAGGATCAGTACAGGATACATCATGTATGTACACAGTGACTCCACCAGCAGAATAGTGAGTGCAGCTCTGGGGTATAATACAGGATGTAACTCAGGAGCAGTACAGGATAAGTAATGTATGTACACAGTGACTCCACCAGCAGAATAGTGAGTGCAGCTCTGGGGTATAATACAGGATGTAACTCAGGAGCAGTACAGGATAAGTAATGTATGTACATAGTGACTCCAGCAGCAGAATAGTGAGTGCAGCTCTGGAGTATAATACAGGATGTAACCCAGGAGCAGTACAGGATAAGTAATGTATATACACAGTGACTCCACCAGCAGAATAGTGAGTGCAGCTCTGCAGTATAATACAGGATGTAACTCAGGAGCAGTACAGGATAAGTAATGTATGTACACAGTGACTCCACCAGCAGAATAGTGAGTGCAGCTCTGGGGTATAATACAGGATATAACTCAGGAGCAGTACAGGATAAGTAATGTATGTACATAGTGACTCCAGCAGCAGAATAGTGAGTGCAGCTCTGGAGTATAATACAGGATGTAACCCAGGAGCAGTACAGGATACGGTGTGTGTGTGTTATATATATAATATTATACATACACACCCCGTGACTCCATCTTTCCTATATGTGACCTGTGATTTGGGGTTTGTGTAGACACGGATGTTGCACTTTTCTATTTTAGATCCTCTCCTCCATTGAGCTCCTGCAGCGAGCCCTCCCAAAGATAGAGCGCAGTGCGTCTGAACCTTCGCTTCACCGAGCGGTCAATTCCGAGGACCTGAACCCCTTCCTGATTAACACCCTGCGCCTGGTGCCTCAGTGATCAGTGTCCTCCATCTCTGCGCTCCCCTTGGTGGCAGTCTCTCTGGGTCTGGGCTCTTCATCGGCTGTGCGGTCTCTTCTGCGCTGGCGTTTTCTTCTCTGGTACATTTTACACTCTTACTTTTCTCCTCCAGTCGCTTCTTCACTTGACTTCTAAGCTGCTTCTCTTTCTGGGCCTCATCCAGTCGTCTTCAAGGTGACTCGGTGAGCGGACGCCTTCTCCCCCACAGCGAGTGGGAAAGTGTCTCATGGAGATAACGGCCTTAAGCTGCTACAGTGTGGGAACTATGCCGTAACGGGGCGCACATGTAAGGATTATGGGAGGCGGTCCGTCATTGTTTGGAGCTCCGCCCCTCAAGCACTGCCCAGAGCAAGGGCAACGGCCTGCGGAGGAATTGGATGACCAGTATGTCTGTTCACCGTCAAGGGACGATCGGCGGGCGGCTCCCTGCAGCGGTCACATCTAAAGATAACCGTCTATTGGTTCAGCCGCTCGCCAGGCCCCGCCTCCTGCCGCCGAATCAATGTTGCATTTACTATTCGCAGACTGTCACAAGCCGAGAATCTCCGAGGGGAAGATATTTATTTCTACTTGTGCCTGACTCCTCCTCTCCCAGAATCCTCCACCGGGGAGAATCATTTGTTAAGTCTAATTGTCCTGTGATGAGTCTGGTGGGGAGGAGGGGGTTAAATTGAGCCTGGTCATGCTTGAGAAGCCATAGATTAAACTGTAAGGTGAGGGAACTGGAACGCAAATCTGAAACGCATTGAATATAAAGAAGTGTAATATAGAGAGTTTTAAATAAAGTTTGATGTAAAAAAAATCAGTTTGGTAAATTTTCTATATTTTGTATTTAAATGTAAGAAATGGAGAACGAGGCGGCGAAACACCCCTGTCAGGTGGGCACAGGGCGCTGCTGGTGGGAGGGCAGAATGTGGGGGCGGCGGAACACCCCTGTCAGGTGGGCACAGGGCGCTGCTGGTGGGAGGGCAGAATGTGGCGGCGGCGGACCACCCCTGTCAGGTGGGCACAGGGCGCTGCTGGTGGGAGGGCAGAATGTGGCGGCGGCGGCGGAACACCTCTGTCAGGTGGGCACAGGGCGCTGCTGGTGGGAGGGCAGAATGTGGGGGCGGCGAAACACCCCTGTCAGGTGGGCACAGGGCGCTGCTGCTGGTGGGAGGGCAGAATGTGGGGGCGGCGAAACACCCCTGTCAGGTGGGCACAGGGCGCTGCTGGTGGTGGGAGGGCAGAATGTGGCGGCGGCGGAACACCCCTGTCAGGTGGGCACAGGGCGCTGCTGGTGGTGGGAGGGCAGAATGTGGCGGCGGCGGAACACCCCTGTCAGGTGGGCACAGGGCGCTGCTGGTGGGAGGGCAGAATGTGGCGGCGGCGGAACACCCCTGTCAGGTGGGCACAGGGCGCTGTTGGTGGGAGGGCAGAATGTGGCGGCGGCGGACCACCCCTGTCAGGGGGGCACAGGGCGCTGCTGCTGATGGGAGGCAGAATGTGGCGGCGGCGGAACACCCCTGTCAGGTGGGCACAGGGCGCTGTTGGTGGGAGGGCAGAATGTGGCGGCGGCGGACCACCCCTGTCAGGTGGGCACAGGGCGCTGCTGCTGATGGGAGGCAGAATGTGGCGGCGGCAGAACACCCCTGTCAGGTGGGCACAGGGCGCTGCTGGTGGGAGGGCAGAATGTGGCGGCGGCGGACCACCCTTGTCAGGTGGGCACAGGGCGCTGCTGCTGATGGGAGGCAGAATGTGGCGGCGGCAGAACACCCCTGTCAGGTGGGCACAGGGCGCTGCTGGTGGGAGGGCAGAATGTGGCGGCGGCGGACCACCCGTCAGGTGGGCACAGGGCGCTGCTGGTGGGAGGGCAGAATGTAGCGGCGGCGGAACACCCCTGTCAGGTGGGCACAGGGCGCTGCTGCTGATGGGAGGCAGAATGTGGCGGCGGCGGAACACCCCTGTCAGGTGGGCACAGGGCGCTGCTGCTGATGGGAGGCAGAATGTGGCGGCGGCGGAACACCCCTGTCAGGTGGGCACAGGGCGCTGCTGGTGGGAGGGCAGAATGTGGCGGCGGCGGACCACCCCTGTCAGGTGGGCACAGGGCGCTGCTGCTGATGGGAGGCAGAATGTGGCGGCGGCGGAACACCCCTGTCAGGTGGGCACAGGGCGCTGCTGGTGGGAGGGCAGAATGTGGCGGCGGCGGACCACCCCTGTCAGGTGGGCACAGGGCGCTGCTGGTGGGAGGGCAGAATGTAGCGGCGGCGGAACACCCCTGTCAGGTGGGCACAGGGCGCTGCTGCTGATGGGAGGCAGAATGTGGCGGCGGCAGAACACCCGTCAGGTGGGCACAGGGCGCTGCTGCTGATAGGAGGCAGAATGTGGCGGCGGCGGAACACCCCTGTCAGGTGGGCACAGAGCGCTGCTGCTGATGGGAGGCAGAAAGTGGCGGCGGCGGAACACCCCTGTCAGGTGGGCACAGGGCACTGCTGGTGGGAGGGCAGAATGTGGCGGCGGCGGACCACTCCTGTCAGGTGGGCACAGGGCGCTGCTGCTGATGGGAGGGCAGAATGTGCGGCGGCGGACCACCCTTGTCAGGTGGGCACAGGGCGCTGCTGGTGGAAGGGCAGAATGTGGCGGTGGCGGAACATCCCGTCAGGTGGGCACAGGGCGCTGCTGCTGATGGGAGGGCAGAATGTGGCGCAGGCAGCATGAATCGCTGACCCCTTCCTGTCAGCTGTCAGAACATGTCAGCACCACCATCTAATCTGCGGGAACTACAAGAAGCTTCCTGTCCGCAGGGGCCGGTATTCCTGCTGAACCATTTCATCACCGAGTGGAATCACTGCAGGTCTGAAGGAGGGAGGAGTCCAACGTGACTAGAGGGGGTAATGAGGGGCGGGCGGTGTAGCTTAGTGGGGAAAAGTCCCATTAGAACTGGTAATTCGTCTGTATAGCAACTCGCTCTGCGGTTAAGGGGAGGAGTCACTGAATGATTGACAGTTGTTCCTGTGTCGGTAGGCCCGCCCACAGCTCTTTGCAGACTTCCCACAGGTCGGCAGACTTGGCTGTAGGAGGTGAATGGAGCTCGTGGCTGGGAAGACTCCGCAGTGTAGTTAGCGCCGGGTGGTACATACATCGTAGGAGCAGATCAGAAGGGCAAAGCTGAAGATGAACGGTCCTAAAATGATCAAGAATCCATTTCACATGCGTTTTCTCTCCTCTGGGGGGCAGTGATGGTGGTCTCATGACTGTGCCGCCTTGTGTTTGCAAGTAAAGTACAGAAATGATGAGAAACACTTGTAAATCATGTTTGAAGTGGCTGCCACTAGGGGGCTCCCTTCCAGCTTCTGTGCAGTCCACTCTGGCTGTAGGTACAGAACTTCTATAGTAACAAGGACAATGGGAACAAATATGTTATGAGGAGGCGCCTTGATGGGTTTTTTCGAAGTATGTTATATAGCAATAACAAAATGACAAAAAAATGGGTGTTAATTCACCTGGTGCCAGACGAGGATGCCTTTCACAAGGCACCCCGCTGACACCGTGATCCACGTCCGCTTGTAATAAAGCCTTTTATTCCATCCGACCTTGATCAGAGAGCCGCAGGACCGTTCCAAGTAAGCTGCACCGGGTAACCGGGGCTTAGTACAGGTACACAAAGTAGATAAAAAGACTATCCGCGCTCCAAGGGAAGACGAGGCTTCAATATAGGATAATAATGGCCTTCTTTATTAATGTGCTGCAGACTATTTCAGGGACATGCGAGGGCCTATTTATGTTTGTAAGTCATTTGTAAATGTATAGAGCTTGAAAAAGGTATTATATCTACCGAAACGCGTTGCTCGCAAAACCAGTGATGGAATATTAATAAAGAAGGACATTATCCTCCTATATTGAAGCCTCGTATTCCCTTGGAGCGCGGATAGTCTTTTTATCTACTTTAAGGACAATGGGAAGTTTCCATAGCAACAGCCCCTCCCCCTATCTTCACAGGTTACAGGCTGACAGATCTGCAGACACTGTGACAGTCTGCCCCTCCTGCTGTTAGTGTGTGCACACAATCATACACATCTTAGCGGGTTCACTAACCATTTAGACAGATGGTCTCCAAATGCCTGAATCATCCTGGGAAAGCAGATCCTGCCTCCCTGCTGATTGGACCAGTGACAGCAATGCAGCATGGGAAGTGAGGGCAAGGAAGTCAGGACAGTGAACTACTGGCAGAATGTTGGCTTGCTCCACGCCCCTCCCTGAAAGTGGATTGCAAAGAGCGAAAAAATGGGGAAGATCACCTGAAAATCACAACTTACAAACCTCAAACGGCAGCAGATGAAGATGAGGAGAAGCTGGCGGGCTGCAGAAAACGTGCTGCAAACTGGGGTACACTTAATAATTGTGACCGGCGGCATCTGGCTAGAACTGTCCGTAGTCACAGAGAAGTGACTCCAGCAGAAATCCCATCCACCTTCAGTGCAGGAGCCCCACAGGGATATCCTGCAGGTCAGCGCAGCGGTCTGTAGCTTCCATGGGATCTCTGGGAGCAGAAGACCCACCAGAGCCCCTCTGTTACCACCCCAATACCGCACACAGTGCCTCATCTGGCCCTGGAGGACTGACCTGTGGCGCGGTCCGATGAGTCATAGTACCAACTGTGCTTGTGTTTTGTGCAGACCCTATGAGACCTTGGACCCCACCAAGGCCATACTGGTGTGGGGGGTTCTCAGGGCATGGGTTGGCTCCACTGATCACTACGGTTCACTGCTTGGTGACCATTTGCAGCCCATGGACTTCATGTACCCCCACAATGATGGATCTTCCAGCAGGGTAATGCTCTGTGCCATTGGGCCCAACTTGTCCAGAATTGGTTGCAGGAGCGTTCCTATGAATGGCGCCGCCTGCAAGTTACCCAACATGAGCCCAAGCCAGCACCTATGGGATGTGGTGGAGATCCTGCCCCTACAGTTACCCCAGAGCTGCTGGGGCTTCCAGATGTCTTCCGTCCACTTGTGGAATTGATGCCCCATCGAGTTACTGAACGGTGTCGGGGTAGAGGCGTCTGACCCCATAGTCTTGTCCCAGGACTTTTGGCATGTCCGTGTATACATACATTATGAGATTGGAGTGTACTGTTAACCCATTAACTGTCGAGGGCGTCTGTAGTACTGCACCTAGGCTATCGGGGCTGGAGAAGTGGGAATAAAGCCCCCACCTCCAGTACGGCACCGGGATGGACTACTACAGACGGAAAGCAAAAAGGTGCAGCGCCCAGCAGCACAGAGTGTTTCAGGAGACGGGCAGCCATAATGGGAGGAGGAGGTCACAGAGAGGAGGCTCCCACTGCAGCGCAGAGTATTTCAGCCCACGCCTGGGGCTCGGTGGAGGGGACCGTGATGTCAGTGAGGGGTCTGCTGCAGCGCAGAGTATTTCAGCTGCCACTCCTTGGGTCACCTACAGCTAGTGTGTTCCCGCCCGCTACGAGCCCCGCTGTCCGACGCCACACAACCGACTGCAGACACTTCATTCTTTGCTTTCAGAGAATAGTTTAATTTGGACAAATCACATTTTCTTCCCCCTCGCGGGGGGCTTCACATTTGCACACAAACGCTGACACACGTTACACACGCCATGGCGCCCGCCGCTCGGGCCGCAGAATAAGTTCTGTAATATAGTCATGATATAATAGATTACTCTGAATACTTGGAACAATCAGATCACGATAGTAACCGCACGGCAAGCTGTAGGCACGTCACAACAGTGTTACCGTCACACGAAAATAGACCTGAAGTGGGGGACACAGCGGGAAGTGGGGGAGGGGACAAAATTAGGAAGCAAAGCTTTGATGGGGGTTTTAGGCAGGAACACCGCAACACACCACGAATCAAAAGAACTGACGGAACCAGGAGGGATAGATACCGAGAGGGGCTGGGAGGAGAGCGCAGAAGGACACACAACATATACAAAATGAGCGCCACCGCCACAGCAGGGTAACTGTGGGCGTGCGTTTGTATAGACGTATGTACACGGAGGACTGGCGCACCTTGTGCCCGCACCCACGGCCTCGGATCGGGTCCTATGGATGGCACCGCGGCAGGAGCTCGCGGCTCTGCGGTGGCGTCCGATGACGGTATTTCTAGGTGATGGGTGGAGCCTCTAGAGTCCTCTCTTCCTCCCGGGATTGGTCTCCTCTCCATATCTACCTCTTCATCGGCATTTGTTTAGGTTTGTCAAGGAGGTAAGCCGTGCAGACGGGTGAAGGGAGCGGGAAACACACAGAGCCGCGATGGGAGAGACGAGGGAGAAATGGATCCTTTCAGTCTGAGAAGAGACTGGCGAAGGATTTCCTCAGGTTGCGGATGGTTTCGGCTTTCACCTCGTCATGACTAAGACTGGAACGTGGAGCTGGCGAGTCTGCAAGGGTGAAGGAGTTGGTGAGGGACTGGGACTTACTGGAGGACGATATGAGGTGATGGCCGATGATGGGAGGAGATGGTGATGGGGGGAGCGGTCGGACCAAATACGGTCGGGTCAGGAATGTGCAGAATGGCGTCGGGAAGGATAGAGGAGGACACGGGGAGGGGATGTGTTATATATGTTGGTTGTATCGGGAGGAGGTAGAAGAAGGAGGAAAGAAAAATAATGATCAGTTAAAGTCATGCAATATTAGTCATTCACACTAAACTAGCCACCACCTTCTACACTGGGCGCTGCCAGGGGGCACCTGGGAACCCACTGAACCCACATGACTAAGTGTCCCGAGTCACCAGCGCTGCCACCAAAACCCAACTGGGTCCAAGCTATCAGTACTGGGCACAGAACCAAAGAGAAACAAGGCAACCCAGTGTCTGCCAACGCTGTGCCCACCTCACCTAAGCGGCATGCAAAAAGGGATGCAATAGGTAGTATAGGAAGCTGAAACCTGTGTGGCCCACCCAGAACCTCGAGGGCTCTTACTTCAGCTGCGGCTGGGGTGGGGGCAGCTCTTGGCCCGGCTTCTGAGCCAACTGAGGCTTTTGGGGCCCGCCAGGACGTGAACCCTGCCCAGGTCCTTGAGGGTTAGGCCTGGGCTGCTGGGTCATGGGTCGTTGTGGTTGGGGTGGCTGCTGGGGCGGCTGCGGCTGGGGTCCACCTGGAGCTGACTGGCGTTGCGGCGGTGGTGGCTGCTGCTGTTGTCCTGGCTGGCGGATGCCGTGCTGTTGTTGATGGACGGGAGGTGGAGGCTTCTGCAGCGGTCCTGCAGGAACAGGCTGCCGTGGAGGTCCAGGTTGCCGAGGTTGAGGGGGCTGAACACCCATTGGTTTTGGGCCTGTTGGCATAGGGGGAGCCTGCTGCTGGCGCTGGGGGGATTGTGGGCTTGGCTGCCTTTGGGGGGATTGAGATTGGCGGGGTGATGGCTGTTGTTGGGGCCTCATCTGCTGGGGTGATGCTTGCTGTGGCGGCGGCTGCTGAGGAGGGACCATTTGTCGCTGCTGTGCCCCGGGGCTGGGGAGATTTGGCAGGTGTTGTGATGGCTGAGGACCTAAACCTTGAAGCTGCTGTCCTTGAGGTGGAGGCCTCTGCTGGGTCGGAGGTCCCTGCCGCTGAGGAGCCTGTGCCGCTGGAGGACCCCCTATAACAGAAACAAAACATAACTGGACCGGCTACATCTGAATGACTGAATATGGTCCCTAATGCTCCTTCCACTTATTAAACGTGTTGTCCCACCAAACCAAGTTACCCCAGTGAGGGACAACCTACTGATCGGCGGGGGGTCTGATGCCTGGGACCTCCACTGATCCTGAGCGCCCGTCCCACCCGCACGATGCCACTCCATTCATTTCAATGGGACAGAGCCGGTGCTCCAACACTCAGCCGTCTTCACTGGTCCCACGGGAGCGAATGAAGCAGCGGGTCCTTCTTGGTATCGTAGGGCTCCTAGAGGTCAACCTTCCCCGATCTGTAAGTTATCCCGCCCTCAGGGGGCCACAAGCCGTATGCTGACTGAGACAAAGTGTGAAACCACCCCCGCGAAAAAAGACTCAAACACATTTTTCAGGCATCGAAATAACCAAGACACAAGATACCCAACATGTGTGACCCACTGAGACTTGTAATAGTGCCCACAGTGGTGGCCCCAATATTAAGTGACCCCCTCAATAGTTACAGTATTTATAGTGACCCTGTTAATGGCCCCAATAGTAAGTGACCCCAGCACTAATAGTGACCACTATAGCGGCTCCAGTAGCAATGGGGTCCCCATAGTTGCGCCAGTAATAAGTGTGCCCTATTGTGGTCCCAGTACTAATAGTGCCCCTCCCAAAGTGGCCCCTATAGCGGCCCCAGTAATAATAGTGACCCACCACTTGGCCTTTGGCCTGTCAGCGTTCCAACATGTGTTTCGCTCACCACGCCTGCAGCTCCGGTCAGGCAGCAGCTACTGCTGGGTTTGTGACCGCTGCCATCTCTCCCTGGTGTCTGAGGCCTGCAGGATGGCACATGCACACACGGGTGAGAGGTCTACGGTCACAGACTCGCCAGCGGTTGCTGCCAGCGGACTAGGGCTGCAAGTTGACCGAGTTAAATGCCCATAATTGGGTTGCTGCCCGGCTCGCAGCAGGCAATTATTTTTTTATTGGCCATTCATGGCTGGTTGAAAGAAATAACCAGTCGGGTGGCAACCTGCTGCCCCTCTGAGGTCCTGCAGTCTGCCGCCCGAGGCAGCAGCCGCAGGTCACCCCATGGTAGGGGCGCTCCTGCCTATCCTGATGACATAGATTGGTGAGGCGACCCTCTACTACCTTGTGGAGAAGGTCTCTGCTGCTGCACGGGGGTGCTGGACCGAGAATGGACAGGTTGACCCTGCAATGAAAAGCAAATCCCAGGTGAGGGCGGAGGGCGGAGCGCCACGGCTACCTGTTACCAACCAAAAGGTATAAGACTCCAGATCTGTAAACTACCAGGACAGTGACTGATCCGTAATGTCACCAGCTGATGCAAACTTAGATAGGGACATTTTAAAAGTGGAGTCCCCCTTTAAGTTTACCATAGACTTACCTGGGGCTGCTGTACATGCATGGAGCGACTCGGGGAGGAGCTGCACTGAATAGACTGCGCCATTTTAATAACAACCAGGTCCGCTATCAGGTGCCGGTCCTCCTCCTGCTGGTCACCGATTAAAGGCATGGAGGAGCCAACAACCTGAGGAAGAGAGGAGGAAGCGCAGGTCAGCCGAGGCAAGATGACCAGAACACAGCTTTATTGTGGCCTCCAGGTGGCGCTGTATCCTCCCCAGTTCATAGACAATGCTGCCATGAACTGGTGATGGCTGGGGATACTGCCCTCCCGACTCCGGGGCCGAGCACTTACCTCTATGATATGGTCCTTGCCGTCTTTTCCGTGCAGGGCTTCTACGGCGCAGATGTCCAGACCCCCAAATACTTCTGAGCAAGCATCCACCCATAGCTTGTACCTGCAAGACACGCGGCCATGTGTGAGCCATGAACCCCTTCCCAACAAGCCCTCAGCGGGGCACCAAGGTACATAAGTGGAGTGAGATCGATGCATGCATGACACGTGTTACACTGGGTCTCCGCCATGTTTTACCACTCCAGGACCACCGAACGACAATAGGCATCCTGCGGCCCTGAAGGGTGTATGGAATGGTCTCGGGAGCGGAGACCGCTCTATTAGCTGACAGCCGCCGGTGACTGCCGCCATCAGGGTCAGCTCGGATTGTTGCTGTTTAAATGTCGTGGTCAAAGCTGACCTCGCATCTAATTGGTCAACGGGGGGAGGGGAGACCCCTTCCTGCACCCCCGCTGCGAGATTAGGGGTGCAGATGGGCCAGCATGGCAGCCTGGAGGCTACTAAATGCTGCCAGGGCTGCATGAGGCAACAGCAAAGCTCACTATATACTGCAATACTGAAGTATTACAGCATCTAGTACAAACCATGAAATGATCCCAACTTCAGGGCCGCGAGAAAGAATCATCAGCGGTTTAACAGTTAAAAAAATAAATATTAAACGTTTACAAAAAAAAATTTCACTTTTTTCCTACAAAAACCCTAAACCATTAAAATCCGCGCATATTTGGGACCCCCAAAGTGTAAACTATTAAGTAACAAGATGTTCATGAAGGCGGCAAACAAAGAAAGGACAGAAGGTTTTTGTATCCTGGCTAATAAAAAAAACTGAAATAAAAAGTGATCAAAAAGATGTTTTCACCCCAAAAGGGTAATAATGAAAACTAGCGCTCACCGCACACGACACGAGCCCTCACACCGCCCAACCAACGGAAAGATGAAAACGCCACCGAGCGCGGCGCCGGGCGCTATTTATGTTGTAGACTTTTTTTTTACTTTTTAGAAACAGAAAAACATTTTAAAAAGACCCTAAAAATGTGTTGTCAGCGCAACCGCACGTAGAACACAGCATCGCACGGCCGCGCCAAGGGAGGAGTAACCAAAACAAAGTGATAAATCTGTGGTGCTGAGAGGGTTAAGGTGTTACAATGGCCAGCAGGGGGCAGCGTAACAACAGGTCCTCTAGGGATTAGCGGATGCTCTGCTGCTCCTTCCCACTAATGACAGTTATGCCCCGCCCACAGGGAATGGCGCGCCCTGAATGCTTCATGTGAGTGGCGGTTCGCTCACGGGATTAACACCCCATTCACTTCTATGAGATGGAAGGAGGAGGCCGAGCGCATTGATCTTCGCCTGTCCTATCAAACTGGGGAATTCAGGGAATCAATGTGTCCCCCAATGGTCGGACCCCCAGCAGTCAGACGTGTATACGAGTGGTCTTCCTTTGCCCCTTCTCTGCCCGGAGTCACCTGGGACAGGAAGTGGTTGTTCGGCCGTTGTTAAGCAGTGCATTGATGGCGGCCGCACTGTCAGACATGAGGAGGAGCAGCTTGTCATTGCACTCCACATCTCGGCCTATGGTGGTCTCCCTAGGATGGGCTGCGGGGGTCTGACTCTTGTGGCTCCCAGCGGTTGCAAAAATAAAGTTTCAAAAAAACATGCAGTCCCCCCAAGAAATGTGAACGGAGCTACCTGGAGACGAAGCGGGACTTTTCCAGAACCTTTGTTCTAGTGAATGGGGCACATTGGTCAAACGCTTGTGGTCTATCCTGGCAATAGACTATGATACTGGGCAGCTCTCCCTGCGGTACGCTGATCACCAGGAGACAGGCTGCTGGAATCCCCAGTGATCGACTATTCACCAGGAGACAGGCTGCTGGAATCCCCAGTGATCGACTATTCACCAGGAGACAGGCTGCTGGAATCTCTGGTGATCGACTATTCACCAGGAGACAGGCTGCTGGAATCCCCAGTGATCAGCTATTCACCAGGAGGCGGGCTGCTGGAATCTCTGGTGATCGACTATTCACCAGGAGACGGGCTGCTGGGATCCCCAGTGATCAGCTATTCACCAGCAGGCGGGCTGCTGGAATCTCTGGTGATCGACTATTCACCAGGAGACGGGCTGCTGGAATCCCCAGTGATCGGCTATTCACCAGGAGGCGGGCTGCTGGAATCTCTGGTGATCGACTATTCACCAGGAGACGGGCTGCTGGGATCCCTAATAATTGGCTATTCACCAGGAGATGGGCTGCTAGAATCCCCAGTGATCGGCTATTTACCAGGAGGCGGGCTGCTGGAATCACCATTGATTGACTATTCACCAGGAGGCGGGCTGCTGGAATCCCCGGTAATCGACTATTCACCAGGAGGCGGGCTGCTGGAATCCCCATTGATCGACTATTTACCAGGAGACGGGCTGCTGGAATCCCCGGTAATCGACTATTTACCAGGAGGCGGGCTGCTGGAATCACCATTGATCGACTATTCACCAGGAGGCTGGCTGCTGGAATCCCCGGTAATCGACTATTCACCAGGAGGCGGGCTGCTGGAATCCCCATTGATCGACTATTTACCAGGAGACGGGCTGCTGGAATCCCCATTGATTGACTATTTACCAGGAGACGGGCTGCTGGAATCCCCATTGATTGACTATTCACCAGGAGTCGGGCTGCTGGAATCCCCGGTAATCGACTATTCACCAGGAGGCGGGCTGCTGGAATCCCCATTGATCGACTATTTACCAGGAGACGGGCTGCTGGAATCCCCGGTAATCGACTATTCACCAGGAGGCTGGCTGCTGGAATCCCCGGTAATCGACTATTCACCAGGAGGCGGGCTGCTGGAATCCCCATTGATCGACTATTTACCAGGAGGCGGGCTGCTGGAATCACCATTGATCGACTATTCACCAGGAGGCTGGCTGCTGGAATCCCCGGTAATCGACTATTCACCAGGAGGCGGGCTGCTGGAATCCCCATTGATCGACTATTTACCAGGAGACGGGCTGCTGGAATCCCCATTGATTGACTATTTACCAGGAGACGGGCTGCTGGAATCCCCAGTGATTGACTATTTACCAGGAGACGGGCTGCTGGAATCCCCATTGATCGACTATTTACCAGGAGACGGGCTGCTGGAATCCCCAGTGATTGACTATTTACCAGGAGACGGGCTGCTGGAATCCCCATTGATCGACTATTTACCAGGAGACGGGCTGCTGGAATCCCCATTGATTGACTATTTACCAGGAGACGGGCTGCTGGAATCCCCAGTGATTGACTTTTCACCAGGAGACGGGCTGCTGGAATCCCCAGTGATAGACTATTCACCATGGGCGGGCTGCTGCAATCTCCGGTGATCAGTTATTTACCAGGGGCCAGGTGGTGGGAATCCTCAGTGATCAGCTATTCACCAGGAGACGGGCTGCTGGAATCCCTAATGATCGGCTATTCACCAGGAGACGGGCTGCTGGAATCCCTAATGATCGGCTATTCACCAGGAGATTGGCTGCTGGAATCTCCAGTGATCGATTATTCACCAGGAGGCGGGCTGCTGGGATCCCCAATGATCAGCTATTTAATAGGAGACGGGCTGCTGGAATCCTCAAGGATCGCAATTTACCAGGAGGGACTGCTAGAATCCCCAGTGATCGGCTATTTACCAGGAGGGACTGCTGGAATCCCCAGTGATCGGCTATTTACCAGGAGGGACTGCTGGAATCCCCAGTGATCGGCTATTCACCAGGAGGCGGGCTGCTGGGATCCCCAATGATCAGCTATTTAATAGGAGACGGGCTGCTGGAATCCTCAAGGATCGCAATTTACCAGGAGGGACTGCTAGAATCCCCAGTGATCGGCTATTTACCAGGAGGGACTGCTGGAATCCCCAGTGATCGGCTATTTACCAGGAGGGACTGCTGGAATCCCCAGTGATAGGCTATTTACCAGGAGGGACTGCTGGAATCCCCAGTGATCGGCTATTTACCAGGAGGGACTGCTGGAATCCCCAGTGATCGGCTACTATCACAGGACAAGACTGGAGTGGCACACTGAAATCCTACATTCTTATGGTGTCGGTGAGCCCCATGACACACAGAACATGAGTGTGCGGCGACAAGGATCAGCGCACCCCACACTGCGAGGCCGGGTAGGTACCAGCCCCAACTACGGTTGTCAGGGTAATCCAACATAGTTACTGTACCTGTCTGACACCGCGATCTGCTCCAGCATGGCCGACCCCGTATTGGTTTTCCAGTTCCCAGAAATGGACGTCCTCCTGAAATGCAGAGAATACAATGTGATGATAGTCGCAGTGCAGACTGAGGGGCGCCCTTCCTCCTTGCTTCCCACCATGCCTGCGGCGCACATTCTCCATACACACATACAGATGATGTAACTCCAGGATGGTCATGAAGCTGCAGTACCGGCTCTCACCACCACAACGGTCCGTGCTGGTGCGGCTCATGACTCCTGCGTACTGGAAGGCGGCAATGAATTCCTGGATGTTGTATCATTCTGCACTTACGGGCACGTCGCCATCTAGTGGCTGTTACTGGCATGACCTTTCTGAACCTACATAAACTTTACACCTCCTGACCTTTCACTCTTCACCCCTCCCAACTTCTGTCCAAACTGCAGCAATGAGGAAAGTGTTGTGGCGGCTGTAATGAGTGAGTCAGGGTTAAGCGGTGCTGAGGGAAACCGAAAACCTGATGAAATTAGGTCCATCATGTGACTTCATCATCTGCAGCGTAACGCTGCGCCCCAGGAGCTGTAATCACCGGCGAATCGTGTTAACTCCATAATGCCTGCACTATTTTGTGTCTCGCTTCTAAGACTTTTCCCACAAGCCCCTCCGACGGACAGACTTTTTTTGGTAATTAATGCTTCCTGTAAGTTCAATGTTGATCGCAGCATGTAAGGGGTTCAGAGAGGGAGGGTGCTCCCTCTGTACCGCCATCGCCTTCCGCTATCTAGCCGCAGAGGGCCGATGGGTTGCCATGGCAATCTGAACACTATACGATGAAACTGAGGTCTGATCACTATTATTAGCGATAATACACTGCAGTACTGCAGTGTATTATCGGTGTGATCGTAGCAGCGCAAGTTCAAGTCCTTACAGGGACATAAAAGTGTAAAAATAAAAAAAAATACAAATAGTAAGAAAAAACCACATTAGAATAGTAAAAATAACCCCTTTTGTGCCCGCTCCCCTTTGTGTTTAATAAAAAACAAAAAAAACGACACGCGCCTCGCATGACGACCCGTCCAATAAATCAAACACACTATAATCCTGTATGGTAAACGCTATGAAAAAACAGCCAAAATGTAGCAATAAAAGTCGTAAAAAGCCAAATATGCCCCAGAATGGTACCGATATAAAACTCCAGCTAATCACGCAGACAACCCGCCCCGCAGGGCGCCGGCCGCGGGCAAATAACACATCCATGGCTTTTGAAAAGCGGTGATGAAAATCCCCAAAAATCGTTGTATCCTCAGGACTAAAATTGGCAGCGTCACTAAGGGGCTAAAGGGGTCACTAAGGGGCTAAAGGGGTCACTAAGGGGCTAAAGGGGTCACTAAGGGATTAACCCTTTCCAATCCACTGTCTGACATCTAAAGACATTCTAAATGAAGGCTGTACAGTTTCTGATGTTGGAAGACGTCCGGCAGGGTATTCTTACTGTACATTACTGGCCGCTCTGTCGGGGGCCTCTCCAGCATGTCCAATACAGCAGGAATGGCTCTAAACAGCAGGTGGCGCCATTATATAATGGCAGAAAGAGAAAAAACCCTAGGAAACCTTGAATCCAAAATTGGATTGCAAAGGGTTAAAGGGGTCACTGAGGTGTTAAAGGGGTCATTTGCTGTCCGCATGAATTCTAGTACCGCTGAATGGCTTCTAGTTCAGTCCACACAGACCCCCAGTGCCCACGGGTGCCCATGTACTTAAGCCACGCTCTCCATAGCTTGCAGGGATGGCGGCGGCTGCGTCCTCTTACCGGCAGCTCCTGTACCTCCACCTGTAGAGCGGAGAGAAGGGGTGCAGCAAACCCACTTATGGCTGGGGCTGAACAAGAACTGAATATGTGTAACCCGAAATCCAGTAAGGAGGCGCTGCCAACCGGATGGATCCATGCCAAGTGGAGTGGGTGAAGGAATAAAGCTGGTAGGGGGCCGCTGCTCTCTAATAAGAGTCATGTGACAGCGGGAGGAATATCCAACTTTATTAAATCCATTTAAAACCAGCAAATACGCGTTTGGTCAGAAGTATCGATTGCATCTGCCATGTCTACCCAGCTGACCGGGGAGGGCGAACCCCGAAACGTGTAGATGCTTATTGGAGAGCAGGTCTATTCCTGCACCTGTAGAGGACACAGCAGCCATCATCCCCGGAAACTATATGTGGTGAGATAAGCGGTAATCAGCTTCAGATCTTTGCTATGGGGCAGCACACTCGCCTGATATGGCTGATAACAGAGAACAAGACTACATTCACTTATACGGCAAACAGACTGCAGGCGTAGTGGCCCTTTAAGAACTAAAGGACGATTCCCCCACTTTTCCAATGAATGAAGAGATGATGTCTCCTGAGCAGCCGGCGGGCGCCCACGGGGCTCGTACTGCAGCAGCCTGGGGTGGGAGGCCGGCTGAGAACATGGGATACGTGCAGGGAAGCTGAAGCAGGAGGTGCCGGCCCGTTCAGGTTTTGGTCCTCAGTCCTGCTATCCCTTCCCATAGGACCGCAGTGACCGCTCCTGCTGCGTACCGCGTCCATGTCGTACCATAGACTTCAGGAGCCAGAAGTCGGCTAACACTTCTAGTTTTATGGTCCGTCGCCTGCTTGGTCCTGGGATTTGTCCAACTCAGTCCGACTATATACTGGCACCAAGTCACAAATGTCTCATCCTGTCTGCCGTATACCTCTTCAAGGACTGAAGTCCAAGACTGTCTTCACTCACTTTTCCGAGGGGCAACCTGAGCCTGTGCCTCCGATGACAGGACCTCAGAGGGGCGGCGCTAGGGTTGCCACCCATCCGGGTTTCCTTATAATTGCCAGCTTGGAGCCGGTCAGGTAGAAACCGCACAAGCAATCCACTCACTGTCTACTGCCGTCAAAGTGTGACCCTTGTCCTTCCCACTTTCCCCCACCCAGTGTCTGTATTCCTGCACGCGGATGCCGGCCCGTATACAGGGAGGACTCCAGGCGAGGAGGTCAGAGGTCACACAGAGTGAGTGCGATGCAGGATATACATCGCTGTGTACGTTCACATGTTCCCGGGTTGCACCTAATACTCCGCCTTTTGTATCTCGTCCGCTATAGGTCTTCTACACGTCCAAACATAAAGTGAGGAAGGGTATCATTTCACCTGAGGGAGAGCACCTAGAAGGTGCGAGGAGTCTTATAAGGCCATCCATGCTCCTCTGGGAGATATGCAAATTGTAAGATGAAACAATACCCCTGCAGCGCCACCTATTGGAAGGTAGCATTCCTGCAAGTCACGGTTAGCAAGGTCAATGAATTGTAAGCCACAGACAGCTGTTTCAGGCTAATTGCCCCTCATCAGTGTGCAGCAGGTTTCTGGCTTGGCTAGTGAGAGGCCTGTGATGTGGGTCAAGAAAGCCATCATCAGCACCACTTAAGGAGAGCATCCAGAGAGAAACCGCCTACAGACTGATGGGCGATCACTCAACGAAACAACTGTCTGTTTCTGGCTTACAATTCCCAGTCATTGTTACAAGACTTGTCTAAAAAGTCCAACGTTGTCTTGCAGGAACGCAGCCTCCAACAGGTGGCGCTGCAGAGGTATTGTTCCATCTTCCCATTTGCACACTTAAAGTTGTGATGCTCCGTAAGGTCAACTTTCTGTTTCCAAGAGTAAAACCTACATCTCCCTACATGGGACACAGTTCACACAGCCTTCATCCGCTCCAGGACTTAGAACTGGCCTCCTGCATACGTCTTCTAGACCTTAAGAAGTCTCGTCACTTCTGTTCAGTATTTTTGAACTGAAGTCCAATTCCGTGATTGTCTTAATAGGTCACCTCACACTTCTGCTCTATACCTGCTCAACGACTCACGTTCTTGACCGTTATCGGCCTACTGACTTGTTCCACAACGGTGTCATTACTTCTCTATACGTCTCCTGAGACCATCCTCCTTGACCATGATTGGCCTGCTACACACGTGTTCCAGGTCATAGGCCATCTTATCACTTCTGTTCTATACTTCAAGGCCATACGTTTATGTCCACGATTGGCCTACAGCACCTTGAGTCGTATCTCTATATCTACTCAAGAGTTCAAGTTCTTCTCCATGATTCAGCTTCCATGTATTTGTTCCAGAACGTCCAGATGTCTTATCCCTTATACGCTCTACTTCTCGGTCCTTCTTCTCTAGATCCCGTTTGTGATTGATCTTTCAGGTCGTCTCTTTACTTCTACGCTATCTCCGTTCTATGAGCTAGTTCTTGGCCATGGCCAACCACATACTCATTCTAGACCATGCATCGTCTCATCACTTCTGCTCTAGATCTCTCCTAGGCTTCAGGCTTATGCCCATGATTGATCCTGCTATATATGCGTTCTAGACCAGACGCAGTCTTATCATTTCTTTTCTATATCTCTTCTAGAACCAAACTTTATGTCCATGATTTGCCTACTGTCCACGGATTTCAGACCTCAAGTTGTCTCGTTACTTCTGCTCCTCTCTGTCGTAGGCCAAGGTTCATGTCCATGATTGATCCTACTGGTTCCAGATCACCGCTCTGTGCCTTGGTTATGCCATGTATGTATGACCAATTTCGTGACCTGCTGGTTCCACACATCATTTTTGCCCTTGGCTGGTTCTTGTATACACTATTGTTCAGATATCTCTCTAGTTCTCTATACCCATCGTAGGGCAGGAGTATATCTAGTCCTGCTATATACTGCTTCCAAGCTACAAGTTGACGGGTCCTATGACTCCATCTGATGACCCTCAGGCGCAGTCCATCACTCCTCACCAGACTTCACATTCTTATGAAATTGTGTTATTTGGAATGTCCGCAGGGATCGGGCTGTAAAGTTATCCTTTTTTTCTTGGGTGACCTAATCCTTCTACAGAAAGCATAAACGGCGTTACAGGAAGCTGCGTGACGACTAACAGCTTCCCCAGCCGGCAAGCAGTAGTGTTCCCAGGCAGCCGGGATCTGCGTGTTCTCACAGAGGGGCTGATCAGGTTCTGCGGGTCCTCAGAGAAGGACTGATCAGGTTCTAGGTGTTGTCAGAGAGGGAAGGGAGAGGCTCATATTATGCCGTATGGAACCAGAAAAACCCGCAGAGCAAACAGGGAGGGAAACCCGGGAGCAGAATGACGGCGAGCGCAGAAGCGGGATATTTATAGCTCGAGGTTAACGGCGAAATCTATTTATAGCTTCACAGGATGGAGAGTCACAAAAACAGCAGCAAACCCTCCACAAATATCACATCCCGGCGGCACAGGCCGAAGCAAAGAGCCCGGGGACCGAGGGCCCGTCTAGGACCACTACAGGGTTAAGAGATAAGAGGCGCCATGATGGGCGGGATTAGTGGTCATCTCATAAACTTACCCCCCAAGGGTCAGCGTGTCATTACCCCGTACCCCGAGTATCAGCGTGTCATTATCCCGTCCCCCAAGTATCAGCATGCCATTATCCCGCCCCCCAAGTGTCAGCGTGTCATTATCCCGTCCCCCAAGTGTCAGCGTGTCATTACCCCGTACCCCGAGTATCAGCCTGTCATTATCCCGTCCCCCAAGTATCAGCATGCCATTATCCCGCCCCCCAAGTGTCAGCGTGTCATTATCCCGTCCCCCAAGTGTCAGCGTGTCATTATCCCGTCCCCCAAGTATCAGCGTGTCATTATCCCGCCCCCCATGTGTCAGCGTGTCATTATCCCGTCCCCCAAGTGTCAGCGTGTCATTATCCCATCCCCCCAAGTGTCAGCGTGTCATTATCCCGTCCCCCAAGTATCAGCGTGTCATTATCCCGTCCCCCAAGTGTCAGCGTGTCATTATCCCGTCCCCCCAAGTATCAGCGTGTCATTATCCCGTCCCCCAAGTGTCAGCGTGTCATTATCCTGTCCCCCCAAGTATCAGCGTGTCATTATCCCGTCCCCCCAAGTATCAGCGTGTCATTATCCCGTCCCCCCAAGTATCAGCGTGTCATTATCCCATCCCCCCAAGTATCAGCGTGTCATTATCCCATCCCCCAAGTATCAGCGTGTCATTATCCCGTCCCCCAAGTGTCAGCGTGTCATTATCCCGTCCCCCAAGTGTCAGCCTGTCATTATCCCGTCCTCCAAGTATCAGCGTGTCATTATCCCGTCCCCCCAAGTGTCAGCGTGTCATTATCCCGTCCCCCAAGTGTCAGCGTGTCATTATCCCGTCCCCCAAGTGTCAGCGTGTCATTATCCCGTCCCCCAAGTGTCAGCGTGTCATTATCCCGTCCCCCAAGTGTCAGCCTGTCATTATCCCGTCCCCCAAGTATCAGCGTGTCATTATCCCGTCCCCCAAGTATCAGCGTGTCATTATCCCGTCCCCCCAAGTGTCAGCGTGTCATTATCCCGTCCCCCAAGTGTCAGCGTGTCATTATCCCGTCCCCCAAGTGTCAGCGTGTCATTATCCCGTCCCCCAAGTGTCAGCCTGTCATTATCCCGTCCCCCAAGTATCAGCGTGTCATTATCCTGTTCCCCAAATGTCAGCGTGTCATTATCCCGTCCCCCAAGTGTCAGCGTGTCATTATCCCGTCCCCCCAAGTGTCAGCGTGTCATTATCCCATCCCCCAAGTGTCAGCGTGTCATTATCCCGTCCCCCAAGTGTCAGCGTGTCATTATCCCGTCCCCCAAGTGTCAGCCTGTCATTATCCCATCCCCCCAAGTGTCAGCGTGTCATTATCCCGTCCCCCAAGTGTCAGCGTGTCATTATCCTGTCCCCCAAGTGTCAGCGTGTCATTATCCCGTCCCCCAAGTATCAACGTGTCATTATCCCATCCCCCCAAGTGTCAGCGTGTCATTATCCCGTCCCCCAAGTGTCAGCGTGTCATTATCCCATCCCCCCAAGTATCAGCGTGTCATTATCCAATCCCCCCAAGTGTCAGCGTGTCATTATCCCGTCCCCCAAGTGTCAGCGTGTCATTATCCCGTCCCCCAAGTATCAGCGTGTCATTATCCCGTCCCCCAAGTGTCAGCGTGTCATTATCCCGTCCCCCAAGTATCAGCGTGTCATTATCCCGTCCCCCAAGTATCAGCGTGTCATTATCCCGTCCCCCAAGTATCAGCGTGTCATTATCCCGTCCCCCAAGTGTCAGCGTGTCATTATCCCGTCCCCCAAGTATCAGCGTGTCATTATCCCATCCCCCAAGTGTCAGCGTGTCATTATCCCATCCCCCAAGTGTCAGCGTGTCATTATCCCGTCCCCCAAGTGTCAGCGTGTCATTATCCCGTCCCCCAAGTGTCAGCGTGTCATTATCCCGTCCCCCAAGTGTCAGCCTGTCATTATCCCGTCCCCCAAGTGTCAGCGTGTCATTATCCCGTCCCCCAAGTGTCAGCGTGTCATTATCCCGTCCCCCAAGTGTCAGCGTGTCATTATCCCGTCCCCCAAGTGTCAGCGTGTCATTATCCCGTCCCCCAAGTGTCAGCGTGTCATTATCCCATCCCCCAAGTGTCAGCGTGCCATTATCCCGTCCCCCCAAGTGTCAGCGTGCCATTATCCCGTCCCCCCAAGTGTCAGCGTGTCATTATCCCGTCCCCCAAGTGTCAGCCTGTCATTATCCCGTCCCCCCAAGTATCAGCGTGCCATTATCCCGTCCCCCCAAGTATCAGCGTGTCATTATCCCGTCCCCCAAGTGTCAGCGTGTCATTATCCCGTCCCCCAAGTATCAGCGTGTCATTATCCCGTCCCCCAAGTATCAGCGTGTCATTATCCCGTCCCCCAAGTATCAGCGTGTCATTATCCCGTCCCCCAAGTGTCAGCGTGTCATTATCCCGTCCCCCAAGTATCAGCGTGTCATTATCCCGTCCCCCAAGTGTCAGCGTGTCATTATCCCGTCCCCCAAGTGTCAGCGTGTCATTATCCCGTCCCCCAAGTGTCAGCGTGTCATTATCCCGTCCCCCAAGTGTCAGCCTGTCATTATCCCGTCCCCCAAGTGTCAGCGTGTCATTATCCCGTCCCCCAAGTGTCAGCGTGTCATTATCCCGTCCCCCAAGTGTCAGCGTGTCATTATCCCGTCCCCCAAGTGTCAGCGTGTCATTATCCCGTCCCCCAAGTGTCAGCGTGTCATTATCCCGTCCCCCAAGTGTCAGCGTGCCATTATCCCGTCCCCCCAAGTGTCAGCGTGCCATTATCCCGTCCCCCCAAGTGTCAGCCTGTCATTATCCCGTCCCCCCAAGTATCAGCGTGTCATTATCCCGTCCCCCCAAGTGTCAGTGTGTCATTATCCCATCCTCCAAGTATCAGCGTGTCATTATCCCGTCCCCCAAGTGTCAGCGTGTCATTATCCCGTCCCCCCAGTATCAGCGTGTCATTATCCCGTCCCACAAGTATCAGCGTGTCATTATCCTGTCCCCCAAGTATCAGCGTGTCATTATCCCGTCCCCCAAGTGTCAGCGTGTCATTATCCCGTCCCCCAAGTGTCAGCGTGTCATTATCCCGTCCCCCAAGTGTCAGCGTGTCATTATCCCGTCCCCCCAGTAACAGCGTGTCATTATCCCATCCCCCAAGTGTCAGTCTGTCATTATCCCGTCCCCCAAGTGTCAGCGTGTCATTATCCCGTCCCCCAAGTATCAGCCTGTCATTATCCCGTCCCCCAAGTATCAGCCTGTCATTATCCTGTCCCCTAAGTATCAGCGTGTCATTATCTGTCCCCCATGTGTCAGCCTGTCATTATCTGTCCCCCCAAGTGTCAGCCTGTCATTATCTGTCCCCCATGTGTCAGCCTGTTATTATCTGTCCCCCATGTGTCAGCCTGTCATTATCCTGTCCCCTAAGTATCAGCCTGTCATTATCCTGTCCCCTAAGTATCAGCGTGTCATTATCTGTCCCCCATGTGTCAGCCTGTCATTATCTGTCCCCCCAAGTGTCAGCCTGTCATTATCTGTCCCCCATGTGTCAGCCTGTCATTATCTGTCCCCCCAAGTGTCAGCCTGTCATTATCTGTCCCCCATGTGTCAGCCTGTTATTATCTGTCCCCCATGTGTCAGCCTGTCATTATCCTGTCCCCTAAGTATCAGCGTGTCATTATCTGTCCCCCATGTGTCAGCCTGTCATTATCTGTCCCCCATGTGTCAGCCTGTCATTATCTGTCCCCCAAGTGTCAGCCTGTCATTATCTGTCCCCCAAGTGTCAGCCTGTCATTATCTGTCCCCCATGTGTCAGCCTGTCATTATCTGTCCCCCATGTGTCAGCCTGTCATTATCTGTCCCCCATGTGTCAGCCTGTTATTATCTGTCCCCCATGTGTCAGCCTGTCATTATCTGTCCCCCATGTGTCAGCCTGTCATTATCTGTCCCCCATGTGTCAGCCTGTCATTATCTGTCCCCCAAATGTCAGCCTGTCATTATCTGTCCCCCATGTGTCAGTGTGCCCCTGATGGGACCGGTCAGCATCAGTGTGATGCCGGGTGAGTATCTGACTGCACGCCCGGCCCCATATGTGATGGCTACGTGGTCTGTAGGGTCGGCACTTACATGTAGGCTTTGTAGTTGTTCCCGATCTTCTGGATGCGGACATCATACTTGGCGTCGATGAACGGCTCAGAGGTTGCGTAGGTTTTCGTGAGGGCCACTACGCTGGCGATGTCCTGGAAATCGTACTGGTTGTCCACCTTCACCTGAAACAGGGAACAAGAGCGTCAATGGACAGTACTGCCTCTACCCTAACAGTGCAGAGAGCGGCGGACTACAAGTACCAGGAGACTGTCTCTTCTCTTCCCGTCTCCTTAGGACAAGTTCTTGGATAATAATAATGACTGGCGATCGCGGGGGCGGGAGCTCCGCCCATCAAATGGCGATAATTAACAACCTGCAGATGACAGTCTACTGCTGCCATAACTAGCACTCCTTATCCTTCACACAGAGAGCTGTCCTGTGATGTCCATGACGCACGCCGCAAATGTCCTACAGTGACTCATCTATACGACTCGGGGACGCCAACTGTAAGCGATCTCCGGCACCTCATCTATACGACTCGGGGACGCCAACTGTAAGCGACCTCCAGCACCTCATCTATACAACTCGGGGACGCCAACTGTAAGCAACCTCCAGCACCTCATCTATACGACTCGGGGACGCCAACTGTAAGCGACCTCCAGCACCTCCTCTATACAACTTGGGGACGCCAACTGTAAGTGACCTCCGGCACCTCATCTATAGGACTTGGGGACGCCAACTGTAAGTGACCTCCGGCCCCTCATCTATAGGACTTGGGGACGCCAACTGTAAGTGACCTCCGGCACCTCATCTATACGACTCGGGGACGCCAACTGTAAGTGACCTCCGGCACCTCATCGATAGGACTCGGGGACGCCAACTGTAAGTGACCTCCGGCACCTCATCTATACGACTCGGGGACGCCAACTGTATGTGACCTCCGGCACCTCATCTATACGACTCGGGGACGCCAACTGTAAGTGACCTCCGACACGTCATCTACACGACTCGGGGACGCCAATGTAAGCGACCTCCGGCACGTCATCTATACGACTCGGGGACGCCAACTGTAAGCGACCTCCAGCACCTCATCTATACAACTCGGGGACGCCAACTGTAAGCGACCTCTGGCACCTCATCTATACGACTCGGGGACGCCAACTGTAAGTGACCTCCGGCACCTCATCTATAGGACTTGGGGACGCCAACTGTAAGTGACCTACGGCACCTCATCTATACGACTCGGGGACGCCAACTGTATGTGACCTCCGGCACCTCATCTATACGACTCGGGGACGCCAACTGTAAGTGACCTCCGACACCTCATCTACACGACTCGGGGACGCCAATGTAAGCGACCTCCAGCACGTCATCTATACGACTCGGGGATGCCAACTGTAAGCGACCTCCGGCACGTCATATAGAGGACTCGGGGACGCCAACTGTAAGTGACCTCCGACACCTCATCTATACGACTCGGGGACGCCAACTGTAAGCGACCTCCGGCACGTCATCTATACGACTCGGGGACACCAACTGTAAGCAACCTCCGGCACCTCATCTATAGGACTCGGGGACTCCAACTGTAAGTGACCTCCGGCACCTCATCTATCGACTCGGGGACGCCAACTGTAAGCGACCTCCGGCACGTCATCTATACGACTCGGGGACGCCAACTGTAAGTGACCTCCGGCACCTCATCTATACGACTCGGGGACGCCAACTGTAAGTGACCTCCGGCACGTCATCTATACGACTCGGGGACGCCAACTGTAAGCGACCTCCGGCACGTCATCTATACGACTCGGGGACGCCAACTGTAAGCGACCTCCGGCACCTCATCTATACGACTCGGGGACGCCAACTGTAAGCGACCTCCGACACCTCATCTATACGACTCGGGGATGCCAACTGTAAGCGACCTCCGACACCTCATCTATACGACTCGGGGACGCCAAGTGTAAGTGACCTCCGACACCTCATCTATAGGACTCGGGGACGCCAACTGTAAGTGACCACCGGCACCTTATCTATAGGACTCGGGGACGCCAACTGTAAGTGACCTCCGACACCTCATCTATAGGACTCGGGGACGCCAACTGTAAGTGACCACCGGCACCTCATCTATAGGACTCGGGGACGCCAACTGTAAGTGACCACCGGCACCTTATCTATACGACTCGGGGACGCCAACTGTAAGTGACCACCGGCACCTCATCTATAGGACTCGGGGACGCCAACTGTAAGTGACCACCGGCACCTTATCTATAGGACTCGGGGACGCCAACTGTAAGTGACCACCGATGCCTCATCTATAGGACTCGGGGATGCACACTGTAAGTGACCTCCGGCACCTCATCTATAGGACTCGGGGACCCAACTGTAAGTGACCTCCGATGCCTTATCTATAGGACTCGGGGACGCCAACTGTAAGTGACCTCCGGTGCCTCACCTTAACGGCTCGGGGACGCACACTGTAAGTGACCTCCGGCACCTCATCTATAGGACTCAGGGACGCCAACTGTAAGTGACCTCCGATGCCTTATCTATAGGACTCGGGGACGCCAACTGTAAGTGACCACCGGCACCTCATCTATAGGACTCTGTGACGCCAACTGTAAGCGACCTCCGATGCCTCATCTATAGGACTCGGGGACGCCAACTTTAAGTGACCTCCGGTGCCTCACCTTAACGGCTCGGGGACGCACACTGTAAGTGACCTCCGGCACCTCATCTATAGGACTCAGGGACGCCAACTGTAAGTGACCTCAGGTGCCTCATCTATAGGACTCGGGGACGCCAACTGTAAGTGACCACCGACACCTCATCTATAGGACTCGGGGACGCCAACTGTAAGTGACCTCCGATGCCTCATCTATATGACTCGGGGACGCCAACTGTAAGTGACCTCCGGTGCCTCACCTTAACGGCTCGGGGACGCACACTGTAAGTGACCTCCGGCACCTCATCTATAGGACTCAGGGATGCCAACTGCAAGTGACCTCCGGTGCCTCATCTATAGGACTCGGGGACGCCAACTGTAAGTGACCTCAGGTGCCTCATCTATAGGACTCGGGGACGCCAACTGTAAGTGACCACCGACACCTCATCTATAGGACTCGGGGACGCCAACTGTAAGTGACCTCCGATGCCTCATCTATATGACTCGGGGACGCCAACTGTAAGTGACCTCCGGTGCCTCACCTTAACGGCTCGGGGACGCACACTGTAAGTGACCTCCGGCACCTCATCTATAGGACTCAGGGATGCCAACTGCAAGTGACCTCCGGTGCCTCATCTATATGACTCCATGAACTGACACAAGGGTAGGTGCAAACAAAGCAAACCTGCCCGGACACGACGCCTCGCTGCTCCCTTGTGCAATGCGGAGGAAACAGAAGTGTGCGAAGAGGAAGATGGCGCGCTGCCAGCGAGACCTCCGTAATGGGCACAGATGGGACGTCACCCTCTGTTGTGTAACCCGTGACCGGCACACGCTCTGCCCCACTACTGACCTGCTGACCTTCACTCACCTTCCCCATACCGGAGTGAGCGTGGCCCATCTTGATCACTACTGGAAACTTGGAGGCGGTCAGCTGGAAGACAGAAGACAAGTGATGTAAGTGGTGGTACTACAACACCCAGCATTCCATGCAGGACATTACACCAAGCCTCCGTCTTCTTGCTATTTACCGTGTAGTTAAAGGGGTTGACCAAGGTTAGAAAAACATGGCTGCTTTCTTCCATCACAGCGCCACTCTTGTCCATAGGTTGTGTCAGGTATTGCAGCTCAGCTCCGTTGAAGTGAATGGGAGATAAGCTGCAATACCAGACACAACACACTACTGCTCCCTGCTATCAGCCACTCCATGGAATGACAGAGCAGCATTGCCCGCTACGATCACCTGTGCCAGCGGACTGATGCATAATAGCGGGCACCAGAAGGATATCTGCGTGCGGCAGAGTCCATGCAGACGGTTTCCGTATGCGGGTGAGTCCCGCTGAGGCTCAACCACACGCAGAGCCGCACATTTCTCAGCTGTTTGCTGGGTCTATGTGCTCCTGCACTGAGCTGACAGCTCCGTTCCCACTGTAGTGGCCAGACTTAGTACTGCGGGCAATATTCCCATTCACTTCAAAGCCTGCAATAACAAGCCTCGCCACTGCAGGGTGGTCGGAGCTGTGTGCTTCCTGGCCCAGCAAACAGCTGAGCAGTGGGAGTCCCAGGCACCAGACCCACATCGCTCTACTATTGATAGCCTAGCCTATAGTTTACAACTGGACAACCCCTTTAACTGGACACAGACATTAGAGTCTTCATGGTAGATGCCACCAGGATCCACCATCAACGCCATGTGTAAGGGGGCAGCCTGTTGCCCATCTGTGGGAACAGGGACTGGAGAGACTGGGTGTTAAAGGGGATGTCTGGAATTTTTACCATTGATGGCCGGTCCTCAGGATAAGTCATCAAGAGTTGATCATGGAAGGATAACGCCGGGCCGCTGTCAGTGTGGACAGTGCTGGAAGCAGATAGCGCCCTCTGTATTGCAGTGACCCGGGTTGGCCACTGCAATGTGCACAGCGCCGTCCGCAGGCCTGATATCAGCTGATTAGCGGGGTCTCGGGTGGCATCATCCAACGATCAACCACTGATCACCTACCCTGATGACAGGTCCTGGATGAGCCCTTTAAGCTTCTCTCCCGTGTCTGGCAGCCGCTTAGAAACAGTAAGCCAGCTGGCCAAAGGGTGATAAGCGGGATAGGTAGCTGCCTATGTCATATACCTTCCCGGGGGCCGGCAGCCTTACATGTGGGGTGTATGTACCGGCGTGGTCCTAGATAGGGACCTGCACCAACCTCAACCCGGGCACAGATGCCAACCGACATCCAGAGAGTGCTGTAGGAATGACCTCTCCATGTGGATCGGGGGGCGGGTCTTATTTTGGAGTCCACGGTTACACCAGAGAACAATAGCTGGAGGTCACCCAGACTTTATGCCTTTTTCCACCCAGAACAATCAACAGTGACGTGCGGCGCCGGTTTCCCCGCTCTCATTTCTCCTAATCTGCGTCCGGAAGGCGGGGTGAGAGAGTTCACCGAGAGAAAGTGTGGAAATCCAGGAAGGCAGAGGTGGCCGGAGCGAGCGCTGCGCCCCTGCGCCCCCCTGCGCCTCCCCGGCTCCTGCGGCTTTACGCTGGCTTTCTTGTGGTCAGCACAGTATGTGGCTCACACCCAGAGATGACGTGACGCCAGGGCCCGCCGCAGCTCTCTCCAGAGAGGCAATAACAGAGAGCTGAGGCGGCACTTAAAGGGGCAGCAACCTCCTTCACACGGGCCTAGAAAACCGCACTCGGCGTGCCGCGATGTCTCCGTTTTGCATCTATTGCCTGCGCTGCCGTAGTCAGATGGTAAGGCTGCATCGCGCCCACGTTGTGATCGCAGCCCATCCATGAGAATTAATGGGCCCAGAAACAGGCGGCGCCGCGCCGACGGTCCGAGGGGAGAATCGCGCATGTGAATAAACAGGTGAAGCTCTAGATGTGACCTCCGTGTGCGCGCCGGCGGGCTGCTGTGACACGGGCGTCTCCTGTGGGTTTTGTGCGCGCCGGCGGGCTGCTGTGACACGGGCGTCTCCTGTGGGCTTTGTGCGCGCCGGCGGGCTGCTGTGACACGGGCGTCTCCTGTGGGTTTTGTGCGCGCCGGCGGGCTGCTGTGACACGGGCGTCTCCTGTGGGTTTTGTGCGCGCCGGCGGGCTGCTGTGACACGGGTGTCTCCTGTGGGTTTTGTGCGTGCCGGCGGGCTGCTGTGACACGGGCGTCTCCTGTGGGTTTTGTGCGCGCCGGCGGGCTGCTGTGACACGGGCGTCTCCTGTGGGTTTTGTGCGCGCCGGCGGGCTGCTGTGACACGGGCGTCTCCTGTGGGTTTTGTGCGTTGCGTGGAGATAAGCCGCAGAGTTTTCGGCGGGTCTGTTTACAAGTTTCTCAGAAGAATCGCCACTCGTCCGGTTGTTCTGCAGTTTGGCAGAAAACTCGCCATTATTTTTTGGGGGGGGGGGGTTAAACATCGTGTCACATGACATCGTACGCGCGCCGGAGTTTTGTGCAAGCGGGCGGCGATTTTTACTTTCCCCTATTGATAAAACATACAATTTCCGCGCCCGGTCAGCGATGCGATTTTCTCACAAATCACGGATATTGATCTTCGCTTTTTTCATGTCCCCTTCTGTATATCTAACTGGCATCTATTGCTCACTGTTATCAGCCACATCAGGATGACATGTAGCGTTCCTCTATGGCGTGGCTTACAAGGAGGTGCCGCCGTGAGCGCTACTGCGGAAACATGTCCATACGTAGCGCTGCCCGTAGCGCTAAAAGCGGGAGTTCATGGGGGAGATTGCTGAACGTGTCGCCCCGCGGTGGTGGAGCATATGCACTGCCGCGCCATTTACAGGGGGCATTCAGGCGACACTCTCAAGGTCTCTGGGGGTCCCAGCAGTCAGACCCCAGTGTAAGGGGTTAAAGGACAGAGGTCACATGATTGGGGGCTGCGCAGTGAAGAGCCCCCCAGCGCCCGCTGCAGTAATTCACGTGTCCGGATGACGCGGTACGCAGATACAGGTGGGAATTCGGGGGCGGCGGTGTCCGCGGGGGCGGCGGAGTGCGCGGGGGCGGCGGTGTCCGCGGGGGCGGCGGAGTGCGTGGGGGCGGCGGAGTGCGCGGGGGAGGCGGAGTGCGCGGGGGCGGCGGTGTCCGCGGGGGCGGCGCTGTCCGCGGGGGCGGCGCTGTCCGCGGGGGCGGCGGAGTCCGCGGGGGCGGCGGAGTGCGCGGGGCAGCGGAGTGCGCGGGGGCGGCGGTGTCCGCGGGGGCGGCGGTGTCCGGGGGGGCGGCGGTGTCCGGGGGGGCGGCGGAGTGCGCGGGGGCGGCGGTGTCTGCGGGGGAGGCGGTGTCTGCGGGGGAGGCGGTGTCCGCGGGGGCGGCGGTGTCCGCGGAGGCGGCGGTGTCCGCGGGGGCGGCGGAGTGCGCGGGGGCGGCTGTGACCGCGGGGGCGGCGGAGTGCGCTCCAGCAGAAGTGCCGCTAATGCAATACCAAAAACCGTGAAACATAGAGGAGATCTGGATTTAATGCGAGGGTAATCTCGTGAGACTCCGAACAACATACAGGACGCCGCGCCGCCGCCAGACCGCTTGAAGCCTACAGATCCCGCCGGCGGGGCGAACACACAAACACAAACCCCCTCCCCCGGCTTTTTGGGTTGTATCAATGGTACTTCTGCTCGCTGGAACGTGCGCCGACCTGCGAGCTCACGGACGCTGATAAGACGCCTTCTAACCAGAGGCACCGAGTATCGCAGTTTTCACCGTGAGCGCGATGCGGCTGTAACTCCCCCCGCAGATCAGGGGCGCGGCGTCTGTGATGGCGCAGAGACGGAGGGCGCTTGTTCCACCTGCAGCATCGCGTCCGTACACCCCACGAAAAGCAGAAGCACCCGGGTGAATCCGGCATTAGGGCTCATTCAAGCGGGCAACAGGACGGCACGAGTTCGGGGTGTTTGCGTCACACAGAACCGCCGTGTGTTAACCCTTCGTTACCAATGGGTTTGTTTACACGGCGCTCCTCCTGCAGCATGTTCCATAGTTCCACGATATTGTTAAACACTCGTCCTCCATTCGCTATGGCGCTTGCGGGCGCCGCTACCCGAGAGCTTCCTGCCAGTGATGCGATTTTTACATTTTTCTTATTTAAACGTGTAATTTTTATGTTTGAAAAACGTGCATAAAAGTGTCCTGCAGCTCCGGCCCCACCCCTGCCACCCGTACCACCCATACTACCCGTACCACCCCTACCACCCGTGCCACCCATACTACCCGTACCACCCCTGCCACCCATACTACCGGTACCACCCATACTACCCGTACCACCCGTACCACCCCCACCACCCATACCGCCCCTACCACCCTCACCACCCATACCGCCCCTACCACCCGTACTGCCCCAACCACCTGTACTACCGGTACCACACCCTACCACCTGTACTACCAGTACCGCCCCTTCCACCTGTACCGCCCGTAGCGCTGGCCCCTCCTGTACTACCCGTACCACCCCTACCACCTGTACTAGCGGTACCGCCCATACCACCCCCACCACCCATACCGCCCCTACCACCCGTACTGCCCCAACCACCTGTACTACCGGTACCACCCCTACCACCTGTACCGCCCGTAGCGCTGGCCCCTCCTGTACCACCAGTACCGCCCCTACCACCAGTACTGCCCGTAGCGCTGGCCCCTCCTGTACTGCCCCTACCACCCATACTACCGGTACCACCCCTACCACCCGTACTACCGGTACCGCCCCTACCACCCGTACTACCGGTACCGCCCGTAGCGCTGGCCCCTCCCGTACCACCCCTACCACCCGTATTATCGGTACCGCCTGTAGCGCTGGCCCCTCCCGTACCACCCGTACCGCCCCTACCACCTGTACTGCCCGTAGCGCTGGCCCCTCCCGTACCACCTGTACCACCCGTAGCGCTGACCCCTCCCGTACCACCTGTACCGCCCCTACCACCTGTACCGCCCGTAGCACTGGCCCCTCCCGTACCACCTGTACTACCAGTACCGCCCCTACCACCTGTACTGCCCGTAGCGCTGGCCCCTCCCGTACCACCTGTACTACCAGTACCGCCCCTACCACCTGTACCGCCCGTAGCACTGGCCCCTCCCGTACCACCTGTACCACCCGTAGCGCTGACCCCTCCCGTACCACCTGTACCGCCCCTACCACCTGTACCGCCTGTAGCGCTAGCCCCTCCCGTACTACCCATTACGCCCCTACCACCTGTACTAGCGGTACCGCCCCTACCACCCGTACCGCCCCTACCACCTGTACCGCCCATAGCACTGGCCCCTCCCGTACTACCTGATTGCCCCTACCACCTATCCTGTAGTGCCGGCCCCACCCATACTACCCATACCGCCCCTACCACCCATACTACTGGTACCGCCCGTAGTGCTGGCCCCTCCCCTACCAACCGTACTACCAGTACCGCCCCTACCACCCGTACTACCGGTACCGCCCCTACCACCTGTACCGTCCGTAGCGCTGGCCCCTCCCGTACTACCCGTACCGCCCCTACCACCCATACTACTGGTACCGCCCCTACCACCCGTACCGCCCGTAGCGCTGGCCTCTCCTGTAATACCCATACCACCCCTACCACCTGTACTAGCAGTACTGCCCCTACCATCTGTACCGCCCATAGCGCTGGCCCCTCCCGTACTACCTGATTGCCCCTACCACCTGTCCTATAGTGCCGGCCCCACCCATACTACCCGTAACGCCCCTACCACCCGTACTACTGGTACCGCCCGTAGCGTTGGCCCCTCCCGTACCACCCACACTACCCGTACCGCCCCTACCACCTGTACCTCCCGTAGCGCTGGCCCCTCCCGTACTACCCGTACCACCTGTAGCGTTGGCCCCTCCTGTACCGCCCCTACCACCTGTATCGCCTGTACTACCCGTACCACCCCTACCACCTGTTCCGCCCGTAGAGCCGGCCCTACGTGGGGATCTCAGGCTGAAGAGTGCAATATTGGGCCAAGCTTCTGGGAGCGATATCACCTTGCAGCGTTAACTGTTGAGTGTCCAGGCACGCTGTGCGACCCGCCACTGACTGCATGTCAGCACCTCAACTGCTTCCTATGCCGAGTCTCCAGGTATGCATGTCGGAGGCGGTCAGCCCACCTTTCCCGCCGGTCTCCTCCCACTTGCCATATTCCTGGGAGCCCTGTAATGGTGATGCGGAGGATGATGCGTGCACTCAGTGCCAGGCTGCTGCTGTCTGTGATGTAAAGGTTTCCTCCAGGCCGCCGGTGACATCGTGGTTGCCTGTAAGTTGCCTCACTTCTTGCTGGGGTCGGATTACAAGAGCCGGAGGGTCTGCGGCCAGGCATGACTCGCTAGACTGAGGGGGCTCTGGAGCTATAACCCACGCGTCCGGCTATTATACTCATCGCACTACCTGCTATTATATCTTTGGCAGCCGCGGTCTCGGGACGGGGGGGGGGGGGGGGGGGGGTCCGCAGAACTGGGCAGCGGCCGCTTCTATGGAAACTCTGTGTCTATTTTGGGTTGTTGTTACAGAACATGTTCCCTTCGGGTTGAGAAGAGACCCTTAGATGGACCTCCTAAGACACCACTGGGTGACAATATGGCTGCCATTCCAGGTCCTGCAAGGGTTGTCAGGCAGCTGAAGCTAGACGGACCTACCTCTAGCGGTTGGGTGTCTATGCGGTTAAAGGGAAGGTCAGCAATAACTGATAGTGGGAATCCGCCGCTCAGGACCCCCATGATCTGCTGTTAGACAAGGCTGCAGTGCTCGGGCCAGGGTCCTGGTCCCTTCACTGCATACCAGGCACAGCGCCATACATTTCCTAGTGGCAACGCTTGGTATAGCATTCACTTCAGACCGAGCTGCTCTTGGGTCATGTGACGAATGATCGTGACATCACTGGCCTCACCTGAGCGCCACAGTCTCTATGAACAGCTGGTCGGACGGAGTCCTGCAAGGCGGACCCCCACCGATTGGATATTGATGACCCATCCAAACGATCAGTCACTAAAAACCGCTTAAACAGCAGCCGTCCAGACTTCCTAGGCACTACAAATAGGTCGGATGCCTGGGAGAGCTGGGTGACAACCCTCGCAGGACCTGGAATGGCAGCCATGTTGTCACCTAGCTTTTCCTGGAGTGGAATATCTAAGAAGGGTCCAAATACCAACATGACAGGAGTTCTATCTAAAGGGGATGTACCAGGATTACAAGTCCCCCCTGTCCATGGGATATCCACAGGATAGGGGATACTGGCTGATTGATGGGGGTCTCACCACTGAGACCCCCGCTGCTCTCCTGTCACTGGGGGGAGTCGATTCTCCCCCCTGCAGTGATGTCAGCATGAAGGGAGCGCTGGCCGAGGATGCACAGTCAGCGCTCCAGTCTCCTCCACACTGCGAGGGGTGCAGTAACTCCACAGTCAGGAAGCAAGACCCCCCAATCTCAAGATCAGCAGGGGCCTCCGCGGTGAGACCCACCAACTTGTGCCGTCTGGACGGGGAGAACTTATTACATAGTGACCATCGGATTCATAATGACCGGCGGGGTCATAGTAACCACCAGAGTCATAGTGATCAGCGGGGTTATAGAGACCATCGGGGTCATAGTGAACATCGGAGTCATAGAGACCATCGGGGTCATAGTGATCGGCGGGGTCATAAAGACCATCGGGGTCATAGTGAACAGCAGGGTCATAGTAAACATCGGAGTCATAGAGACCATCGGGGTCATAGTGATCAGCGGGGTTATAGAGACCATCGGGGTCATAGTGAATAGCAAGGTCATAGTGATCATCGGGGTCATAGAGACCATCGGGGTCATAGTGATCATCGGGGTCATAGTGATCATCGGGGTCATAGAGACCATCGGGGGTCATAGAGACCATCGGGGGTCATAGTGATCAGCAGCGTCATAGTGAACAGTGGTGTCATAGTGATCAGCAGGGTCATAGTGAACATCGGGGTCATAGTGGTCGGCGGGGTCATAGAGACCATCGGGGTCATAGTGAACAGCAGGGTCATTGTGATCAGCAGCATCATAGTGATCGGCGGGGTCATAGTGAATGGCGGGGTCATAGTGAACAGCAGCGTCATAGTGAACAGTGGTCTCATAGTGATCAGCAGGGTCATAGTGAACATCGGGGTCATAGTGAACATCGGGGTCATAGAGACCTTCGGGGTCATAGTGAACAGCAGGGTCATCGTGATCAGCAGCATCATAGTGAACAGCGGGGTCATAGTGATCAGCGGGGTCATAGTGAACAGCAGGGTCATAGTGATCGGCAGCATCATAGTGAACAGCAGGGTCAGTGACCATCGGGGTCATAGTGAACAGCAGGGTCATGGTGAACAGCGGGGTCATAGTGACCGTCGGGGTCATAGTGAACAGTGGGGTCATAGTGACCGTCGGGGTCATAGTGAACAGCGGGGTCATAGTGAACAGCGGGGTCATAGTGATCAGTGGGGTCATAATGATCGGCGCGGTCATAGTGATCGTCAGCGTCATAGTGAACAGCGGGGTCATAGTGACCATCAGGGTCAGAGTGATCGGCGGGGTCATAATGACCGGCGGGGTCATAATGACCGGCGGTGTCATTGTGATCAGCAGGGTTATGGTGACCGGCGGGGTCATAATGACCGGCGGTGTCATTGTGATCAGCAGGGTTATGGTGACCGGCGGGGTCATAGTGATCGGCGGAGTCATAGTGATCAGCAGGGTCATAGTGACCATCGGGGTCATAGTGAACAGCGGGGTCATAATAATCGGCGGGGTCATAGTGATCGTCGGGGTCATAGTGATCGTTAGCGTCATAGTGACCGTTGGGGTCATAGTGACCGTCGGGGTCATAGTGAACAGCGGGGTCATAGTGATCAGTGGGGTCATAATGATCGGCGGGGTCATAGTGATCGTCAGCGTCATAGTGAACAGCAGGGTCATAGTGATCAGCAGGGTCATAGAGACCATTGGGGTCATAGTGAACAGCAGGGTCATAGTGACCGTCGGGGTCATAGTGAACAGCGGGGTCATAGTGATCAGTGGGGTCATAATGATCGGCGGGATCATAGTGATCGTCAGCGTCATAGTGAACAGCGGGGTCATAGTGATCAGCAGGGTCATAGTGATCAGCAGGGTCATAGAGACCATTGGGGTCATAGTGAACAGCAGGGTCATAGTGACCGTCGGGGTCATAGTGACCGGCGGGGTCATAGTGATCAGTGGGGTCAGAGTGACCGGCGGGGTCATAGTGATCGGCAGAGTGATAGTGATCAGCGGGGTCATAGTGATCAGCAGGGTTATGGTGACCGGCGGGGTCATAGTGATCAGCAGGGTTATGGTGACCGGCGGGGTCATAGTGATCAGTGGGGTCATAGTGATCAGTGGGGTCATAGTGATCAGCAGGGTCATAGAGACCATTGGGGTCATAGTGAACAGCAGGGTCATAGTGACCGTCGGGGTCATAGTGAACAGCGGGGTCATAGTGATCAGTGGGGTCATAATGATCGGCGGGATCATAGTGATCGTCAGCGTTATAGTGAACAGCGGGGTCATAGTGACCGTCAGGGTCAGAGTGACCGGCGGGGTCATAGTGATCGGCAGAGTGATAGTGATCAGCGGGGTCATAGTGATCAGCAGGGTTATGGTGACCGGCGGGGTCATAGTGATCAGCAGGGTTATGGTGACCGGCGGGGTCATAGTGATCAGTGGGGTCATAGTGATCAGCGGGGTCCCGCTGCTGAGAGGAACGGCAGAAGCGCTCATCTGATCACAGGCGCCATCTGTCTGTTATCGGCGAGCAGTTACGGACACCGGAGACTTTCTGCCCTGTGAGGCGGGACAAGCGCAGCTCCTGGCCATCTGCATCAGCAGCCGTGGGGGTCTCAGCTCCCGGAGCCCACCAATCACATTAGATTGTGAAGTTTTAGTCTCAGCTGTGACGGCGGCCATATTGGTTATCAGGCAAAGATAGAGTACAAGGAGGTCTGTATGAGGATGCAGACACCGGGGGGTGAACTATGTGGTCTTTTCAGGAAGCCATGTGACCGCCCTGAACTTCAGACAGAGACCGTCTGTGAGAGTGCTGGCGGTGTTCCAGCTCCGGGCTGAGGCGATTATCAGCGGCGGCGGATACGCCGTGTACAGATACAGCAGGGGGGAAGCCCCAGGAAATGACGGCGGGCGCTTCATTACTGGCAAAACACAGCGGACGTCAGCGGACAGCACAGACGGCGGGTCATTACCGTAACCTACCCTACATGTGACCGCAGCCAGCGACACAAGCCCCAAACTGCTCCTTACTGATTTTACGTATCGTAAGCCGGCGAGATGGGCGGAGACAACACCGTTGTTACGACCTTTAACCCTGCTAACAAACTGATGGTAACAGCCGCGTACAAGTGTGAGCTCTTCAGCCGATGCGACTGGTGCTGAATCATTCCGAAAGACATCCGTGCTAACGGCCCCCACTAGCGGAATAACCTCAGTCCGTGCAAGGACGCCACGTCTGAGGGGATCTCACTGTAATCCATCGGAGGCGGCACAGTCCTGGACCCCCGATCTGGAGGCGCCGCCAACAGATGACCAGGGAGATAAGAATTGGGCATGTTAGATCCCCCTGTTCTCGGGGACATAAGCCGCTGCCAGAAGCCAAGCAGTGTGAGGGTGCGACCCTACGGTCCCAGGACCAGAGGAGGGAGCTGTACGACCTTTCTGCTTGGCCTCGGGGCCCCTCTATGACCTTTCTGCTTGGCCTCGGGGCCCCTCTATGACCTTTCTGCATGGCCTCGGGGCCCCTCTATGACCTTTCTGCTTGGCCTCGGGGCCCCTCTATGACCTTTCTGCTTGGCCTCGGGGGCCCCTCTATGACCTTTCTGCTTGGCCTCGCGGCCCCTCTATGACCTTTCTGCTTGGCCTCGGGGCCCCTCTATGACCTTTCTGCTTGGCCTCGGGGCCCCTCTATGACCTTTCTGCTTGGCCTCGGGGCCCCTCTATGACCTTTCTGCTTGGCCTCGGGGCCCCTCTATGACCTTTCTGCTTGGCCTCGGGGCCCCTCTATGACCTTTCTGCTTGGCCTCGGGGCCCCTCTTCATTCTTCCACAATAGCCTGCTGCTCCTATGCACAGCGGGCACCAGAAGGCTGGCGCTGCTTTTGGATTGGCCACCAAGTGATGAGCTCTGGCCAATCAGAGCAGTGGCATGTAATGTCTCAGACTGCTGATGCCCCCGAGCTCTGCTGTTACATCGGGCAGTCATTGCTGTGGCCACCTTGAGTAGTTCTTTGTATTATGTTCTTTTATTACATGTGTTTTTGAAGAATGGGATGAGACTCGGTTAGCCGATCCCTGCGGACCGCAAGCTGGAACCCTACAGCGGCGCCGGTACTCCTGCTTGACGGCAGCGATGACTCCCAGGTATCCTCGCCTCGGTCTTACTGCTAACGCCGGTAGCCTACGCTCTGAGAAAACACGCTGAGTTTTATACCTCGCAGCGGCGCCAAAGACTGAAGAAGGTAATTAATGTCTCGCAGTTACAGGACTGCATCGCGGGCGGCGCTCTTGCTGCGGAGCTGTCCCGGGTAGCGGGCGGTGTGTGATGGATGGCCAGACCAGATAGTCTGAACTGTAAAATAAAAGGTTCTGAGCATTGCATCAATGTGGCAGTACCCGAGTCACCCACACCCATCCCGATGGTTGCCACTGGCCCTGTTGGGACCTGTGCCTGGTCACGACAACCTATTGACCATGGACTGATGAAGAAGCCAGCCAGGTTCAATGCAAGCAGGGTCTACAATACCAAGACTGGCCACCATAGTGGGAACGGAGCTGCCTGCTTCCTGCAGAAATCAGCTCAACTGATTGTTGGGGGTCTCTGCCAATGGACCCCGTCAGTCTACTATTCATGGCCTATCCTGCTGATAGACCATCGCTAGTTTACAACTGAAAGACCCCTTTAACAAAAGTGTTAAGAGCAGCGAAAAAGGGCCAAGTACAACTTGGGCAAAAATCTGCAACTTTTAACTCCAAAACTGAGGCAATGGCCGTTGTAGATCCCCCATGTGTATTGTTCCGGGCCAAAGATCAATTTTTTGGCTTTGTAATCCGATTCGTACATCCTCAAGTACATTGGATGTCCCTACCCCGTCAGATGGGGGACGTCTGACACCTTAGTCCCTACCCCGTCAGATGGGGGACGTCTGACACCAAAGTCCCTACCCCGTCAGATGGGGGATGTCTGACACCATAGTCCCTACCCCGTCAGATGGGGGACGTCTGACACCATAGTCCCTACCCCGTCAGATGGGGGACGTCTGACACCATAGTCCCTACCCCGTCAGATGGGGGACGTCTGACACCATAGTCCCTACCCCGTCAGATGGGGGACGTCTGACACCATAGTCCCTACCCCGTCAGATGGGGGACGTCTGACACCATAGTCCCTACCCCGTCAGATGGGGGACGTCTGACACCATAGTCCCTACCCCGTCAGATGGGGGACGTCTGACACCATAGTCCCTACCCCGTCAGATGGGGGACGTCTGACACCATAGTCCTTACCCCGTCAGATGGGGGACGTCTGACACCATAGTCCTTACCCCGTCAGATGGGGGACGTCTGACACCATAGTCCTTACCCCGTCAGATGGGGGACGTCTGACACCATAGTCCTTACCCCGTCAGATGGGGGACGTCTGACACCATAGTCCCTACCCCGTCAGATGGGGGACGTCTGACACCATAGTCCCTACCCCGGCAGATGGGGGACGTCGGACACCATAGTCCCTACCCCGTCAGATGTGGGATGTCTGACACCATAGTCCCTACCCCGGCAGATGGGGGACGTCTGACACCATAGTCCCTATCCCGGCAGATGGGGGACGTCTGACACCATAGTCCCTATCCCGGCAGATGGGGGATGTCTGATGCTTTTATCATCAACCTCTTTGTCTGGTCCCTTCCATTTGTTGATGTGGCCGGTCTCTTTTCTGTCCTGTACCTTATGCTGTTAGCTCTCTCTCTCTCTGTATACATACATACATACATACACACACATATACTTATATACATATACACACACACAAGCATATCCTTTCCTATATTTTGTCTATGGACAGGCTAGAGCCCTGAGTACCAGACGTGGGGCCGTCCTTGTCAGGACAATCGCCTGGTATTTGCGGGTAAAGCGCTCACTCGAGTAAAGGTAGCCTTACGAACATCGTCCCGCCTGCTACGTCCGGCGTGTTACAGGCCCGGATTTCTATGGCCATGGTTTGTCTCGGCTGAGCCGTGTTGCACATTCTCTGGCACGGCTAAGGTTACCGGTTGGTGAACAGCCGGCGGTGCAGAGTGACAGATGTCGCACATTAAGACCATACGGCTTCCGCACAATACGGGATTTGCAATTCAAATACTAAGTCTCAGCAGCTCCAGCGTGCCGTCTAAATATAAATCTCACGGAGACGAACTTGTGGAGGGTCTAATGTGACCCGGAGGAGACCGTCACCGCGAGGAGGCGTTCAGACACATCTTTCAGATGCCCTCCATGGGAAGCTGTGAACATTTCTGGGAACCTGCACCAATGGCCTGACCACACGTGAAGGGTTTCTCCAAGACGTCTCCTCTTCTCGTCGGTCTTCAAGCTTCTCAATGCTTTCATGCCTTCTGTGGTTTCCATCCATCTGGTTGCTCCTCTGACGACGATAACTGCCTTCTTCAATGAGCCGGACTTCGGTCTGGACAGTTGTGCCGGAGGAGTTACCCTGACCGCACACGGGGGTCCGTCTCCACGCCGGATAGATCGTTTACATCCCTGCATCCAGCAGAAGTTGGAAGGATTATCGCCGAGTGTGAACGCTGCCGACGGAACCAGGAACGGGAATTGGTTTGCTTCTCAGTTTCTGCATACATAGACCTAAGCACCGGGTCGTCCGTGTAAACAGGTAGTATCATCCATGAGCACAGGATCGTCCGTGTAAACAGGTAGTATCATCCATGAGCGCCAGGTGGTTCGTGTAAACAGGTAGTATCATCCATGAGCGCCAGGTGGTCCGTGTAAAACAGTAGTATCATCCATGAGCGCCGCGTCGTCCATGTAAATAGGTAGTATCATCCATGAGCGCCGGATTGTCTGTGTAAACAGGTAGTATCATCCATGAGCGCCGGATTGTCCGTGTAAACAGGTAGTATCATCCATGAGCGCCGGATTGTCCGTGTAAACAGGTAGTATCATCCATGAGCGCCGGATTGTCCGTGTAAACAGGTAGTATCATCCATGAGCGCCAGATCGTCCGTGTAAACAGGTAGTATCATCCATGAGCACCAGGTCTTCCCTGTAAACAGGTAGTATCATCCATGAGCGCCGGGTCGTCCGTGTAAACAGGTAGTATCATCCATGAGCGCCGGATTGTCCGTGTAAACAGGTAGTATCATCCATGAGCGCCAGATCGTCCGTGTAAACAGGTAGTATCATCCATGAGCGCTGGGTCATCCGTGTAAACAGGTAGTATCATCCATGAGCGCCGGGTCGTCCCTGTAAACAGGTAGTATCATTCATGAGCACAGGATCGTCCGTGTAAACAGGTAGTATCATCCATGAGCGCCGGGTCGTCCGTGTAAACAGGTAGTATCATCCATGAGCACAGGATCGTCCCTGTAAACAGGTAGTATCATCCATGAGCACAGGATCGTCCGTGTAAACAGGTAGTATCATCCATGAGCGCCAGGTGGTCCGTGTAAAACAGTAGTATCATCTATGAGCGCCGGATCGTCCATGTAAACAGGTAGTATCACCCATGAGCGCCGGATCGTCCGTGTAAACAGGAAGTATCATCCATAAGCGCCGGATCGTCCGTGTAAACAGGTAGTATCATCCATGAGCGCCGTATCGTTCGTGTAAACAGGTAGTATCATCCATGAGCGCCAGATCGTCCGTGTAAACAGGTAGTATCATCCATGAGCGCCGGATCGTCCGTGTAAACAGGTAGCATCATCCATGAGCGCCGGATCGTCCGTGTAAACAGGTAGTATCATCCATGAGCGCCGGATCATCCATGTAAAACAGGTAGTATCATCCATGAGCGCCGGATCATCTGTGTAAACAGGTAGTATCATCCATGAGCGCCGGATCGTTCGTGTAAACAGGTAGTATCATCCATGAGCGCCGGATTGTCCGTGTAAACAGGTAGTATCATCCATTAGCGCCGGATCGTCCGTGTAGACAGGTAGTATCATCCATGAGCGCCGGGAGTCCATGTAAACAGGTAGTATCATCCATGAGCGCCAGATCGCTTGTGTAAACAGGTAGTATCATCCATGAGCGCCAGATCGTCCGTGTAAACAGGTAGTATCATCCATGAGCGCCGGGTCGTCCGTGTAAACAGGTAGTATCATCCATGAGCGCCAGATCGTTTGTGTAAACAGGTAGTATCATCCATGAGCGCCGGATCATCCATGTACACAGGTAGTATCATCCATGAGCGCCGGATCATCTGTGTAAACAGGTAGTATCATCCATGAGCGCCGGATCGTCAGTGTAAACAGGTAGTATCATCCATGAGCGCCAGATCGTCCGTGTAAACAGGTAGTATCATCCATGAGCGCCGGATCATCCATGTACACAGGTAGTATCATCCATGAGCGCCGGATCATCTGTGTAAACAGGTAGTATCATCCATGAGCGCCGGTTCGTTCGTGTAAACAGGTAGTATCATCCACGAGCGCCGGATCGTCCGTGTAAACAGGTAGTATCATCCATGAGCGCCGGATCATCCATGTAAACAGGTAGTATCATCCGTGACCGCCGAATCATCCGTGTAAACAGGTAGTATCATCCATGAGCGCCGGATCGTCCATGTAAACAGGTAGTATCATCCGTGACCGCCGAATCATCCGTGTAAACAGGTAGTATCATCCACGAGCGCCGGATCGTCCGTGTAAACAGGTAGTATCATCCATGAGCGCCGGATCATCCATGTAAACAGGTAGTATCATCCATGAGCGCCGGATCATCCATGTAAACAGGTAGTATCATCCATGAGCGCCGGATCGTCCGTGTAAACAGGTAGTATCATCCATGAGCAACGGCGTGGTTACCATGGATGGAAGCTGCTGGAACTATCCCCGGCCGCTTCATCTCCATCCCTGAGACTGACCCACGTAAGACTTGTCCCGTGATTTTATGCCGCACTCCGGGGTCACGGGGAGAATTACCGTACAGGGGAGCGCCAAACATGAGCGGGCCGGGGGTCTAATACAGGTCCAGGGAGTCTAGAATTGGGGTGGTACCTCTAATATAGCGCCGGTCAGTGGATGTGTATTGCGCCTCGAGCTGCTATGTTCTACGCCCTCCACATATAAGGACCGCTAACATACACTGCTGCATCCCCGCCTGTACATGTGTGCGCCGGCTGGGGAGGACGGGGATTGCTCCGGCTCCTAACCTTTATGTTAGAACTATATGATGTGGCTTTGGACATGAGCAGAGGTATGGATTACCCAGCATGCACGGCCACCCGCTCGCCCTCCCCGCAGCGCCCGGCTTGGTGGTCACTCTAGATGACCAGACGCATTTCCCAGCTTTCCGATTGATCTCTTCCTGTTTTGAAATCTGTGACTAATGGGGCGGGCTCCTGGGCTCCCGGCCAATCACATCACAGAGGGAGGGGGACGGAGACGCTTTAAATAGCAGAGGTGGAATGGAGAGAGATGCAGAGCTTCAGACCCGCTGACACCGCCACATCCAGGTAAGGAGCCGCCATCACCTGCGTGCCAACATAACTTAACCCCTTCCACTCAGGCTCTTGGAAAATCCAATCGTGAGCGCTGATTAACCCTTTAGCTATCTCGCCACCTTTTACAACTTGCATTTGGGACTGCCTTAACCCCTTGTTTCCTGCCACCTGGTCCCTTAACCCATCATCTTCTGTGAATACCACCCCGGTAGCCCCCGGCCTCTCGCAGCCCGCCCGGCCGCTGAGCTCACAAGTCTGTTACTGACCCCAAACTTTTTAGAGTAAACTTTTCTTTGAACCCTGCCGTCTGCCACCACTAAACCCATCATCCAACGGAGCCCTGCGTCACTACTGCACTCATCATCCTCCAGAAGCAGCGCCACAGCTGTCATCCCGTCTCCAACAGCGACTTTCAGCATCTGACAATTTAACCCCTCTGTTCCCAAAATCACACAACTTAGAGCTTCACTATATGAAGGCGTTCACCCGCTTCCTGCCCAAACCACAAGGCGGCCATCTCCCTTCTAAGCACATCTCCAGTCCTTTCCTGCAGGGCGCCCCCCGCTGCCAGGGAAGTATCTTACGGGGTGCTGATGGCATTGTTACTCCTACAGATCGGACCCGCTGGCACAATGTTCTCCCTGGTGGTGCTGATGATTTTGGGGTGCTTGAGCCAAGAAGCATGGTCCTGCACGTGCGGCCCTCGCCACCCCCAGAGCGTCTTCTGTGATTCGCCTGTCGGTAAGTCATGAAATGTTTTGCACAAAAGGGTTTCACATAAATCTTGTGTGGAGCGCTGGGTGCAGGAACACCAACCCTCATTCACCGCAGTGCCATGTCTGCCCAAACAGGGGGTGTGCCACCCTGACCGCCCACCACAGCAGGACAGAACATGCAGTCAGCAGTCTGATCCTCACACAACCAATGCTGCTGGTTGTACTAGAAACAGTCAGCAAGCTGGTGGTCAACAGTGCAGTTGTACAGAGTCTGGTGTAAGATGACCCTTCCAGACTGCACAGCACCAGAGCAGACGCTGAACAAGCAGAGAATGCTGGGAGATTTCAGCTCTGAAGTTTGAAGAGCTATGAATGCAGCTCTGGAGTATAATACAGGATGTAACTCAGGAGCAGTACAGGATAAGTAATGTATGTACACAGTGACTCCACCAGCAGAGTAGTGAGTGCAGCTCTGGAGTATAATACAGGATGTAACTCAGGGTCAGTACAGGATAAGTAATGTATGTACACAGTGACTCCACCAGCAGAATAGTGAGTGCAGCTCTGGGGTATAATACAGGATGTAACTCAGGATCAGTACAGGATAAGTAATGTATGTACACAGTGACTCTACCAGCAGAATAGTGAGTGCAGCTCTGGGGTATAATACAGGATGTAACTCAGGATCAGTACAGGATAAGTAATGTATGTACACAGTGACTCCACCAGCAGAATAGTGAGTGCAGCTCTGGAGTATAATACAGGATGTAACTCAGGGTCAGTACAGGATAAGTAATGTATGTACACAGTGACTCCACCAGCAGAATAGTGAGCGCAGCACTGGAGTATAATGCATGATAAGTAATGTATGTACACAGTGACTCCACCAGCAGAATAGTGATTGCAGCTCTGGAGTATAATGCATGATAAGTAATGTATGTACACAGTGACTCCACCAGCAGAATAGTGATTGCAGCTCTGGAGTATAATGCATGATAAGTAATGTATGTACACAGTGACTCCACCAGCAGAATAGTGAGTGCAGCTCTGGAGTATAATACAGGATGTAACTCAGGAGCAGTACAGGATAAGTAATGTATGTACACAGTGACTCTACCAGCAGAATAGTGAGTGCAGCTCTGGGGTATAATACAGGATGTGACTAAGGGTCAGTACAGGATAAGTAATGTATGTATACAGTGACTCCATCAGCAGAATAGTGAGTGCAGCTCTGGAGTATAATACAGGATGTAACTCAGGACTAGTACAGGATAAGTAATGTATGTACACAGTGACTCCACCAGCAGAATAGTGAGCGCAGCTCTGGAGTATAATACAGGATGTACCTCAGGATCAGTACAGGATAAGTAATGTATGTACATAGGTGACTCCACCAGCAGAATAGTGAGTGCAGCTCTGGAGTATAATACAGGATGTAACTCAGGATCAGTACAGGATAAGTAATGTATGTACACAGTGACTCCACCAGCAGAATAGTGATTGTAGCTCTGGAGTATAATGCATGATAAGTAATGTATGTACACAGTGACTCCACCAGCAGAATAGTGATTGCAGCTCTGGAGTATAATGCATGATAAGTAATGTATGTACACAGTGGCCAGACCTTAAACTTAGGCTACAGTTTAGATTTCGTGGCAGCCTGTAGTCTGTGGAGAGGAAGCCAGTAATCTGCAGACATGGGTTGCTGCAGGAGTCTGCTGTCAGAACAGGGCTGTGCTGCGCCTACACATGACTTAGTACAGGGTGCCGCCCGCACTGACACGACACGTGCCACGGTTCTGATGAATGGCTGTATTATGTGTCCATTAGGTGGTACTTGGAATTGGGAGGGAACAGACTTTGGGCAGGTAATGTTGGGTCAATATAGCCTCACATGGGCTGGGCACCGGGCAGGTACATCCTGCATGTTAATGACCTACTATGAAACTACAACTCCCAGCACACCCTGTCAGCTTGTGGAGCTGCTGGAAGTTGCAGTTCCACAACGCCTGAAGCTTGTGTCTTATTACGGCCCGGTCTGATCTGCCAATTATATGTTTGCAGTTTTCCGAGGAAAGTTCATTGGGCAGAAGGACTGTGCCGAGCGGGAGCACTGGACCGAGTTCGAGGTTAAAGCCACCAAGGTAGGTCCCTCCGGCTTAGGACGGAGCACTTACTTTAGGCACCGGTTCGGAACTTTGCATGTTGGGTAATTGCGCTCCTGTCGGCAGAGCTCCCATCTCTCTGCTCATTAACCAGTTAGGTGCTGCACTATGTTCTAATGGCGCCATATCTATGAAAGGCTGCACAGAGACACTACCAACCTAGCACGCCAGCCAGAAGTGTGCCAACGCTGCTTAAAGGGCCAGTAACCTGATGACCACAGGGGATTCTATAGGGCAGACCGCTAAACGTATATACATCCTGTCTCATCAGATTATCAAGGCTCCAAAAGAATTTGATGACATCCAGTTTGTGTACAGCCCGAAGATGGAGAGTCTGTGCGGCTACCAACACCCCTCCAGTAACAAGAGTGAAGAGTTCCTGGTGGCCGGTGAGTGAAGTCTGCACACTGCCCCCTACTGGCTGCTGCCAGTCCAATCGACAATGGCTTCAAGCCTCTATCAACTCCTATCCTCCCTCTGCTGACAACCCTTCCTTAACGCACCGACTCCTATCATCCCTCTGCTGACAACCCCTCCTTGATGCACCAACTCCTATCATCCCTCTGCTGACAACCCCTCCCTGACGCACTGACTCCTATCATCCCTCTGCTGACCACCCCTCCCTGACGCACCGACTCCTATCATCCCCCTGCTGACCACCCCTCGCTGACTCACCGACTCCTATCATCCCTCTGCTGACAACCCCTCCCTGACGCACCGACTCCTATTATCCCTCTGCTGACAACCCCTCCCTGACGCACCGACTCCTATCATCCATCTGCTGACAACCCCTCCTTGATGCACTGACTCCTATCATCCGTCTGCTGACAACCCCTCCCTGACGCACCGACTCCTATCATCCCTCTGCTGACAACCCCTCTCTGAGGCACCGACTCCTATCATCCCTCTGCTGACAACCCCTCCCTGACGCACCGACTCCTATCATCCGTCTGCTGACAACCCCTCCCTGACGCACCGACTCCTATCATCCCTCTGCTGACAACCCCTCTCTGAGGCACCGACTCCTATCATCCCTCTGCTGACAACCCCTCCCTGACGCACCGACTCCTATCCTCCCTCTGCTGACAACCCCTCTCTGATGCACTGACTCCTATCATCCCTCTGCTGACAACCGCTCCCTGACGCACTGACTCCTATCATCCCTCTGTTGACAACCCCTCTCTGACGCACCGACTCCTATCATCCCTCTGCTGACAACCCCTCCCTGACGCACCGACTCCTATCATCCCTCTGCTGACAACCTCTCCCTGACGCACCGACTCCTATCATCCCTCTGCTGACAACCCCTCCCTGACGCACTGACTCCTATCATCCCTCTGCTGACTACCCCTCCCTGACGCACAGACTCCTATCATCCCTCTGCTGACTACCCCTCCCTGACGCACCGACTCCTATCATCCCTCTGCTGACTACCCCTCCCTGACGCACCGACTCCTATCATCCCTCTGCTGACAACCCCTCCCTGACGCACTGACTCCTATCATCCCTCTGCTGACAACCCCTCTCTGACGCACCGACTCCTATCATCCCACTGTAGTATCCAGGGTTCTCTGTGCGGCCGCTGTAATGCCTACAACCCCCATCATCCATCTCTAACCTTTCCTTCGTTGCACGCAGGCTCCATCGTGGATGAGAAGGTTTACATAAACAGCTGCAGCTTCGTGGTGCCATGGGCCACCCTGACCCTCGGCCAGAAGAGGGGCTTCCTGCAGGTCTACGCCAAGCACTGTGACTGCCAGGTGAGGCCCCCACTCAGATACAGAATCCACAGCATGCTGGGACATGTAGTGCATGTCCGGGGACCAACTAAAGCACTAGTGAGACGAGCAACTGGAGTAACTACTTCCTGCGGATTCACTGAGATCCTCATTAGAGGCTCCGCCTCCTGCCCACCTGCTTTACACTGCAGCTATGTCCCACGATGGGTGTATGATCAGCAGCTCCTTATCAGAGGCTCAGCCTGCTCCTTTCTGCTTTCCTCATACTTTACACTGCAGTTGTGCTCCATTAGAGTATACCTAGTACCACTGGCTCCAACTTAAAGGGGTTGTCCCAAGTTAGAAAATCACGGGTTCTTTCTTTCAAACACAGCGCCACCCTTGTCCATTGGTTGTTCAAGGAATTGCAGCTCAGCTCCAATACCAGACACAACCCTCAGACAACGGGGGTGCTGGATTCGGATGTAGCTTCTAATCCACTTCCTGCCTCATCAGAGACTCGGGTTTAATCCTTTCTGCTACTTTATACTGCAGCTGCACTCCATCTGGGCACGGATATGATCTGTAGCTTCACTTTTGGAATCTCAGGTAGTTTAAAATCTAATTGCTACCTGAGCAAATGTAGAGGCTGCTCTGACTCCATGCTTTACACTGCAGCTCAGCTTGTTCTGATTGGCTGCTGTGCATTAGTTGGCCACAGACTTCTGCGGAGATAATTAGCTTGTGTTCCCTTGCAGGTCAAGCAGTGCTTCAGCGTGCCGTGTGCAGTGGACAGTCCTCTGCAGTGCCTCTGGACCGACCCGCTGATGCGCAGAAAGTCAGTGTACGCCAGTCATCAGGCCACAACCTGGGCCTGCGTCAACAAGGGTGACAACATGTGTATCTGGAACAGCTTGAAGTCCCGTACGTACGCCAACAGCAACGCCACCGCCCAGTAAGAGGATCCGTGGTGTCAACCCAGCACGATTCAAGACCCTCGGCACCAAACGGCACCGTCACATGACCTCACCGACCACCCAACGAGGGCAGATCCATAGTGTGCAGCCAGGGGATACAACCCCCATCCTGTGTCCTCTGCTACTAGAGAGCTTCATCCGAAAGCTAATGTATGAACTCAGTGCGATCGTCACCGGAAACCCCTAACTGCTTCATATGTAACGTGTGTCATGTATGTAACAGTCTGTAATAAATGTAGGAGATTTTTTTGTACATAAATCTGATATCATTCCATCATATATACCGCAGCACGGCCGAACCGCCCGCATAACAGGAGGTATATTCTTATACAAAGGGGGCAGTATTATAGTAGTTATATTCTTGTACATAGGAGGCAGTATTATAGTAGTTATATTCTTGTACATAGGGAGCAGTATTATAGTAGTTATATTCTTGTACATAGGGGCAGTATTATAGTAGTTATATTCTTGTACATAGGAGGCAGTATTATAGTAGTTATATTCTTGTACGTAGGGGGCAGTATTATAGTAGTTATATTCTTGTACATAGGGGGCAGTATTATAGCAGTTATATGCTTGTACATAGGGGGCAGTGTTATAGAAGTTATATTCTTGTACGTAGGGGGCAGTATTATAGTAGTTATATTCTTGTACATAGGGGGCAGTATTATAGTAGTTATATTCTTGTACATAGGGGGCAGTATTATAGTAGTTATATTCTTGTACATAGGGGGCAGTATTATAGTAGTTATATTCTTGTACATAGGAGGCAGTATTATAGTAGTTATATTCTTGTACATAGGGGGCAGTATTATAGTAGTTATATTCTTGTACATAGGGGGCAGTATTATAGTAGTTATATTCTTGTACATAGGGGGCAGTATTATAGTAGTTATATTCTTGTACATAGGGGGCAGTATTATAGTAGTTATATTCTTGTACATAGGGGGCAGTATTATAGTAGTTATATTCTTGTACATTGGAGGCAGTATTATAGTAGTTATATTCTTGTACATAGGGGGCAGTATTATAGTAGTTATATTCTTGTACATAGGGGCAGTATTATAGTAGTTATATTCTTGTACATAGGGGGCAGTATTATAGTAGTTATATTCTTGTACATAGGGGGCAGTATTATAGTAGTTATATTCTTGTACATAGGGGGCAGTATTATAGTAGTTATATTCTTGTACATAGGGGGGCAGTATTATAGTAGTTATATTCTTGTCCATAGGGAGCAGTATTATAGTAGTTATATTCTTGTACATAGGGGGCAGTATTATAGTAGTTATATTCTTGTACATAGGGGGCAGTATTATAGTAGTTATATTCTTGTACATAGGGGGCAGTATTATAGTAGTTATATTCTTGTACATAGGAGGTAGTATTATAGTAGTTATATTCTTGTACATAGGGGGCAGTATTATAGTAGTTATATTCTTGTACATAGGGGGCAGTATTATAGTAGTTATATTCTTGTACATAGGGGGCAGTATTATAGTAGTTATATTCTTGTACATAGGGGGCAGTATTATAGTAGTTATATTCTTGTACATAGGGGGCAGTATTATAGTAGTTATATTCTTGTACATAGGGGGGCAGTATTATAGTAGTTATATTCTTGTACATAGGGGGCAGTGTTATAGAAGTTATATTCTTGTACGTAGGGGGCAGTATTATAGTAGTTATATTCTTGTACATAGGAGGTAGTATTATAGCAGTTATATGCTTGTACATAGGGGGCAGTGTTATAGAAGTTATATTCTTGTACGTAGGGGGCAGTATTATAGTAGTTATATTCTTGTACATAGGAGGTAGTATTATAGTAGTTATATTCTTGTACATAGGGGGCAGTATTATAGTAGTTATATTCTTGTACATAGGGGGCAGTATTATAGTAGTTATATTCTTGTACATAGGGGGCAGTATTATAGTAGTTATATTCTTGTACATAGGGGGCAGTATTATAGTAGTTATATTCTTGTACATAGGGGGCAGTATTATAGTAGTTATATTCTTGTACATAGGGGGCAGTATTATAGTAGTTATATTCTTGTACATAGGGGGCAGTATTATAGTAGTTATATTCTTGTACATAGGGGGCAGTATTATAGTAGTTATATTCTTGTACATAGCGGGCAGTATTATAGTAGTTATATTCTTGTACATAGGGGGCAGTATTATAGTAGTTATATTCTTGTACATAGGAGGCAGTATTATAGTAGTTATATTCTTGTACATAGGGGGCAGTATTATAGTAGTTATATTCTTGTACATAGGAGCAGTATTATAGTAGTTATATTCTTGTACATAGGGGCAGTATTATAGTAGTTATATTCTTGTACATAGAGGGCAGTATTGTAGTAGTTATATTCTTGTACATAGGGGGCAGTATTATAGTAGTTATATTCTTGTACATAGGGGGCAGTATTATAGCAGTTATATTCTTGTACATAGGAGGCAGTATTATAGTAGTTATATTCTTGTATATAGGGGGCAGTATTATAGTAGTTATATTCTTGTACATAGGAGCAGTATTATAGTAGTTATATTCTTGTACATAGGAGGCAGTATTATAGTAGTTATATTCTTGTACATAGGAGGCAGTATTATAGTAGTTATATTCTTGTATATAGGGGGCAGTATTATAGTAGTTATATTCTTGTACATAGGGGCCAGTATTATAGTAGTTATATTCTTGTACATAGGGGGCAGTATTATAGCAGTTATATTCTTCTACATAGGGGGCAGTATTATAGTAGTTATATTCTTGTACATAGGAGGCAGTATTATAGTAGTTATATTCTTGTACATAGGGGGCAGTATTATAGTAGTTATATACTTGTACATAGGGAGCAGTATTATAGTAGTTATATTCTTTTACATAGGAGGCAGTATTATAGAAGTTATATTCTTGTACATAGAGGGCAGTATTATAGTAGTTATATTCTTGTATATAGGAGCAGTATTATAGTAGTTATATTCTTGTACATAGGAAGCAGTATTATAGTAGTTATATTCTTGTACATAGGGGGCAGTATTATAGTAGTTATATTCTTGTACATAGGGGGGCAGTATTATAGTAGTTATATTCTTGTACATAGGGGGCAGTATTATAGTAGTTATATTCTTGTACATAGGGGGCAGTATTATAGTAGTTATATTCTTGTACATAGGGGGCAGTATTATAGTAGGTATATTCTTGTATATAGGGGGCAGTATTATAGTAGTTATATTCCTGTACATAGGGGGCAGTATTATAGTAGGTATATTCTTGTATATAGGGGGCAGTATTATAGTAGTTATATTCTTGTACATAGGAAGCAGTATTATAGTAGTTATATTCTTGTACATAGGAGGCAGTATTATAGTAGTTATATTCTTGTATATAGGGGGCAGTATTATAGTAGTTATATTCTTGTACATAGGGGGCAGTATTATAGTAGTTATATTCTTGTACATAGGAGCAGTATTATAGTAGTTATATTCTTGTACATAGGAGGCAGTATTATAGTAGTTATATTCTTGTACATAGTGGGCAGTATTATAGTAGTTATATTCTTGTACATAGGAGGCAGTATTATAGTAGTTATATTCTTGTACATAGGGGTCAGTATTATAGTAGTTATATTCTTGTACATAGGGGGCAGTATTATAGTAGTTATATTCTTGTACATAGGAGCAGTATTATAGTAGTTATATTCTTGTACATAAGGAGCAGTATTATAGTAGTTATATTCTTGTACATAGGGGGCAGTATTATAGTAGTTATATTCTTGTACATAGGGGGCAGTATTATAGTAGTTATATTCTTGTACATAGGGGGCAGTATTATAGTAGTTATATTCTTGTACATCGGGGGCAGTATTATAGTAGTTATATTCTTGTACATAGGGGGCAGTATTATAGTAGTTATATTCTTGTACATAGGGGGCAGTATTATAGTAGTTATATTCTTGTACATAGGGGGCAGTATTATAGTAGTTCTATTCTTGTACATAGGGGGCAGTATTATAGTAGTTATATTCTTGTACATAGGGAGCAGTATTATAGTAGTTATATTCTTGTACATAGTGGGCAGTATTATAGTAGTTATATTCTTGTACATAGGAGGCAGTATTATAGTAGTTATATTCTTGTACATAGGGGGCAGTATTCTAGTAGTTTTATTCTTTTTCGGTTGTGACCGAAGTTGATAAGTAACATAGAACTCAATGTGACACTGAGAGTGAATGGAGTTCTTGGAATTTGGAGAAAGTAAACTTCAAGCTAAATTCAGAATTCTATAGTTAGACATCTGTTTTGTGTTAGTGGTTTTATGAGTGCAGATTTCTAAATTTATTCCATGACACGTCATGTCCTCCTGGACAGACTCATCTTGGCGGGGTGACATAACCTGTATGTACAGTATTGCTGCATCAGTCTGGGGTCACTACAGGACACGGTACTGAAAACAAGGTGTTATTGATTACATCAGCTGCATCAATATCCCCTCTAGGTGCAACTGTGAGCAGTGAGGCTTTGTGGGGGCTTCAGCGATATTACTGGTCTGTGACTCACCATCTCCTTGTGGTTGGGGTAGTACGTTTGCTCGATGAGAGGGAATTCCTCGGACCCCAGCTTCCTTTGCAGGCGAACCAGTTGAGAAAACTGTAAGACAAATGACAGCGCGGTTAAGGGGTTCTGACCGAATATTACCGAACAAAAGGTTAAGAAAACGCTTACTGAAGCTAAATGCCTCGGGCGCAGTGAACGACACCACCTAATGGGGGAGCCGCAGAGCAGCCCCAGTATATAGGGGGATATTACTAGCCTGGTATCTCTGATGCCGGGTGTAGTAGGACTTTCCCGGCACACATGAAGAGGCGCTAACCTCTTCATGTATTGGAACATCCTGGGAGCTCCGTGCACCGCTTGCTCTGACCCAGCGTACATTTCTGGTATAATTTAAGGCACTTTTACACATAAATCTGTTGGGCCGGGTGGCCATTACCCCTCCCAGCAAGCTTCTCACACTTTTTGAAAAATGGTCGGGGCCGGACTGGACAGAAGTTACAATTTTTTGAGTAAATACATATTTACGTAAACATCTGTGCCTTTTTTTATGCAAGAAAGTTGTGTAAAAGCAGTCATAAATGTGCCTCGTGGCCTCTGGTACGTGTCATCGCCTCGTGGCCTCTGGTACGTGTCATCGCCTTGTGGCCTCTGGTACGTCTCATTGCCTCGTGGCCGCTGGTACATGTCATCGCGCGTGGCCTCTGGTGCGTGTCATCGCCTTGTGTCCTCTGGTACGTGTCATCGCCTCGTGGCCCCTTGGACGTGTCATAGCCTCATGGCCCCTGGTACGTGTCATCGCCTCGTGGCCTCTGGTACGTGTCATCGCCTCGTGGCCTCTGGTACGTGTCATCGCCTCGTGGCCTCTGGTACGTGTCATCGCCTCGTGGCCGCTGGTACGTGTCATAGCCTCGTAGCCTCTGGTACGTGTCATAGCCTCGTGGCCTCTGGTACGTGTCATCGCCTCGTGGCCTCTACTATGTGTCATCGCCTCGTGGCCTCTAGTACGTGTCATCGCCTCGTGGCCTCTGGTACGTGTCATCGCCTCGTGGCCTCTGGTACTTGTCATCGCCTCGTGGCCTCTGGTACGTGTCATCGCCTTGTGGCCTCTACTATGTGTCATCGCCTCGTGGCCTCTAGTACATGTCATCGCCTCGTGGCCTCTGGTACGTGTCATCGCCTCGTGGCCGCTGGTACGTGTCATAGCCTCGTGGCCTCTGGTACGTGTCATAGCCTCGTGGCCTCTGGTACGTGTCATAGCCTCGTGGCCCCTGGTACGTGTCATAGCCTCGTGGCCCCTGGTACGTGTCATCGCCTCGTGGCCTCTGGTACGTGTCATCGCCTCGTGGCCTCAGGTACGTGTCATCGCCTCGTGGCCTCTGGTACGTGTCATCGCCTCGTGGCCTCAGGTACGTGTCATCGCCTCGTGGCCTCTGGTACGTGTCATCGCCTCGTGGCCGCTGGTACGTGTCATAGCCTCGTGGCCTCTGGTACGTGTCATAGCCTCGTGGCCTCTGGTACGTGTCATAGCCTCGTGGCCTCTGGTACGTGTCATAGCCTCGTGGCCTCTGGTACGTGTCATAGCCTCGTGGCCTCTGGTACGTGTCATAGCCTCGTGGCCTCTGGTACGTGTCATCGCCTCGTGGCCTCTGGTACGTGTCATCGCCTCGTGGCCTCTGGTACGTGTCATCGCCTCGTGGCCTCTGGTACGTGTCATCGCCTCGTGGCCTCTGGTACGTGTCATCGCCTCGTGGCCTCTGGTACGTGTCATCGCCTCGTGGCCTCTGGTACGTGTCATCGCCTCGTGGCCCCTGGTACGTGTCATCGCCTCGTGGCCCCTGGTACGTGTCATCGCCTCGTGGCCCCTGGTACGTGTCATCGCCTCGTGGCCTCTGGTACGTGTCATCGCCTCGTGGCCGCTGGTACGTGTCATCGCCTCGTGGCCGCTGGTGCGTGTCATCGCCTCGTGGCCGCTGGTACGTGTCATCGCCTCGTGGCCTCTGGTACGTGTCATCGCCTCGTGGCCGCTGGTACGTGTCATAGCCTCGTGGCCGCTGGTACGTGTCATAGCCTCGTGGCCTCTGGTACGTGTCATAGCCTTGTAGCCTCTGGTACGTGTCATAGCCTCGTGGCCTCTGGTACGTGTCATAGCCTCTGGTACGTGTCATAGCCTCGTGGCCTCTGGTACGTGTCATAGCCTCGTGGCCTCTGGTACGTGTCATAGCCTCGTGGCCTCTGGTACGTGTCATAGCCTCGTAGCCTCTGGTACGTGTCATAGCCTCGTAGCCTCTGGTACGTGTCATAGCCTCGTGGCCTCTGGTACGTGTCATAGCCTCGTGGCCTCTGGTACGTGTCATAGCCTCGTAGCCTCTGGTACGTGTCATAGCCTCGTGGCCTCTGGTATGTGTCATTACCTCGTGGCAGAAAACGTCAACAGCACTGATTTCAGAGATATTTCTTTTATATCATAAACTACTGCAGTTTTCATGCTGACCACCAGGTGTCACTGAGAACCATCCTGCTTTACAGCATGCTGTGAAACTAAACACTTTGGGACAGATTTATGAAAGGTTTTTTGTCACTTTCTGGAATAAAAAAAAAAGTCAGAAATTTTTAACTTTTCCCCCTTTTTATGCCAGCGCATTTGCTAGAAGTGGGTGTGGCTTGTAATATGCGAAGAGGCGTGTGCCTTTTCATGCATAAAGTGCAGCATGGGAAACCAAGCTGTGGCCTGCGGTCCGAGATGCCTCGTTTCATTACCCCCTCAGTTTGATCACACAGTATCCTCTCTGGTATTTAAAAGCGTCGGTTCCTTTATTGTAATGTAAGCAGCGTATGTGGAGGGGTTTCCCTCTGTAATGTGTGATCACTTGGGGTCCTACTGCTTGGACCCCCAGAGAGACGGTGAGCATGTTAGACCTCCACCGCATTCACTTCTATGGGACAGGCGTAGATCAATGTGTTCTGTGCACCGCCGGGGCATTTAGGTCTTCTGGTCTGGGGTTGGTTGGTGGTCCCAGCGGACGGACCCCCAGTGATCAGACATCCACAAGGAGGGCCAAGTCTCTCCATCGGAAGCGTACTAATATTTAAGACTGCTTGAAGTCCGTGTATTAGTAGCCCTTTGTTCTGTTTTAGTCTACAAGCGGTGAAGCGCGTCATGGAAGAAGGGTCTTGTTTTGTGCACAGATTTTGGTAACCAAGTGCGCCAAATGGTAGAGCTAGAACTCCATGCACCCAAACGTCTGACTGCGAGCGAGGAGGATATGGCAAATCTCCCACGTTTTCCCGTCCACATACCGCAGCCACCACTAGACACGCCGTGCAAGCTCTCATGAACATGGATTGGCCTGCATGGGCCCACATTTATACACAAAAGAGCATTCTGGGACACGGCCACCCACCGCTAACTGTACAACAGACTGCGCCAGTCATGGTGGGCACACCTCTTACTGACACCCGCACTGGTGCTCATGGTGGGCACACCTCTTACTGATACCCATATTGATGCTCATGGTGGGCACACCTCTTACTGATACCCATATTGATGCTCATGGTGGGCACACTTCTTACTGACACCCTCACTGGTGCTCATGGTGGGCACACTTCTTACTGATACCCATATTGATGCTCATGGTGGGCACACCTCTTACTGATACCCATATTGATGCTCATGGTGGGCACACTTCTTACTGACACCCGCACTGGTGCTCATGGTGGGCACACTTCTTACTGATACCCATATTGATGCTCATGGTGGGCACACCTCTTACTGATACCCATATTGATGCTCATGGTGGGCACACCTCTTACTGATACCCATATTGATGCTCATGGTGGGCACACCTCTTACTGATACCCATATTGATGCTCATGGTGGGCACACTTCTTACTGACACCCGCACTGGTGCTCATGGTGGGCACACTTCTTACTGATACCCATATTGATGCTCATGGTGGGCACACCTCTTACTGATACCCATATTGATGCTCATGGTGGGCACACTTCTTACTGACACCTGTATGGCGGCTTATGCTGGGTACACTTCTTACTGACACCTGCATGGGAGCTTATGGTGGGCACACTTCTTACTGACACCTGTACGGCGGCTCATGGTGGGCACACTTCTTACTGACACCTGTACGGCGGCTCATGGTGGGCACACCTCTTACTGATACCCATATTGATGCTCATGGTGGGCACACCTCTTACTGACACCCGCACTGGTGCTCATGGTGGGCACACTTCTTACTGACACCTGTACGGCGGCTCATGGTGGGCACACTTCTTACTGACACCTGTACGGCGGCTCATGGTGGGCACACTTCTTACTGACACCTGTACGGCGGCTCATGGTGGACACACTTCTTACTGACACCTGTACGGCGGCTCATGGTGGGCACACCTCTTACTGACACCTGTACGGCGGCTCATGGTGGGCACACTTCTTACTGACACCTGTACTGCGGCTCATGGTGGGCACACTTCTTACTGACACCTGTACGGCGGCTCATGGTGGGCACACTTCTTACTGACACCTGTACGGCGGCTCATGGTGGGCACACTTCTTACCGACACCTGTATGGCGGCTCATGTTGGGCACACTTCTTACTGACACCTGTACGGCGGCTCATGGTGGGCACACTTCTTACTGACACCTGTACGGTGGCTCAGGGTGGGCACACTTCTTACTGACAGCTGTACGGCGGCTCATGGTGGGCACACTTCTTACTGACACCTGTACGGCGGCTCATGGTGGGCACACTTCTTACCGACACCTGTACGGCGGCTCATGGTGGGCACACTTCTTACTGACACCTGTACGGTGGCTCATGGTGGGCACACTTCTTACTGACACCTGTACCTAACAGTAATAAATGCTGTCCGATTCATTCTAAAGGGGCGTGACTTCACTTAGTTATAGGCATATAGTTACTGACATTGGCTGTGGCCCTTTAATGGCCCTGAACTGTAAGACGTTACCTGCTACAGAGAGGGATGTGTATATCAGCACTCACCACCCAGGGCTTATCACAGAAGTTATAGACGGAGTGCAGCGAGTTCAGGCTGGGGACCCCGGCATACTGCAGGCCGATCACCAAGCTGCGGAAATCTCCATTCCGGGCCATGCTGAAAGCGTGCTGACGAATGAGGACGAAGTCCGGCTTCAGGGACCTACAACAACACAGATGGGACTGACGGACAAGACACTATAATGGAAAACCTTCACAGTACATCTCAGCCCCTGGGAAGAAACTAATATGGCTGCCACTACAGACCCCAGCCGTCCTCTACATCTGATGTGCAAGCATGCCTACTTATGCAGCAGCCAGATCATGTACGGCCGCAGAACAAGCGAGGGCCGCGCTCTAAGGTTCGGGCATTCTCAGCAGGGTATTGGATGCGGCCGCGCCTCCAGCAGTAGCGCTCAGGTGGTTATTTACAGATGTGAGTCCCTGCGACAAAGTTTGCCATGCTGCGTCAACTGGCAGTGCAGGCACGGTGGGGGGCACAGCGCCAGTGATGCCACACATATGCGGTCGGGTGCAGGTGTACAGGGGGCTCCATTCATGATACCAACTGCTTGAAAGCTCTAATTACCAGAAACCAGTAATATCCACAGGACTCAATACTGTCTACAGCCCATACAGGCGATGAAGAAAACCATTAGGTTGGTTCACTATGCCTAGTCTACAATGCCAATTGTACTCCCCTCACCCAAATCACTATGCCCATTATACCCACCTTAATCTACAATCACTATATCCATTATACCTGCCTCGTCTACAATCACTATGCCCAGCTTACCCACCACATTTACAATCACTATGACCATTGTATCCGCCAAATGAAAATCACTATTACTACTGGGGCCACTATTACTATTGGGGCCACTATAACTACTGGGGTCACTAACAGAATGACTATTACTACTGGGGCCACTAATAGAGTGACTATTACTATTGGGGTCACTATTACTACTGGGGACACTAACAGAGTGACTATCACTACTAGGGCCACTATTATTATTGGGACCACCAAAGGGGTCACTATTACTACTGGGGCCACTGAAGGGGTCACTATTACTATTGGGGCTAATAAAGGGGTGACAATTACTACTGGGGTAAATAAAGGGGCCACTATTGCTACTGGGGTCACTATTTCTACAGGGGCCACTAAAGGGGTCATTATTACTACTGGAGTCACTATTACTACTGGGGCCACTAAAGGGGTCACTATTACTACTGGGGCCACACAAGGGGTCACTATTACTAATAGGGCCACACAAGGGGTCACTATTACTACTGGGGCACCTAAAAAGATCACCATTACTACTGGGGTGCCTAACAGAGTAGCTATTACTACTGGGGTCACTATTACTACTGGGGCCACCAAAGGGGTCATTATTACAACTGCGCCACTAAAGGGGTCACTATTATTACTGGCGTCACTATTACTCCTGGGGCCACTATAGGGGTCACTATTACTACTAGGGTCACTAAAGGGGTCACTATTACTACTTGGGCCACTATTACTACTGGGGTCACTAAAGGGGTCACTATTACTACTGAAGTCACTATTATTACTGGGGACATTAAGGGGTCACTATTACTAATTGGGGCCACTAAAGGTGTCACTAATACTACTGGAGTCACTATAACTACTGGGGCCAATAAAGGGGGTCACAATTACTACAGGGGTAACTAAAGGGGCCACTATTACTACTGGGGTCACTATTACTACTGGTGCCACTAAAGGGGTCACTATTACTACTGGGGCCAGTTAGGGGGTCACTATTACTAATGGAGCCACTAAAGGGGTTACTATTACTACTGGGGTCACTAACAGAATGACTATTACTACTGGGGCCACTAATAGAGTGACCATTACTATTGGGGTCACTATTACTACTGGGGTCACTAACAGAGTGACTATCACTACTGGGGCCACTATTATTATTGGGGCCACCAAAGGGGTCACTATTATTACTGGGGCTACTAAAGGGGTCACTATTAGTATTGGGGCTAATAAAGGTGGGACAATTACTACTGGGGTAAAGTGGCCACTATTACTACTGGGGCAACTGAAGGGGTCACTTTTGCTACTGGGGTCACTATTTCTACAGGGGCCACTAAAGGGGTCATTTTTACTACTGGAATCACTATGACTACTGGGGCACCTAAAAAGGTCACTATTACTACTGGGTTCACTAACAGAGTAACTATTACTACTGGGGCCACCAAAGGGGTCATTATTACAACTGCGCCACTAAAGGGGTCTCTATTATTATTGGTGTCACTATTACTCCTGGGGCCACTATAGGGGGTCACTATTACTACTAGGGTCACTAAAGGGGTCACTATAACTACTTGGGCCACTAAAGGGGTCACTATTACTACTGAAGTCACTATTATTACTGGGGCCACTAACAGGGTTACTATTAGTACTGGGGCCACAATGGGCGTCACTATTACTATTGCGGCTACTAAAGTGGTTACTAGGACTATTGGGGTCACTAAAGTGGTCACTATTACTACTGAGGCCGCTAACAGAATGACTATTACTACTTTGGCCACTAATAGAGTGACTATTACTATTGGGGTCACTAACCGAGTAACTATCACTACTGGGGCAACTATTACTATTGGGGCCACCAAAGGGGTCACTATTACTACTGGGACTATCAAATGGGTCACTTTTACTACTGGGGCCACTATTGCTACTGCGGTCACTATTTCTATAGGGGCCACTAAAGGGGTCATTATTACTACAGGGGTCACTATTACTACTGGGGCCACTAAAGGAGTCACTACTGGGGCCACTAAAACGGTCACTATTACTACTGGGGCCACAAAAGGGGTCACTATTACTACTGGGGCCACAAAAGGGGTCACTATTACTATGGAGTCAATAAACGGGTCACTATTACTACTGGGGCCACTAATACTACTGGGGTACCTAAAAAGGTCACTTTTACTACTGGGGTCACTAACAGAGTAGCTTTTACTACTGGGGTCACCATTACTACTGGGACCACCAAAGGAGTCATTATTACAACTGTGCCACTAAAGGTGTCAATATTACTACTGGGGACACTAAAGGGCTCACTATTACTACTGGGGTCACTATTAGTACTGGGGCCACTAAAGTGGTCACTATTACTACTGTGGTCACTTTTACTACTGGGACCACTAAAGGGGTCACTATTACTACTAGGGCCACAAAAGGGGTCACTATTACTACTGGTGCCACAAAAGGGGTCACTATTACTACGGGGTCAATAAACGGGTCACTATTACTACTGGGGCCACTATTACTACTGGGGCACCTACAAAGGTCACTTTTACTACTGGGGTCACTAACAGAGTAACTTTTACTATTGGGGTCACTATTACTACTGGGGCCACCAAATGGGTCATACAACTGTGCCACTAAAGGTGTCAATATTACTACTGGGGACACCAAAGGGCTCACTATTACTACTGGGGTCACTTTTACTACTGGGGCCACTATTACTACTGGAGTCACTATTACTACTGGGGCCACTAAAGGGGCCACTATTACTACTGGGGCCACTAATAGAGTGACTATTACTATTTGGGTAACTATTACTACTGGGGTCACTAACAGAGTGACTATCACTACTGGGGCCACTATTACTATTGGGGTCACTATTGCTACTGTGGTCTCTAACAGACTGGCTATCACTACTGGGGCCACTATTACTATTGGGGCCACCAAAGGGGTCACTATTACTACTGGGGCTATCAAAGGGGTCACTTTTACTACTGGGGCCACTAAAGGGGTCACTATTGCTACTGGGGTCACTATTTCTACAGGGGCCACTAAAGAGGTCATGATTACTACTGGGGTCACTATTACTACTGGGGCCACTAAAGGGGTCACTATTGGGGTCACAGAAGGGGTCACTATTACTACTGGGGCCACAAAAGGGTTCACTATTATTACTGGGGTCAATAAAGGGGTCACTATTACTACTGGGGCACCTAAAAAGGTCACTTTTACTATTGGGGTCACTAACAGAGTAACTATTACTACTGGGATCACTATTACTACTGGGGCCACCAAAGGGGTCATTATTACAACTGCCTCACTAAAGGGGTCACTATTACTACTGGGGCCACTAAAGGGCTCACTATTACTACGGGGTCAATAAAGGGGTCACTATTACTACTGGGGCCACTATTACTACTGGGGCACCTAAAAAGGTCACTTTTACTACTGGGGTCACTATTACTACTGGGGCCACCAAAGGTGTCATTATTACAACTGTGCCACTAAAGGTGTCAATATTACTACTGGGGACACTAAAGGGCTTACTATTACTACTTGAGTCACTATTACTAATGGGGCCACTATTACTACTGGGGCACCTAAAAGGTCACTATTACTACTGGGGTCACTATCAGAGTAACTATTACTACTGGGATCACTATTACTACTGGGGCCACCAAAGTGGTCATTATTACAACTGCGCCACTAAAGGGGTCAATATTACTACTGGGGACACTAAAGGGCTCACTATTACTACTGCGGTCACTATTAGTACTGGGGCCACTAAAATGGTCACTATTACTACTGGGGTCACTTTTACTACTGGAATCACTAAAAGGGTCACTGTTACTACTTGGGTCACTATTACTACTGGGGCCACTAAAGGGGTCACCATTACTACTGGGGCCACTAAAGGGGTCACTATTACTACTGGGGTCACTACTACTACTGAAGTCACTATTATTACTGGGGTCACTAAAGGGGTCACTATTACTAATTGGGGCTACTAAAGGCGTGACTAATACTTCTGGAGTCACTATTACTACTGGGGCCAATAGAGGGGTCACAATTACTAATGCGGTAACTAAAGGGGCCACTATTACTACTGGGGTCACTATTACTACTGGGGCCACTAAAGGGGTCACTATTGGGGCCACTAAAGGGGTCCTTATTACAACTGCGCCACTAAAGGTGTCAATATTACTACTGGGGACACTAAAGGGCTCACTATTACTACTGGGGTCACTGTTAGTACTGGGGCCACTAAAGTGGTCACTATTACAACTGGGGTAACTTGTACTACTGGGACCACTAAAGGGGTCACTATTACTACTGGGGCCACTAAAGGGGTTCACCATTACTACTGGGGCCACTAAAGAGGTCACTATTACTATGGGGTCAATAAAGGTGTCACTATTACTACTGGGGCACCTAAAAAGGTCACTATTACTACTGGCGTCACTATCAGAGTAACTATTACTACTGGGGTCACTATTACTACTGGGGCCACCAAACAGTTCATTATTACTACTGGGCCCCTAAAGGGGTCACTATTACTACTTGGGCCACTATTAATACTGGGGCGACTAAAGTGGTCACTATTACCACTGGGGTCACTAACAGAGTAACTATTACTACAGGGGCCACTATTACTACTGCGGCCACAGAAGGGGTCACTATTACTACTGGAGCGACTATGGGGGTCACTATTACTACTAGGGCCACTACAGTTGTCACCAATACTACTGGGGCCACTAAAAGGGTCACTATTAATTCTGGGGCCACTAACTGGGTCACTATTAGTACTTGGGCCACTGTGAGGGTCACTATTACTACTTGGGCCACTGTGAGGGTCACTATTACTACTGGAGTCACTATTACTACTGGAGCCATGAAAGGGGTCAATATTGCTATTGGGACACTAAAGTGGTCACTATTACTACTGGAGCCACTAAAGGGGTAACTATTATTACTCGGGCCACTAATGGGGTCACTAATACTACTGGCGCCACTATGCGGGTCACTATTACTGCTGTGGCCATTAATGTGGTCACTAAAGAGGTCACTATTACTACTGGGGTCACTAATAGAATGACTATTATTACTGGGGTCACTAACAGAGTAACTATTACTACTGGAGTCACTTTTACCACTGGGGCCACCAAAGAGGTCAATATTACCACTGGGCCACTTAAGTGGTCACTATTACTACTGGGGCCACTAAAGCAGTCACAATTACTACTAGGGGTCACTAAAGTGGTGGCTATTGCTACTGGGGCCACTAAAGGGGGTCACTATTACTACTGGAGCCACTATGGGGGTCACTATTACTACTGTGGCCACTAAAGAGGTCACTAATACTACTGGGTCACTAATACTACTGGGGCCAATAAAGGGGTCATGATTACTACTGGGGCCACTAAAGAGATCACTATTACAACTGGGGTCACTAACAGATTGACTATTACTACTGGGGTTACTAACACCGTAAATATTACTACTTGGGTTACTATTACTACTGGGGCCACCAAAGGGGTCATTATTACTACTGGGCCACTAAAGTGGTCACTATGACTACTCGGGTCACTATTACTACTGAGGCTACTACAGGGGTCACTATTATTACTGGGATCACTAAAGGGGTCACTATTACTACTGGGGCCACTAAAGGGGTTCACCATTACTACTGGAGCCACTATGGGGGTCACTATTAGTACTGGAGCCACTAAAGAGGTCACTAATACTACTGGGGTCAATACTGTCTACAGCCCATACAGGGGATAAAGAAAACCATTAGGTTGGTTCACTATGCCTAGTCTACAATGCCAATTGTACTCGCCTCATCCAAATCACTATGCCCATTATACCCGCCTTAATCTACAATCACTATATCCATTATACATGCCTCAACTACAATCACTATGCCCAGTTTACCCACCACATTTACAATCACTATGACCATTGTACTGGGGTCACTATTACTACTGAGGCCACTATTGCTATTGGGGCCACCAAAGGGGTCACCATTGGGGTCACCATTACTACTGGGGCGACTAAAGAGATCACTATTACTACTAGGCTCACTATTACTACTGGGGCCACTAAAGGGGTCACTATAACTACTGGGTCACTAACAGAATGACTATTACTACTGGGGCCACTTATAGAGTGACTATTACTATTGGGATCACTATTACTACAGGGGTCACTAACAGAGTGACTATCACTACTGGGGCCATCAAAGAAGTCACTATTACTACTGGGGCCACTAAAGGGGTCACTATTACTATTGGGGCCAATAAAGGGGTGACAATTACTACTGGGGTAAATAAAGGGGCCACTATTACTACTGGGGCCACTAAAGGGGTCACTATTGCTACTGCGGTCACTATCTCTACAGGGGCCACAAAAGGAGTCCCTGTTACTATGGGGTCAATAGAGGGGTCACTATTACTACTGGGGCCACTATTACTACTGGGGTCACTAAAGGGGTCACTATTACTACTGAAGTCACTATTATCACTGGGGCCACTAAAGAGGTCACTATTACTAAATGGGGTCAGTATTATTACTGGGGCCTCTAACGGGGTCAGTATTAGTATTGGGGCCACAATGGGCATCACTATTACTATTGCGGCTACTAAAGTGGTTACTAGGACTACTGGGGTCACTAAAGTGGTCACTATTACTACTGGGGCCACTAAAGAGGTCACTATTACTACTGGAGCCACTAAAGGGGTCACTATTACTACTGGGGTCACTAACAGAATGACTATTACTACTGGGGCCACTAATAGAGTGACTATTACTAGTGGGGTCACTAACAGAGTAACTATTACTACTGGGGTCACTAACAAAGTGACTATTACTATTGGGGCCACCAAACTGGTCACTATTACTACTGGGGCCATCAAAGGGGTCACTTTTACTACTGGGGCAACTAAAGTTATCACTATTGCTACTGGGGTCACTATTTCTACAAGGGCCACAAGTGGGGCCACTAAAGGGGTCACTATTACTACTGGGGCCACAAAAGGGGTCACTATTACTACTGGGGCCACAAAAGGGGTCACTATTCCTACGGGGTCAAAAAAGGGGTCACTATTACTACTGGGGCACCTAAAAAGGTCACTATTACTACTGGGGCCACCATAGGGGTCATTATTACAACTGCACCACTAAAGGGGTCACTATTACTACCGGGGTCACTATTAGTACTGGGGCCACTAAAAGAGTCACTATTACTACTGGGGCCACTATTACCACTGGGGCAACTAAAAGGGTCACTATTACTATTGGGGCCACTATTACTACTGGGGCCACTGATGGGGTCACTATTACTACTGTGGCCACTAAAGAGGTCACTAATACTACTGGGGTCACTAATACTACTGGGGCCAATAAAGGGGTCATGATTACTACTGGGGCCACTAAAGAGATCACTATTACAACTGGGGTCACTAACAGATTGACTATTACTACTGGGGTTACTAACACCGTAAATATTACTACTTGGGTTACTATTACTACTGGGGCCACCAAAGGGGTCATTATTACTACTGGGCCACTAAAGTGGTCACTATGACTACTCGGGCCACTATTACTACTGAGGCTACTACAGGGGTCACTATTATTACTGGGATCACTAAAGGGGTCACTATTACTACAGGGGCCACTAAAGGGGTTCACCATTACTACTGGAGCCACTATGGGGGTCACTATTAGTACTGGAGCCACTAAAGAGGTCACTAATACTACTGGGGTCAATACTGTCTACAGCCCATACAGGGGATAAAGAAAACCATTAGGTTGGTTCACTATGCCTAGTCTACAATGCCAATTGTACTCGCCTCATCCAAATCACTATACCTTAATCTACAATCACTATATCCATTATACATGCCTCAACTACAATCACTATGCCCAGTTTACCCGCCACATTTACAATCACTATGACCATTGTACTGGGGTCACTATTACTACTGAGGCCACTATTGCTATTGGGGCCACCAAAGGGGTCACCATTGGGGTCACCATTACTACTGGGGCGACTAAAGAGATCACTATTACTACTAGGCTCACTATTACTACTGGGGCCACTAAAGGGGTCACTATAACTACTGGGTCACTAACAGAATGACTATTACTACTGGGGCCACTAATAGAGTGACTATTACTATTGGGATCACTATTACTACAGGGGTCACTAACAGAGTGACTATCACTACTGGGGCCACTATTACTATTGGGGCTATCAAAGAAGTCACTATTACTACTGGGGCCACTAAAGGGGTCACTATTACTATTGGGGCCAATAAAGGGGTGACAATTACTACTGGGGTAAATAAAGGGGCCACTATTACTACTGGGGCCACTAAAGGGGTCACTATTGCTACTGGGGTCACTATCTCTACAGGGGCCACAAAAGGAGTCCCTGTTACTATGGGGTCAATAGAGGGGTCACTATTACTACTGGGGCCACTATTACTACTGGGGTCACTAAAGGGGTCACTATTACTACTGAAGTCACTATTATCACTGGGGCCACTAAAGAGGTCACTATTACTAAATGGGGCCACTAAAGGCGTCACAATTACTACTGGGGTCAGTATTATTACTGGGGCCTCTAACGGGGTCAGTATTAGTATTGGGGCCACAATGGGCATCACTATTACTATTGCGGCTACTAAAGTGGTTACTAGGACTACTGGGGTCACTAAAGTGGTCACTATTACTACTGGGGCCACTAAAGAGGTCACTATTACTACTGGAGCCACTAAAGGGGTCACTATTACTACTGGGGTCACTAACAGAATGACTATTACTACTGGGGCCACTAATAGAGTGACTATTACTAGTGGGGTCACTAACAGAGTAACTATTACTACTGGGGTCACTAACAAAGTGACTATCACTATTGGGGCCACCAAACTCGTCACTATTACTACTGGGGCCATCAAAGGGGTCACTTTTACTACTGGGGCCACTAAAGTTATCACTATTGCTACTGGGGTCACTATTTCTACAAGGGCCACAAGTGGGGCCACTAAAGGGGTCACTATTACTACTGGGGCCACAAAAGGGGTCACTATTACTACTGGGGCCACAAAAGGGGTCACTATTCCTACGGGGTCAAAAAAGGGGTCACTATTACTACTGGGGCACCTAAAAAGGTCACTATTACTACTGGGGCCACCATAGGGGTCATTATTACAACTGCACCACTAAAGGGATCACTATTACTACCGGGGTCACTATTAGTACTGGGGCCACTAAAGGAGTCACTATTACTACTGGGGCCACTATTACCACTGGGGCAACTAAAAGGGTCACTATTACTATTGGGGCCACTATTACTACTGGGGCCACTGATGGGGTCACTATTACTAATTGGGGCTACTAAAGGCGTCACTAATACTACTGGAGTCACTATTACTACTGGGACCAATAAAGGGGTCACAATTACTACTGGGGTAAGTAAAGGGGCCACTATTACTACTGGGGTCACTATTACTACTAAGGGCCACTAAATAGATGACTATTGCTACTGGGGTCACTATTACTACTAAGGGCCACTAAATAGATCACTATTGCTACTGGGGTCACTTTTACTACTGGGGCCACTAAAGGGGTCATTATTACTACTGGGGTCACTATTACTACTGGGGCCACTAAAGCGGTCACAATTACTACTGGGGCCACTTAATTGGCCACTATTGCTACTGGGGCCACTATGGAGGTCACTATTACTAATTGGGGCTACTAAAGGCGTCACTAATACTACTGGAGTCACTATTACTACTGGGACCAATAAAGGGGTCACAATTACTACTGGGGTAACTAAAGGGGCCACTATTACTACTGGGGTCACTATTACTACTAAGGGCCACTAAATAGATCACTATTGCTACTGGGGTCACTATTACTACTAAGGGCCACTAAATAGATCACTATTGCTACTGGGGTCACTTTTACTACTGGGGCCACTAAAGGGGTCATTATTACTACTAGGGTCACTATTACTACTGGGGCCACTAAAGTGGTCACAATTACTACTGGGGCCACTAAAGGGGCCACTATTGCTACTGGAGCCACTATGGAGGTCACTATTACTTCTGGGGCCACTATAGGGTCACTATTACTACTGTGGCCACTAAAGTTGTCATTATTACTACTGGGGCCACTATTACTACTAGGGCCACTAGAGGGGTCACTATTATTACTAGGGCCACTAACAGGGTTACTATTAGTACTGGGGCCACAATGGTCGTCACTATTACTATTGCGGCTACTAAAGTGGTTACTAGGACTACTGGGGTCACTCTTTCTACTGCGGCCACTTTTACTACTGGGACCACTAAGGGGGTCACTATTAATACTTGGCCGACTAAAGGTTCACTATTACTATTGGGGTCACTAACAGAGTGACTATTACTACTAGGGTCACTATTACTACTGAGGCCAATAAAGGGGTCACTATTACTACTGGGGCGACTAAAAAGGTCACTATTACTACTGGGGTCACTAACAGAGTAACTATTACTACTGGGGTCAATATTACTACTGGGGCCACAAAAGGGGTCACTATTACTACTGGAGCCACTATGGGCGTCACTATTACTACTATGGTTACTAAAGTTGTCACCATTACTACTGGGGCCACTAAAAGGGTCACTATTAATTCTGGGGCCACTAACCGGGTCACTATGACTACTTGGGCCACTTAAGGGATTACTATTACTACTGGGGCGACTAAAGGGGTCACTATTACTACTGGGGTCACTATTACTACTGGGGTCACTATTACTACTGAAGCCATGAAAGGGGTCACTATTGCTACTGGGGCCACTGTGTGGGTCACTATTACTACTGCGGCCATTAAACTGGTCACTATTACTACCGGGGTCACAAAAGGGGGCACTTTTACTACTGGGGTCACAAAAGGGGTCACTATTACTATTAGGGTCACTAACAGAGTAACTATTACCACTGGTGCCACCAAGGGGGTCAATATTACTACTGGGCCACTAAAGTGGTCACTCTTACTACTGGGGCGACCTAAGGGGTCACTATTATTACTGGGGTCACTAAAGGGGTCACTATTACTACTGGGGTCTCTATTACTACTGGGGCCACTAAAGTGGTCACTCTTACTACTGGGGTGACCTAAGGGGTCACTATTATTACTGGGGTCACTATTACTACTGAGGTCTCTATTACTACTGGGGCCACTAAAGGCCTCTCCCAAATTTTTCTTCAACTTGAAAAACCTTGTTAACCCTTTCTTGAGCACTTCAGTAATTGATCCTACTGGTGATCCCATCTGACAGGCCTGACGTCCGGACCAACAGATGCCAGACTGCAGGACAGTTGCTCACCTGACGACCTTCACGCCGTTCCTCATGACTTCCAAGTCCACAGAGAAGGTTCCATTGGAGTGGGCCACCAGGTTGAGATCAGAGAACTCGGCCTGCGGATAGAAGAGGGCAGAAGATGGATGATGAGGGTTGTGCTCCTCCACACTACATACTTGGTGTAAATTCTAGGACTTCTGCTTCCCGCAGAGATCCCGCGTGGTTGGAAGACGCGACGTTTAATCTCCAGCTTTATAAAGTATTTTATAGATCCAGTAAAAAAACAGCTATTCCGACCCATAAAACGCCGTCCCGCAGGAGCGCTAATGGCTGCCGGAGAGGAGGGGCGACAGACGGCGCTGGATGCTTTCCAACACCGACTGCAGCAGACTGACGGGTACAGCAAGGGGCGCAGGTAATCAGCAGCGCCAGTCCACAGCAGACAGCGGGTGCAAAAGTCTTCACACCGTCAAGGTGTTGTCATGTTAAAGAATCCAACCGAGATGAATCCTTCCAATCCCCCCTCCCCCTGCGTCCCTCCCTCCCTTTCGTGTCCCCCCTTCCTCCCTCTGTGTCCCCCCTCCTCTCCTCCGTGTCCCCTCTCCCTCCTTCAGCATACCCCCTACCCCCTCCGCGTCCCCCCCTTTCCCTCCACATTCCCCCTCCTCTCGAGCCAGCGCTGAGAACCAATCACAAGAACCCCAAAACGCAGACAGATCGGGCATGCCGCGCTTTTTTTTCTTCTCACAACATCACGAGTGAAAAGATCCCAAATGTGAAGGAAACCATTGAAGATCATTGGCTGCATAATTCTGCGCTTTCACTCTCACATTGCAAGAAAATCGTGCGATTCTGTGGGCGGCGTGAGGCGCACCGAATATATATATATAAGACAATAAAACAAACCATAAGAGACTCGCCAAAATATCCCCAACCATGAGCGGCCGGCTCTGATTGGCTGAGACAATGAAGGGCTGTGATTGGGCATTAAGCCGGCGCTGAGAACCAATCACAGCAATCTATTGCTGGAGGCGGGGCTCTCAAACCTGGCCTACAGCAATACACTTGTGAGTGCAGGGGAGGCCCGGATCAGCGGCAGAGACCAGCGGCCGGACGGCAGCGGCTAGGGGAGTGTGGAGTCTTTCTCCATCTAGTGTAGCTCAGACTGATTGTCGGGGTAGGGCTTATATTCAAGCGCTCCCCCCGAAAACCGGAGTGCGGTTAACGCTGCCAAAAACGAGGCAAGAATAGAACATGCGTCGCTGTCAGAGCGCAACGGTGGGAACGCTGCGTCATCAGCCTGGTGGGAGCGGCCCGGCGAAGTGAACGGGTGCGTTGTACAGCGTTTAGGGCAGCGCTGAAAACATAGCGCTAGACACTGCGCAACGACGCCCGTGTGAGGGCGGCCTGAAGGAGCTGCAGGAGTTTCTGGCCGGTAACAGTTGTGTAGTCATGCGACAACCAGCTCCATAGTCTTCATCCGTCCGGGCAGCGGGGGAGGGGGGCAAGATGGAAGCCTAACAAGAAGATCCGAGCCAGAACCTCCATCCCTCCTCCAGAGGCCTCAGAGTTGGGGAGGTATACTATAGAAGGTGATATACCTATATACACACTCATTGTCAGTAACATCCCTCCCTAGAAGGAGTATATATATATACACAATATGGCTGGTATACGAACCCTTCAGACTGTCTCCACTTACTTGTTCCACTTTGATGTCAAACTCTCCGCTGATTTTCTTCCCCTTGAAGATTTTCACCCTGCAACATGAATGGAAGGCGTCATCAGACCTGACATCACGAGGCACGTCTCCAGTCACAGCGAGAGCAGCATCCGCTTATTCTCTCTGTGCTGATTGGTAGGTGGGTCGGACATAATGGTCTTCCATCAGCAACCTGCAAGAGACTTTAGAAGCTGCTCTGGGTGTGGCTGGAGTTTAGCCGTTTCCAACAGATCCCCGGAGGGGCGAGGTGCGATACACCAAGCACTGCGGTGTCACAGCTGCTCTGCATATATATATATATCACCTATTACTGGGCCCACTGGGCTGGTCACCATACTTTCTTGGTGTCTAAAACATTTCTAGTCTGAAGGGGGACAGTACCGGAAATGGCCAGTAGAGGCAGATAAACGGTACCCCAATGCTAATTAGGAGACACCTGATGAGGTTTGGTAAAATGTGGGTAAATTCCCTTAGTAGACAGCTTGTGGCTCCTGGGTAGGATGGGTGAGAGAAGTGCTCTGGTAACTGGACTGTTTATGATGTGTGATGAGTTATGGCATCAGGCTGAACAGACAGGGCCAAGTTGATGTATAGCGAGTGGCCAGGCGGCCAGGTTATATGCAGTGTGGAATGCTGTGAACTGCTGCAGAAGCTCCAGGTGTAAAAGTGGGTTCCTGAGAGTGGTGCCAACCGTCCTGGGTGGAGAAGATGGCGATCCTGAGGAGTGATTAATCCCCTAATGACCATGCTGGGGCTTGGAGAGGTGAGACATGTGTTAACGCTCCCTATTCCCCCTACTAGTTCACTGTTGGTGGCAGTGCGGGGGAGCCAGCTGATGAGGCTGATCTTAGGCCGTCTGCACACGGGCGGATTTGCAATGTGAAATCTGGAGCGAGATACCACAGCATTTCCAGCCCGTAGCATGCTATGACAATACGCAATCTCCAGCCCGCGAGCGGAAATCGTTTGCGATTTCCCCCCCTTCCCCCACGCGGGAGAGAAACTGCAGCATGCTGTGATTTTGTGCGGGCTACACACAGCCGGCTTCCATTGAAGTCAATGGAAGCTGTCCATCCCACGGCCATTCTGCAATCAGCATTGCAGCATGGTCGCGGCAGCCGCGTCATCGCCATAGTGATGGCGCGGCGTCCTCTGTACTGTGGATGTGCGCCGGCTGGCACATCATCAGCATAGAAGATGGTGGAGAGGTAGGGGGTGGGCACTGGCCGGGCACCGGGTCGAACTCCACTGCAGGAATCCCGTGTGCAGGCGGCTTTATAGGGTGGGGAGCGGCACAGAACCGCGCCCCTTCCAATCTCACAGCGTCTCCGGCTATTGAAAATCTATTGGCACAGATTGACTTTGGAGATCAAGGGAACATGGCTTTCAGTTTTGTGTTGTGGCCCCCATAAGAGACCCGAATGCAGAGTTGAAGCGTAGGATGTGTTGTGTGACCCCGCTACCACGGAAGTCTACTGAAGTGGCCATCATAGAGGAAGTCGTCTGCCGTCGCCTGCAGACGAAGTGAATGAACACAGGTTCGACAACGGCTGCATGCCCGTATCGTGGCACAAGGGGCCACTTCCAGGGTGCTCTCTTTTAAAACTGAAATCCATGTCCCGGGCCCCCAAGGGCCCCACCATCGTGTAGCCAGGGCTGTGGAGTCAGTAAGCCAAACCTCCGACTCCTCAGTTAGCCGAGAATCTGACTGTTCATGTATAAGTCCTGCTGGGAGGAAGGCAGGAACTGATTGCCGGTCGCCATCCTAGTCAGCCGATATCAGGCCGTGGCTATCAGCGGAGGTCCGCAGAGTGTCTGCTCTCATCGCATGGCGTAAACCAAAGCTGCCGCCAGACCCCTTAAGATAGGACGTGCCCTGATCTCCTTCCCGCCCATGTGACACCCGCCAGCAGTCCGCCATCGGGGCTGCTGGCAATGCTGCTCTCTTTATTAGTTTGGCCTTTGGCGGGGTGATTGCGCCCTTTCTAATGCCGCCGGCGTCTCCCGAGGGGCTGACTGACAGACGGGGCTTCTAGTTTAGGTATTTTTTCTTTTTTGGATACATTGTTCATCTGATTGGCTACAGAAATCTGTCTATTCACCCACCGGCCTCCGTAGCGCCTCAGTGAGCCTTGCAGCGTTCTTCTACGTAAGGGCTCACACACACTGGCGGTTTTTTATCGCTGCGTTTTTTTAAAGCGATTGTCAGTGGGACTTTCTAATGTTAAAAACGCATCGCAGGCCGGCGCTTCAGGGGTGTTTGTGCGATGCGCTATAAACATTAGAAAGTCCCACTGACAATCACTTAAGAAACCCGCAAGACAGTGATCAGTGAGAGCACTGCTATATCTGCAGGCTAGACGTGTAGTTATGGGAAGGAGACCGCTCTGATACAGCGACTCTTAGGACCACTGATCAAGTTCTGGGTCCCTCAATTCGATTACCCCTGCCCTCTGGGGGACATATAATGTGTTGTAGATGTTACTGGCCGCACTCTGGGGGACATATAATGTGTTGTAGATGTTACTGGCCGCACTCTGGGGGACATATAATGTGTTGGAGATGTTACTGCCTGCACTCTAGGGGACATATAATGTGTTGGAGATGTTACTGGACGCACTCTAGGGGACATATAATGTGTTGGAGATGTTACTGGCTGCACTCTGGGGGACATATAATGTGTTGGAGATGTTACTGGCCGCACTCTGGGGGACATATAATGTGTTGTAGATGTTACTGGCCGCACTCTGGGGGACATATAATGTGTTGGAGATGTTACTGGCCGCACTCTGGGGGACATATAATGTGTTGGAGATGTTACTGGCCGCACTCTGGGGGACATATAATGTGTTGGAGATGTTACTGCCTGCACTCTAGGGGACATATAATGTGTTGGAGATGTTACTGGCTGCACTCTGGGGGACATATAATGTGTTGGAGATGTTACTGGCCGCACTCTGGGGGACATATAATGTGTTGTAGATGTTACTGGCCGCACTCTGGGGGACATATAATGTGTTGGAGATGTTACTGGCCGCACTCTGGGGGACATATAATGTGTTGGAGATGTTACTGGCCGCACTCTGGAGGACATATAATGGGTTGGAGATGTTACTGGCCGCACTCTGGAGGACATATAATGGGTTGGAGATGTTACTGGCCGCACTCTGGGGGGACATATAATGGGTTGGAGGTGTTACTGGCTGCACTCTGGGGGACATATAAAGGGTTGGAGATGTTACTGGCTGCACTCTGGGGGACATATAATGTGTTGGAGATGTTACTGGCTGCACTCTGGGGACATATAATGTGTTGTAGATGTTACTGGCCGCACTCTGGGGGACATATAATGTGTTGGAGATGTTACTGGCCGTACTCTGGGGGACATATAATGTGTTGGAGATGTTACTGGCCGCACTCTGGGGGACATATAATGTGTTGGAGATGTTACTGGCCGCACTCTGGGGGACATATAATGTGTTGGAGATGTTACTGGCCGCACTCTGGGGGACATATAATGTGTTGGAGATGTTACTGGCTGCACTCTGGGGGACATATAATGTGTTGGAGATGTTACTGGCTGCACTCTGGGGGACATATAATGTGTTGGAGATGTTACTGGCCGCACTCTGGGGACATATAATGTGTTGGGGATGTTACTGGTTGCCCTCTAGGGGACATATAATGTGTTGGAGATGTTACTGGCTGCACTCTGGGGGACATATAATGTGTTGGAGATGTTACTGGCTGCACTCTGGGGGACATATAATGTGTTGGAGATGTTACTGGCTGCACTCTGGGGGACATATAATGTGGTGGAGATGTTACTGGCCGCACTCTGGGGGACATATAATGTGTTGGGGATGTTACTGGTTGCCCTCTAGGGGACATATAATGTGTTGGAGATGTTACTGGCTGCACTCTGGGGGACATATAATGTGTTGGAGATGTTACTGGCTGCACTCTGGGGGACATATAATGTGGTGGAGATGTTACTGGCCGCACTCTGGGGGACATATAATGTGTTGGAGATGTTACTGGCCGCACTCTTGGGGACATATAATGTGTTGGAGATGTTACTGCCTGCACTCTGGAGGACATATAATGTGTTGGAGATGTTACTGGCCGCACTCTGGGGGACATATAATGTGTTGGAGATGTTACTGGCTGCACTCTGGAGGACATATAATGGGTTGGAGATGTTACTGGCCGCACTCTGGGGGGACATATAATGGGTTGGAGGTGTTACTGGCTGCACTCTGGGGGACATATAAAGGGTTGGAGATGTTACTGGCTGCACTCTGGGGGACATATAATGTGTTGGAGATGTTACTGGCCGCACTATGGGGGACATATAATGTGTTGTAGATGTTACTGGCCGCACTCTGGGGGACATATAATGTGTTGGAGATGTTACTGGCCGCACTCTGGGGGACATATAATGTGTTGCAGATGTTACTGGCCGCACTCTGGGGGACATATAATGTGTTGGAGAAAGAGCCCCCTCCTCCGCGGACATTCTGCAGTTGCTATTGATTGGGGGCATGTAAGGGGTTAAACTGCCCCTCCTGTTGGTTAGAGCAGGAGCCTGGCTGTCAAGATGGATGTGCAGGCCATTAGTGAGGTTAGTATTGCGGTCACCCACAGTTATTCATGGAAACCATCAGCAAGGACCGCTCCCTCCTGTCCAAGGTGATTGTCCATTGAAGATGATGAATGGGGGGACGTCCGTCGGAGCTCTGAAAGCAGGTCAGGCGGTCGGGGCGCTCAGTAATACACGGATGAAGCCTTGAGTCATTAGTCGACGACTGGCCCCCTGCATCTTGTACCGATGCGCAATCCCTGCAGACAAGCAGCCATTGGCTGCGGCGCTCCTTCCCCGAGGCTTCCCAATCCTTAAGCCTATTTGTGTGTCTTATCTTCCCTGCGCTCCTTGTGCCGCTGACGGCTTTTATCTGCTGCCACAGATTTCTGCAACGAGGGGGCGAGACTGAGAATTACTTCGCACTGCTGCTGCGAGAGAAGAAGCCTCAGCGGCGGGGGGCAGCGAGCGACGCCATAAAACAGCCCGCAGGAGTGCCATGTGGGGCGTACTCACACGGGCGACAATCGCACTGAACTCGTACCGCCTCATTGTTTGCTAGGGGTTAATTCACACGGCGCTCCTCCTGGTGCGGCGCCGCTGCGAGACGGAAAAGCTGCAGCATGTCAGAGAGCGCGTCCAGAAATAATGGGTTAATACATCGCACGAGTCGCGCTAATCTACAGAACCGCATCCCACTCAGACAGTGCGCAGGCTGGCGTGCGTCCGAGGTTCTCAGACTGATGGCGCGCTCGAACGGTCCGCGCACAAGAGCGGCTTCTCAGTCGGACCCCGTCTGCGTTTAAAAATTGCTGAACGCCCCAATTAATGCGATTATAGCGCGAGAACGGGACATGAAATCCGCGGCGTCCCGCACATCCCACCGAGAACCAGACGGGCTGTCCGTGTATTGTGCCACGCCAGTCATCTACAGGGAGGCCAAATATGGCGCTGCCCGCGCAGGTAGGGTCGTTTTCATGCAAATGTGATGCGACTTCAGTTTCCCCTTTGGAAGCCGCGCGCGCTCTTCACGCCCAAGATAATCGTATAATCGTGCGTACCGCGAAGCCGTGTCCTCACAAGTCTCATCACATCATAAGAGCGATATCTGTCCGCACGTCTCCGATACCGCTCCCGCCATGTAAATACGGCCAGATCCGCACGGGCGAGTGCGATATCGGGCCAGGAAACTGCGCCCAATACTGCGCCTGCCGACGCGCACTTTTCATGCCAAGGCGAGGCGGTCTTCAATCAAAAACAGCTGGCATGGCTTCTCTGTGACCGCGATCCTCAGGCGTGCCTCACGCGCGTCGCAGGAACGCCAAGTGTTTCCCCCTGATTTCCCACCCACGAGGGCGCTGTGGCGTTCCTAAAGGTCCCACTGGGCGGGGCGTTGCGAGGGAACGCCCGAAGATAGAACATGCCGCAAAAAAATCGCTCGTGAATAAGCCCATTCTAAAGAATGCCGTTCGTAGTCGTTCGTCTCGCCACGCACAAACCTCGCGCAAGATTCTCGCCCGTGTGAGGGCAGCTTCAGACTTGCACATGCCCTCGCCGTCACGGAGTGCGGCAGAGCGAGATCCGGGGAGGTTTTTATTTTGACTGTTCAAACCCCGCGATATTGACGGTGCGTCCGTGCAGAACGCCTGCGTGCGAGAAGAGCCGGCGCCGCGCTGCCGCAAACCAAACCACTGAGCGGAAGGTTTTGTTTCAGCCCGTGGTATTCAGACCGACTCCCGGGGTGCGTCTAACCCTGCGGCGGCGCCTACATGCGGACACCGCGCTCAGCAAACTGCCATAATCTAAGCGAAGGCGATTCACGGATGAAATTGCATGTTTTTTCAATAGGAACACTTTTAAACTCGCATCCCGCTCATGAAATGCGCAATCCGAGGAAATCTACAGAATCGCAGAAAAGCGAACCGAGCGGCGAGAGAAAAACCGTGAGTGTAAATTAACCCCTCGAAAACGATGGCCTACCACACGGCATACGTGCTGCGCGCCGCGCTGACACACGGACAAGCAGAGGTCAGCTGAGCGGGCGCTATAAACAGGGGTGGTAAGCGGATGCCCCTTCTGACATCACTGGCAGCTCTCTGCAGACCCCCGCCCGCGGCTCAGCTTGGTAATAGGGTGCTATTACTAGAAGGAGAAGGGATGAGGCGGTTCATTCCTGCAGGCGAGATGCTCTGCGTGACGAGGTATAATGGAGGCGTCTGCTGAAGCAGCTGCTCTCCTCACCTCACCGTGGCACTCCGGGTGCTGCTGTACCCGCTCCTGCTCATTATCCTGCCAACCAGCAGTAACGGGCACAAGGGCAGCGGACGCCTACTGCGGGCAGTGTGGTTGTAATCTGCAATGCTGCTGCGGGGGATGGGGGGGTATGAATAAATGAGAGCCTTATATAACGAGGATGAGACCACCAGAGCGCTGCCCCTCCGGCCGTGTGACTGCAGGACGGCGTCTCCTACTGACCGCCACCTCCGGATCTCTGCCTCGCCACAACAATATTACTGCCCGGCCGCTACATGTAACGGGGGTCTGGCTGGGGGGCGCTAATGACTTCACAACTCCATCTAACGAGTGCGGACGTCGCATCATCTGACCCATGGCAGCGGCGCACACTACTGGCAGTGTGCACTGCGCTCATGTAGCTGGAAGCAGTAGGACGACAGAGCAGCGCTCATCAGCAGGGTGAAGGCCGAGTCACAAACGGCACTAAAACTGGGAGAAATGTGACGCAATTTTTGATAAGAAAATACTGCAGAGCCTCACAGAATCCACAGCGTGCCTATGACAGAGACCATATAGCGCTTATATTGTACATAGGGGGCAGTATTATAGTAGTTATATTCTTGTACATAGGAGGCAGTATTATAGTAGTTATATTCTTGTACATAGGGGGCAGTATTATAGTAGTTATATTCTTGTACATAGGGGGCAGTATTATAGTAGTTATATTCTTGTACATAGGAGGCAGTATTATAGTAGTTATATTCTTGTACATAGGGGGGCAGTATTATAGTAGTTATATTCTTGTACACAGAGGGCAGTATTATAGTAGTTATATTCTTGTACATAGGAGGCAGTATTATAGTAGTTATATTCTTGTACATAGGGGCAGTATTATAGTAGTTATATTCTTGTACATAGAGGGCAGTATTATAGTAGTTATATTCTTGTACATAGGAGGCAGTATTATAGTAGTTATATAATTGTACATAGATGGCAGTATTATAGTGGTTATATTCTTGTACATAGGGGGCAGTATTATAGTAGTTATATTCTTGTACATAGGGGGCAGTATTATAGTAGTTATATTCTTGTACATAGGGGGCAGTATTATAGTAGTTATATTCTTGTACATAGATGGCAGTATTATAGTAGTTATATTCTTGTACATAGGGGGCAGTATTATAGTAGTTATATTCTTGTACATAGGGGGCAGTATTATAGTAGTTATATTCTTGTACATAGGGGGCAGTATTATAGTAGATATATTCTTGTACATAGGGGGCAGTATTATAGTAGTTATATTCTTGTACATAGGGGGCAGTATTATAGTAGTTATATTCTTGTACATAGGGGGCAGTATTATAGTAGTTATATTCTTGTACATAGGAGGCAGTATTATAGTAGTTATATTCTTGTACATAGGGGGGCAGTATTATAGTAGTTATATTCTTGTACACAGAGGGCAGTATTATAGTAGTTATATTCTTGTACATAGGAGGCAGTATTATAGTAGTTATATTCTTGTACATAGGGGCAGTATTATAGTAGTTATATTCTTGTACATAGAGGGCAGTATTATAGTAGTTATATTCTTGTACATAGGGGGCAGTATTATATTAGTTATATTCTTGTACATAGGGGGCAGTATTATAGTAGTTATATTCTTGTACATAGGGGGCAGTATTATAGTAGTTATATTCTTGTACATAGGAGGCAGTATTATAGTAGTTATATAATTGTACATAGATGGCAGTATTATAGTGGTTATATTCTTGTACATAGGGGGCAGTATTATAGTAGTTATATTCTTGTACATAGGGGGCAGTATTATAGTAGTTATATTCTTGTACATAGGGGGCAGTATTATAGTAGTTATATTCTTGTACATAGATGGCAGTATTATAGTAGTTATATTCTTGTACATAGGGGGCAGTATTATAGTAGTTATATTCTTGTACATAGGGGGCAGTATTATAGTAGTTATATTCTTGTACATAGGGGGCAGTATTATAGTAGATATATTCTTGTACATAGGGGGCAGTATTATAGTAGTTATATTCTTGTACATAGGGGGCAGTATTATAGTAGTTATATTCTTATACATAGGGGGCAGTATTATAGTAGTTATATTCTTGTACATAGGGGGCAGTATTATAGTAGTTATATTCTTGTACATAGGGGGCTGCATTATAGTAGTTATATTATTGTACATAGGGGGCAGTATTATAGTAGTTATATTGTTGTACATAGGGGCAGAATTATATAGTTATATTCTTGTACATAGGGGGCTGCATTATAGTAGTTATATTCTTGTACATAGGGGGCAGTATTATAGTAGTTATATTCTTGTATATAGGGGCAGTATTATAGTAGTTATATTCTTATACATAGGGGGCCGTATTATAGTAGTTATATTCCTGTACATAGGGGGGCAGTATTATAGTAGTTATATTCTTGTACATAGGGAGCAGTATTATAGTAGTTATATTCTTGTACATAGGGGGCAGTATTATAGTAGTTATATTCTTGTACATAGGGGGCAGTATTATAGTAGTTATATTCTTGTACATAGGGGCAGTATTATAGTAGTTATATTGTACATAGGGGGCAGTATTATAGTAGTTATATTCTTGTACACAGGGGGCAGTATTATAGTAGTTATATTCTTGTACATAGGAGGCAGTATTATAGTAGTTATATTCTTGTACATAGGAGGCATTATTATAGTAGTTATATTCTTGTACATAGGGGCAGTATTATAGTAGTTATATTCTTGTACATAGGGGGCAGTGTTATAGTAGTTATATTCTTGTACATAGGGGCAGTATTATAGTAGTTATATTCTTGTACATAGGGAGCAGTATTATAGTAGTTATATTCTTGTACATAGGAGGCAGTATTATAGTAGTTATATTCTTGTACATAGGAGGCATTATTATAGTAGTTATATTCTTGTACATAGGGGCAGTATTATAGTAGTTATATTCTTGTACATAGGGAGCAGTATTATAGTAGTTATATTCTTGTACATAGGGGCAGTATTATAGTAGTTATATTCTTGTACATAGGAGGCAGTATTATAGTAGTTATATTCTTGTACATAGGGGCAGTATTATAGTAGTTATATTCTTGTACATAGGGGGCAGTATTATAGTAGTTATATTCTTGTACATAGGGGGCAGTATTATAGTAGTTATATTCTTGTACATAGGGAGCAGTATTATAGTAGTTATATTCTTGTACATAGGGGGCAGTATTCTAGTAGTTATATTCTTGTACATAGGGGGCAGTATTATAGTAGTTATATTCTTGTACATAGGGGGCAGTGTTATAGTAGTTATATTCTTGTACATAGGAGCAGTATTATAGTAGTTATATTCTTGCACATAGGGGGCAGTATTATAGTAGTTATATTCTTGTACATAGGGGGCAGTATTATAGTAGTTATATTCTTGTACATAGAAGCAGTATTATAGTAGTTATATTCTTGTACATAGAGGGCAGTATTATACTAGTTATATTCTTGTACATAGGAGCAGTATTATAGTAGTTATATTCTTGTACATAGGAGCAGTATTATAGTAGTTATATTCTTGTACATAGGGGGCAGTATTATGGTAGTTATATTCTTGTACATAGGAGGCAGTATTATAGTAGTTATATTCTTGTACATAGGGGCAGTATTATAGTAGTTATATTCTTGTACATAGGGGGCAGTATTATAGTAGTTATATTCTTGTACATAGGGGGCAGTATTATAGTAGTTATATTCTTGTACATAGGGAGCAGTATTATAGTAGTTATATTCTTGTACATAGGAGGCAGTATTATAGTAGTTATATTCTTGTACATAGGGGCAGTATTATAGTAGTTATATTCTTGTACATAGGGGGCAGTATTCTAGTAGTTATATTCTTGTACATAGGGGGCAGTATTCTAGTAGTTATATTGTTGTACATAGGGGGCAGTATTATAGTAGTTATATTCTTGTACATAGGGGGCAGTATTATAGTAGTTATATTCTTGTACATAGGGGGCAGTATTATAGTAGTTATATTCTTGTACATAGGGGGCAGTGTTATAGTAGTTATATTCTTGTACATAGGAGCAGTATTATAGTAGTTATATTCTTGCACATAGGGGGCAGTATTATAGTAGTTATATTCTTGTACATAGGGGGCAGTATTATAGTAGTTATATTCTTGTACATAGAAGCAGTATTATAGTAGTTATATTCTTGTACATAGAGGGCAGTATTATACTAGTTATATTCTTGTACATAGGAGCAGTATTATAGTAGTTATATTCTTGTACATAGGAGGCAGTATTCTAGTAGTTATATTCTTGTACATAGGGGGCAGTATTCTAGTAGTTATATTCTTGTACATAGGGGGCAGTATTATAGTAGTTATATTCTTGTACATAGGGGGCAGTATTATAGTAGTTATATTCTTGTACATAGGGGGCAGTATTATAGTAGTTATATTCTTGTACATAGGGGGCAGTATTATAGTAGTTATATTCTTGTACATAGGGGGCAGTATTATAGTAGTTATATTCTTGTACATAGGGGGCAGTATTATAGTAGTTATATTCTTGTACATAGGAGCAGTATTATAGTAGTTATATTCTTGTACATAGGGGGCAGTATTATAGTAGTTATATTCTTGTACATAGGGGGCAGTATTATAGTAGTTATATTCTTGCACATAGGGGGCAGTGTTATAGTAGTTATATTCTTGTACATAGGGGGCAGTGTTATAGTAGTTATATTCTTGTACATAAGAGCAGTATTATAGTAGTTATATTCTTGAACATAGGGGAGCAGTATTATAGTAGTTATATTCTTGAACATAGGGGGGCAGTATTATAGTAGTTATATTCTTGTACATAGGGGGGCAGTATTATAGTAGTTATATTCTTGTACATAGGGGCAGTATTATAGTAGTTATATTCTGGTACATAGGGGGCAGTATTAGAGTAGTTATATTCTTGTACATAGGGGGCAGTATTATACTAGTTATATTCTTGTACATAGGGGGCAGTATTATACTAGTTATATTCTTGTACATAGGGGCAGTATTATAGTAGTTATATTCCTGTACATAGGGGGCAGTATTATAGTAGTTATATTCCTGTACATAGGGGGCAGTATTATAGTAGTTATATTCTTGTACATAGAGGGGAAAATTATAGTAGTTATATACTTGTACATAGGGGGCAGTATTATAGTAGCTATATTCTTGTACATAGGAGGCAGTATTATATCAGTTATATTCTTGTACATAGTGGCAGTATTATAATAGTTATATTCTTGTACATAGGGGGGCAGTATTATAGTAGTTATATTCTTGTACATCGGGGGCAGTATTATAGTAGTTATATTCATGTACATAGGGGCAGTATTATAGTAGTTATATTCTTGTACATAGTGGCAGTATTATAGCAGTTATATTCTTGTACATAGGAGGCAGTATTATAGTAGTTATATTCTTGTACATAGGGGGCAGTATTATAGTAGTTATATTCTTGTACATAGGGGGCAGTATTATAGTAGTTATATTCTTGTACATAGGAGGCAGTATTATAGTAGGTATATTCTTGTACATAGGGGGGCAGTATTATAGTAGTTATATTCTTGTACATAGGGGGCAGTATTATAGTAGTTATATTCTTGTACATAGGAGGCAGTATTATAGTAGGTATATTCTTGTATATAGGGGGCAGTATTATATTAGTTATATTCTTGTACATAGGGGGCAGTATTATAGTAGTTATATTCTTGTACATAGGGGGCAGTATTATAGTAGTTATATTCTTGTACATAGGAGCAGTATTATAGTAGTTATATTCTTGTACATAGGAGGCAGTATTATAGTAGTTATATTCTTGTACATAGGAGGCAGTATTATAGGAGTTATATTCTTGTACATAGGGGGCAGTATTATAGTAGTTATATTCTTGTACATAGAGGACAGTATTATAGTATTTATATTCCTGTACGTGGGGGGGGGGGCAGTATTATAGTAGTTATATTCTTGTACATAGGAGGCAGTATTATAGTAGTTTTATTCTTGTACAGAGGAGCAGTATTATAGTAGTTATATTCTTGTACATAGGGGGCAGTATTATAGTAGTTATATTCTTGTACATAGGGGGGCAGTATTATAGTAGTTATATTCTTGTACATAGGAGGCAGTATTATAGTAGTTATATTCTTGTACATAGGGGCAGTATTATAGTAGTTATATTCTTGTACATAGGGGGCAGTATTATAGTAGTTATATTCTTGTACATAGGGGGCAGTATTATACTAGTTATATTCTTGTACATAGGGGGCAGTATTGTTGTAGTTATATTCTTGTACATAGGGGGCAGTATTATAGTAGTTAAATTCTTGTACATATGGGGCAGTATTATAGTAGTTATATTCCTATACATAGGGGGCAGTATTATAGTAGTTTTATTCTTGTACATAGGAGCAGTATTATACTAGTTATATTCTTGTACATAGGGGGCAGTATTATAGTAGTTATATCCTTGTACATAGGGGGCAGTATTATAGTAGTTATATTCTTGTACATAGGGGGCAGTATTATAGTAGTTATATTCTTGTACATAGGGAGCAGTACTATAGTAGTTATATTCTTGTACATAGCGGGCAGTATTAAAGTAGTTCTTTTTTATAGGTGGCAGTATTACAAGTCCTCTTGTGCCTCCATGTGATCTTCCTCTGTCTCTCAGTCATCTATTGTGCATTACCCCGTCAGTTTGGTCCTACAGTATGTGCATAACATGCAATAAGTAACCTTTATTCCTGACCTTCTCCTTCCTCCTCCCATGTCCATGCTCATTGTTGATATTTCCACTGTCATTAAATCTTCCTATTGTTGCTAGTGACTAGAGATGAGCGAGCGTACTCGGATAAGCACTACTCGCTCGAGTAATTTGCTTTATCCGAGTATCGCTGTGCTCGGGTCTGAAGATTCGGGTGCCGGCACGGAGCGGGGAGCTGCAGGGGAGAGCGGGGAGGAACGGAGGTAAGATCTTTCTCTCCCTCTCTACCACCCGCTCTCCCCTGCTCCCCGCTGCGACTCACCTGTCAGCCGCAGCGGCACCCGAATCTTCAGACCCGAGCACAGCGATACTCGGATAAAGCACATTACTCGAGCGAGTAGTGCTTTTCCGAGTACGCTCGCTCATCTCTACTAGTGACCCCTGAGCTGTCCATAGACATCAGTCTTGCCAGAAGACACCACCATTGATTGGGAAATCCTTTCACTAACAATTGGAGACCTTTTATGACCCTACTTATATCTATGGACTTTATCAGCCCTCCCCAGTTGACCAGTGTCGGAGGACAGTGCAAAGTCTTTGGGATTTTGGGAGTCGATAGATAAGGTATTTTCGGTGATATGAAGTTTATATGAGGGGATAGGAATAGCATCCTGCCTAGTCAGTGGTGACCGTCTGATTCCCCGGGGCGGATGCTTTAAGAGAAGGGTTGTCTTGATGAGTCAACAAGCTACATGATGAGGGTTGAGCTGCAAGAAGACATCCAGAGTAGGCGACGAGCAGGACCAGAACACCGAGAAGTTGTGAAGCCCCCTGGAGCTACAGGTCGTGCCACAGCCTAATCAGTACATCTCCATCATCACACACTGGCTGTGGCGGCCACTAGGCCCTCAGATTGCATACCAGGTTGCTGCAATTAGTTCATGATTATCGTGGGCCAAATTAGACGAGGCCATCTGCTCATCCTCAATGGTTTATTAGCTAAAGCACATCCAGCTCTACTTCATGCAAGTGTCGGCAATGATGGGGGTGATGTTCCATTGTTATAATACACGGTTCAGTAGAGACGATGCTGGCAATCTGTGACATCGGGGCTACCGATGGCCATTCACTATAGTACATGGGCAATACATGAATGGCACCTGACCCAAGTATCCCTATTACAAGACCGTCCAAGACAGCAATGCAGAAATGTATCATTAAAGAACGGTTTATGGAGAACTACAGATATAGTAAAAACATTTAAAAAACAGAAGATAAGGAAATGCAGCATCAATACAAGAGATCCATCAGGTCACACATAGAGGAGGGTCCCAAAGACAGCATCAATACAAGAGAGATCCATCAGGACACACATAGAGGAGGGTCCCAAAGACAGCATCAATACAAGAGAGATCCATCAGGACACACATAGAGGAGGGTCCCAAAGACAGCATTAATACAAGAGAGATCCATCAGGTCACACAAAGAGGAAGGTCCCAAAGACAGCATCAATACAAGAGAGATCCATCAGGACACACATAGAGGAGGGTCCCAAAGACAGCATCAATACAAGAGAGATCCATCAGGTCACACATAGAGGAGGGTCCCAAAGACAGCATCAATACAAGAGAGATCCATCAGGTCACACATAGAGGAGGGTCCCAAAGACAGCATCAATACAAGAGAGATCCATCAGGTCACAAATAGAGGAGGGTCCCAAAGACAGCATCAATACAAGAGAGATCCATCAGGTCAAACATAGAGGAGAGTCCCAAAGACAGCATCAATACAAGAGAGATCCATCATCAGGTCACACATAGAGGAGGGGCCCAAAGCCAGCATCAATACAAGAGAGATCCATCAGGTCACACATAGAGGAGGGGCCCAAAGACAGCATCAATACAAGAGAGATCCATCAGGACACACATAGAGGAGGGTCCCAAAGACAGCATCAATACAAGAGAGATCCATCAGGTCACAAATAGAGGAGGGTCCCAAAGACAGCATCAATACAAGAGAGATCCATCAGGACACACATAGAGGAGGGTCCCAAAGACAGCATCAATACAAGAGAGATCCATTAGGTCACAAATAGAGGAGGGTCCCAAAGACAGCATCAATACCAAGCGAGATCCATCAGGTCACACACAGAGAAGGGTCCCAAAGACAGCATCAATACAAGAGAGATCCATCAGGTCACACAGAGGAAGGTCCCAAAGACAGCATCAATACAAGAGAGATCCATCAGGTCACACATAGAGGAGAGTCCCAAAGACAGCATCAATACCAAGCGAGATCCATCAGGTCACACACAGAGAAGGGTCCCAAAGACAGCATCAATACAAGAGAGATCCATCAGGTCACACACAGAGGAAGGTCCCAAAGACAGCATCAATACAAGAGATCCATCAGGTCACACATAGAGGAAGGTCCCAAAGACAGCATCAATACAAGAGATCCATCAGGTCACACATAGAGGAAGGTCCCAAAGACAGCATCAATACAAGAGATCCATCAGGTCACACATAGAGGAAGGTCCCAAAGACAGCATCAATACAAGAGAGATCCATCAGGTCACACATAGAGGAGGATCACACAGACAGCATCAATACAAGAGAGATCCATCAGGTCACACACAGAGGAAGGTCCCAAAGACAGCATCAATACAAGAGAGATCCATCAGGTCACACATAGAGGAGGGTCCCAAAGACAGCATCAATACAAGAGAGATCCATCAGGACACACATAGAGGAGGGTCCCAAAGACAGCATCAATACAGGAGAGATCCATCAGGACACACATAGAGGAGGGTCCCAAAGACAGCATCAATACAAGAGAGATCCATCAGGTCACACAAAGAGGAAGGTCCCAAAGACAGCATCAATACAAGAGAGATCCATCAGGTCACACAAAGAGGAGGGGCCCAAAGACAGCATCAATACAAGAGAGATCCATCAGGACACACATAGAGGAGGGTCCCAAAGACAGCATCAATACAAGAGAGATCCATCAGGTCACAAATAGAGGAGGGTCCCAAAGACAGCATCAATACAAGAGAGATCCATCAGGACACACATAGAGGAGGGTCCCAAAGACAGCATCAATACAAGAGAGATCCATTAGGTCACAAATAGAGGAGGGTCCCAAAGACAGCATCAATACCAAGCGAGATCCATCAGGTCACACACAGAGAAGGGTCCCAAAGACAGCATCAATACAAGAGAGATCCATCAGGTCACACAGAGGAAGGTCCCAAAGACAGCATCAATACAAGAGAGATCCATCAGGTCACACATAGAGGAGAGTCCCAAAGACAGCATCAATACCAAGCGAGATCCATCAGGTCACACACAGAGAAGGGTCCCAAAGACAGCATCAATACAAGAGAGATCCATCAGGTCACACACAGAGGAAGGTCCCAAAGACAGCATCAATACAAGAGATCCATCAGGTCACACATAGAGGAAGGTCCCAAAGACAGCATCAATACAAGAGATCCATCAGGTCACACATAGAGGAAGGTCCCAAAGACAGCATCAATACAAGAGATCCATCAGGTCACACATAGAGGAAGGTCCCAAAAACAGCATCAATACAAGAGAGATCCATCAGGTCACACATAGAGGAGGATCACACAGACAGCATCAATACAAGAGAGATCCATCAGGTCACACACAGAGGAAGGTCCCAAAGACAGCATCAATACAAGAGAGATCCATCAGGTCACACATAGAGGAGGGTCCCAAAGACAGCATCAATACAAGAGAGATCCATCAGGACACACATAGAGGAGGGTCCCAAAGACAGCATCAATACAGGGGAGATCCATCAGGACACACATAGAGGAGGGTCCCAAAGACAGCATCAATACAAGAGAGATCCATCAGGTCACACAAAGAGGAAGGTCCCAAAGACAGCATCAATACAAGAGAGATCCATCAGGTCACACACAGAGGAGGGTCCCAAAGACAGCATCAATACAAGAGAGATCCATCAGGTCACACACAGAGGAGGGTCCCAAAGACAGCATCAATACAAGAGAGATCCATCAGGACACACATAGAGGAGGGTCCCAAAGACAGCATCAATACAAGAGAGATCCATCAGGTACCAAATAGAGGAGGGTCCCAAAGACAGCATCAATACAAGAGAGATCCATCAGGTCACACAGAGGAAGGTCCCAAAGACAGCATCAATACAAGAGAGATCCATCAGGACACACAGAGGAGGGTCCCAAAGACAGCATCAATACAAGAGAGATCCATCAGGACACACAGAGGAGGGTCCCAAAGACAGCATCAATACAAGAGAGATCCATCAGGACACACATAGAGGAGGGTCCCAAAGACAGCATCAATACAAGAGAGATCCATCAGGACACACATAGAGGAGGGTCCCAAAGACAGCATTAATACAAGAGAGATCCATCAGGACACACATAGAGGAGGGTCCCAAAGACAGCATCAATACAAGAGAGATCCATCAGGACACACATAGAGGGGGGTCCCAAAGACAGCTTTAATACAAGAGAGATCCATCAGGTCACACATAGAGAAGGCTCCCAAAGACAGCATCAATACAAGAGAGATCCATCAGGTACCAAATAGAGGAGGGTCCCAAAGACAGCATCAATACAAGAGAGATCCATCATGTCACACAGAGGAAGGTCCCAAAGACAGCATCAATACAAGAGAGATCCATCAGGTCACACACAGAGGAAGGTCCCAAAGACAGCATCAATACAAGAGAGATCCATCAGGTCACACATAGAGGAGGGTCCCAAAGACAGCATCAATACAAGAGAGATCCATCAGGTCACAAATAGAGGAGGGTCCCAAAGACAGCATCAATACAAGAGAGATCCATCAGGACACACATAGAGGAGGGTCCCAAAGACAGCATCAATACAAGAGAGATCCATTAGGTCACAAATAGAGGAGGGTCCCAAAGACAGCATCAATACCAAGCGAGATCCATCAGGTCACACACAGAGAAGGGTCCCAAAGACAGCATCAATACAAGAGAGATCCATCAGGTCACACAGAGGAAGGTCCCAAAGACAGCATCAATACAAGAGAGATCCATCAGGTCACACATAGAGGAGAGTCCCAAAGACAGCATCAATACCAAGCGAGATCCATCAGGTCACACACAGAGAAGGGTCCCAAAGACAGCATCAATACAAGAGAGATCCATCAGGTCACACACAGAGGAAGGTCCCAAAGACAGCATCAATACAAGAGATCCATCAGGTCACACATAGAGGAAGGTCCCAAAGACAGCATCAATACAAGAGATCCATCAGGTCACACATAGAGGAAGGTCCCAAAGACAGCATCAATACAAGAGATCCATCAGGTCACACATAGAGGAAGGTCCCAAAGACAGCATCAATACAAGAGAGATCCATCAGGTCACACATAGAGGAGGATCACACAGACAGCATCAATACAAGAGAGATCCATCAGGTCACACACAGAGGAAGGTCCCAAAGACAGCATCAATACAAGAGAGATCCATCAGGTCACACATAGAGGAGGGTCCCAAAGACAGCATCAATACAAGAGAGATCCATCAGGACACACATAGAGGAGGGTCCCAAAGACAGCATCAATACAGGAGAGATCCATCAGGACACACATAGAGGAGGGTCCCAAAGACAGCATCAATACAAGAGAGATCCATCAGGTCACACAAAGAGGAAGGTCCCAAAGACAGCATCAATACAAGAGAGATCCATCAGGTCACACAAAGAGGAGGGGCCCAAAGACAGCATCAATACAAGAGAGATCCATCAGGACACACATAGAGGAGGGTCCCAAAGACAGCATCAATACAAGAGAGATCCATCAGGTCACAAATAGAGGAGGGTCCCAAAGACAGCATCAATACAAGAGAGATCCATCAGGACACACATAGAGGAGGGTCCCAAAGACAGCATCAATACAAGAGAGATCCATTAGGTCACAAATAGAGGAGGGTCCCAAAGACAGCATCAATACCAAGCGAGATCCATCAGGTCACACACAGAGAAGGGTCCCAAAGACAGCATCAATACAAGAGAGATCCATCAGGTCACACAGAGGAAGGTCCCAAAGACAGCATCAATACAAGAGAGATCCATCAGGTCACACATAGAGGAGAGTCCCAAAGACAGCATCAATACCAAGCGAGATCCATCAGGTCACACACAGAGAAGGGTCCCAAAGACAGCATCAATACAAGAGAGATCCATCAGGTCACACACAGAGGAAGGTCCCAAAGACAGCATCAATACAAGAGATCCATCAGGTCACACATAGAGGAAGGTCCCAAAGACAGCATCAATACAAGAGTTCCATCAGGTCACACATAGAGGAAGGTCCCAAAGACAGCATCAATACAAGAGATCCATCAGGTCACACATAGAGGAAGGTCCCAAAAACAGCATCAATACAAGAGAGATCCATCAGGTCACACATAGAGGAGGATCACACAGACAGCATCAATACAAGAGAGATCCATCAGGTCACACACAGAGGAAGGTCCCAAAGACAGCATCAATACAAGAGAGATCCATCAGGTCACACATAGAGGAGGGTCCCAAAGACAGCATCAATACAAGAGAGATCCATCAGGACACACATAGAGGAGGGTCCCAAAGACAGCATCAATACAGGAGAGATCCATCAGGACACACATAGAGGAGGGTCCCAAAGACAGCATCAATACAAGAGAGATCCATCAGGTCACACAAAGAGGAAGGTCCCAAAGACAGCATCAATACAAGAGAGATCCATCAGGTCACACACAGAGGAGGGTCCCAAAGACAGCATCAATACAAGAGAGATCCATCAGGTCACACACACAGGAGGGTCCCAAAGACAGCATCAATACAAGAGAGATCCATCAGGACACACATAGAGGAGGGTCCCAAAGACAGCATCAATACAAGAGAGATCCATCAGGTACCAAATAGAGGAGGGTCCCAAAGACAGCATCAATACAAGAGAGATCCATCAGGTCACACAGAGGAAGGTCCCAAAGACAGCATCAATACAAGAGAGATCCATCAGGACACACAGAGGAGGGTCCCAAAGACAGCATCAATACAAGAGAGATCCATCAGGACACACAGAGGAGGGTCCCAAAGACAGCATCAATACAAGAGAGATCCATCAGGACACACATAGAGGAGGGTCCCAAAGACAGCATCAATACAAGAGAGATCCATCAGGACACACATAGAGGAGGGTCCCAAAGACAGCATTAATACAAGAGAGATCCATCAGGACACACATAGAGGAGGGTCCCAAAGACAGCATCAATACAAGAGAGATCCATCAGGACACACATAGAGGGGGGTCCCAAAGACAGCTTTAATACAAGAGAGATCCATCAGGTCACACATAGAGAAGGCTCCCAAAGACAGCATCAATACAAGAGAGATCCATCAGGTACCAAATAGAGGAGGGTCCCAAAGACAGCATCAATACAAGAGAGATCCATCATGTCACACAGAGGAAGGTCCCAAAGACAGCATCAATACAAGAGAGATCCATCAGGTCACACACAGAGGAAGGTCCCAAAGACAGCATCAATACAAGAGAGATCCATCAGGTCACACATAGAGGAGGGTCCCAAAGACAGCATCAATACAAGAGAGATCCATCAGGACACACATAGAGGAGGGTCCCAAAGACAGCATCAATACAGGAGAGATCCATCAGGACACACATAGAGGAGGGTCCCAAAGACAGCATCAATACAAGAGAGATCCATCAGGTCACACAAAGAGGAAGGTCCCAAAGACAGCATCAATACAAGAGAGATCCATCAGGTCACACACAGAGGAGGGTCCCAAAGACAGCATCAATACAAGAGAGATCCATCAGGTCACACACAGAGGAGGGTCCCAAAGACAGCATCAATACAAGAGAGATCCATCAGGACACACATAGAGGAGGGTCCCAAAGACAGCATCAATACAAGAGAGATCCATCAGGTACAAAATAGAGGAGGGTTCCAAAGACAGCATCAATACAAGAGAGATCCATCAGGTCACACAGAGGAAGGTCCCAAAGACAGCATCAATACAAGAGAGATCCATCAGGACACACAGAGGAGGGTCCCAAAGACAGCATCAATACAAGAGAGATCCATCAGGACACACAGAGGAGGGTCCCAAAGACAGCATCAATACAAGAGAGATCCATCAGGACACACATAGAGGAGGGTCCCAAAGACAGCATTAATACAAGAGAGATCCATCAGGACACACATAGAGGAGGGTCCCAAAGACAGCATCAATACAAGAGAGATCCATCAGGACACACATAGAGGGGGGTCCCAAAGACAGCTTTAATACAAGAGAGATCCATCAGGTCACACATAGAGAAGGCTCCCAAAGACAGCATCAATACAAGAGAGATCCATCAGGTACCAAATAGAGGAGGGTCCCAAAGACAGCATCAATACAAGAGAGATCCATCATGTCACACAGAGGAAGGTCCCAAAGACAGCATCAATACAAGAGAGATCCATCAGGTCACACATAGAGGAGGGTCCCAAAGACAGCATTAATACAAGAGAGATCCATCAGGACACACATAGAGGAGGGTCCCAAAGACAGCATCAATACAAGAGAGATCCATCAGGACACACATAGAGGAGGGTCCCAAAGACAGCATCAATACAAGAGAGATCCATCAGGACACACATAGAGGAGGGTCCCAAAGACAGCATCAATACAAGAGAGATCCATCAGGTCACACAGAGGAAGGTCCCAAAGACAGCATCAATACAAGAGAGATCCATCAGGACACACAGAGGAGGGTCCCAAAGACAGCATCAATACAAGAGAGATCCATCAGGACACACAGAGGAGGGTCCCAAAGACAGCATCAATACAAGAGAGATCCATCAGGACACACATAGAGGAGGGTCCCAAAGACAGCATCAATACAAGAGAGATCCATCAGGACACACATAGAGGAGGGTCCCAAAGACAGCATTAATACAAGAGAGATCCATCAGGACACACATAGAGGAGGGTCCCAAAGACAGCATCAATACAAGAGAGATCCATCAGGACACACATAGAGGGGGGTCCCAAAGACAGCTTTAATACAAGAGAGATCCATCAGGTCACACATAGAGAAGGCTCCCAAAGACAGCATCAATACAAGAGAGATCCATCAGGTACCAAATAGAGGAGGGTCCCAAAGACAGCATCAATACCAAGCGAGATCCATCAGGTCACACACAGAGAAGGGTCCCAAAGACAGCATCAATACAAGAGAGATCCATCAGGTCACACAGAGGAAGGTCCCAAAGACAGCATCAATACAAGAGAGATCCATCAGGTCACACAAAGAGGAGAGTCCCAAAGACAGCATCAATACCAAGCGAGATCCATCAGGTCACACACAGAGAAGGGTCCCAAAGACAGCATCAATACAAGAGAGATCCATCAGGTCACACACAGAGGAAGGTCCCAAAGACAGCATCAATACAAGAGATCCATCAGGTCACACATAGAGGAAGGTCCCAAAGACAGCATCAATACAAGAGATCCATCAGGTCACACAGAGGAAGGTCCCAAAGACAGCATCAATACAAGAGAGATCCATCAGGTCACACAAAGAGGAGAGTCCCAAAGACAGCATCAATACAAGAGAGATCCATCAGGTCACACATAGAGGAGGATCACACAGACAGCATCAATACAAGAGAGATCCATCAGGTCACACACAGAGGAAGGTCCCAAAGACAGCATCAATACAAGAGAGATCCATCAGGTCACACATAGAGGAGGGTCCCAAAGACAGCATCAATACAAGAGAGATCCATCAGGTCACACACAGAGGAGGGTCCCAAAGACAGCATCAATACAAGAGAGATCCATCAGGTCACACACAGAGGAGGGTCCCAAAGACAGCATCAATACAAGAGAGATCCATCAGGACACACATAGAGGAGGGTCCCAAAGACAGCATCAATACAAGAGAGATCCATCAGGTACCAAATAGAGGAGGGTCCCAAAGACAGCATCAATACAAGAGAGATCCATCAGGTCACACAGAGGAAGGTCCCAAAGACAGCATCAATACAAGAGAGATCCATCAGGACACACAGAGGAGGGTCCCAAAGACAGCATCAATACAAGAGAGATCCATCAGGACACACAGAGGAGGGTCCCAAAGACAGCATCAATACAAGAGAGATCCATCAGGACACACATAGAGGAGGGTCCCAAAGACAGCATCAATACAAGAGAGATCCATCAGGACACACATAGAGGAGGGTCCCAAAGACAGCATTAATACAAGAGAGATCCATCAGGACACACATAGAGGAGGGTCCCAAAGACAGCATCAATACAAGAGAGATCCATCAGGACACACATAGAGGGGGGTCCCAAAGACCGCTTTAATACAAGAGAGATCCATCAGGTCACACATAGAGAAGGCTCCCAAAGACAGCATCAATACAAGAGAGATCCATCAGGTACCAAATAGAGGAGGGTCCCAAAGACAGCATCAATACAAGAGAGATCCATCATGTCACACAGAGGAAGGTCCCAAAGACAGCATCAATACAAGAGAGATCCATCAGGTCACACACAGAGGAAGGTCCCAAAGACAGCATCAATACAAGAGAGATCCATCAGGTCACACATAGAGGAGGGTCCCAAAGACAGCATCAATACAAGAGAGATCCATCAGGACACACATAGAGGAGGGTCCCAAAGACAGCATCAATACAGGAGAGATCCATCAGGACACACATAGAGGAGGGTCCCAAAGACAGCATCAATACAAGAGAGATCCATCAGGTCACACAAAGAGGAAGGTCCCAAAGACAGCATCAATACAAGAGAGATCCATCAGGTCACACACAGAGGAGGGTCCCAAAGACAGCATCAATACAAGAGAGATCCATCAGGTCACACACAGAGGAGGGTCCCAAAGACAGCATCAATACAAGAGAGATCCATCAGGACACACATAGAGGAGGGTCCCAAAGACAGCATCAATACAAGAGAGATCCATCAGGTACCAAATAGAGGAGGGTTCCAAAGACAGCATCAATACAAGAGAGATCCATCAGGTCACACAGAGGAAGGTCCCAAAGACAGCATCAATACAAGAGAGATCCATCAGGACACACAGAGGAGGGTCCCAAAGACAGCATCAATACAAGAGAGATCCATCAGGACACACAGAGGAGGGTCCCAAAGACAGCATCAATACAAGAGAGATCCATCAGGACACACATAGAGGAGGGTCCCAAAGACAGCATCAATACAAGAGAGATCCATCAGGACACACATAGAGGAGGGTCCCAAAGACAGCATTAATACAAGAGAGATCCATCAGGACACACATAGAAGAGGGTCCCAAAGACAGCATCAATACAAGAGAGATCCATCAGGACACACATAGAGGGGGGTCCCAAAGACAGCTTTAATACAAGAGAGATCCATCAGGTCACACATAGAGAAGGCTCCCAAAGACAGCATCAATACAAGAGAGATCCATCAGGTACCAAATAGAGGAGGGTCCCAAAGACAGCATCAATACAAGAGAGATCCATCATGTCACACAGAGGAAGGTCCCAAAGACAGCATCAATACAAGAGAGATCCATCAGGTCACACATAGAGGAGGGTCCCAAAGACAGCATTAATACAAGAGAGATCCATCAGGACACACATAGAGGAGGGTCCCAAAGACAGCATCAATACAAGAGAGATCCATCAGGACACACATAGAGGAGGGTCCCAAAGACAGCATCAATACAAGAGAGATCCATCAGGACACACATAGAGGAGGGTCCCAAAGACAGCATCAATACAAGAGAGATCCATCAGGACACACATAGAGGAGGGTCCCAAAGACAGCATCAATACAAGAGAGATCCATCAGGTCACACAGAGGAAGGTCCCAAAGACAGCATCAATACAAGAGAGATCCATCAGGACACACAGAGGAGGGTCCCAAAGACAGCATCAATACAAGAGAGATCCATCAGGACACACATAGAGGAGGGTCCCAAAGACCGCATTAATACAAGAGAGATCCATCAGGACACACATAGAGGAGGGTCCCAAAGACAGCATCAATACAAGAGAGATCCATCAGGACACACATAGAGGGGGGTCCCAAAGACAGCTTTAATACAAGAGAGATCCATCAGGTCACACATAGAGAAGGCTCCCAAAGACAGCATCAATACAAGAGAGATCCATCAGGTACCAAATAGAGGAGGGTCCCAAAGACAGCATCAATACAAGAGAGATCCATCATGTCACACAGAGGAAGGTCCCAAAGACAGCATCAATACAAGAGAGATCCATCAGGTCACACATAGAGGAGGGTCCCAAAGACAGCATCAATACAAGAGAGATCCATCAGGACACACATAGAGGAGGGTCCCAAAGACAGCATCAATACAAGAGAGATCCATCAGGACACACATAGAGGAGGGTCCCAAAGACAGCATCAATACAAGAGAGATCCATCAGGACACACATAGAGGAGGGTCCCAAAGACAGCATCAATACAAGAGAGATCCATCAGGACACACATAGAGGAGGGTCCCAAAGACAGCATCAATACAAGAGAGATCCATCAGGACACACATAGAGGAGGGTCCCAAAGACAGCATCAATACAAGAGAGATCCATCAGGTCACAAATAGAGGAGGGTCCCAAAGACAGCATCAATACAAGAGAGATCCATCAGGACACACACAGAGGAGGGTCCCAAAGACAGCCTCAATACAAGAGAGATCCATCAGGTCACACATAGAGGAGGGTCCCAAAGACAGCATCAATACAAGAGAGATCCATCAGGTCACATACAGAGGAGGGTCCCAAAGACAGCATCAATACAAGCGAGATCCATCAGGTCACACATAGAGGAAGGTCCTAAAGACAGCATCAATACAAGAAAGATCCATCAGGTCACACATAGAGGAGGGTCCCAAAGACAGCATCAATACAAGAGAGATCCATCAGGTCACACATAGAGGAGGGGCCCAAAGACAGCATCAATACAAGTAAGATCCATCAGGTCACACACAGAGGAGGGTCCCAAAGACAGCATCAATACAAGAGAGATCCATCAGATCACACATAGAGGAAGGTCCCAAAGACAGCATCAATACAAGAGAGATCCATCAGGTCACACACAGAGGAAAGTCACAAAGACAGCATCAATACAAGAGAGATCGATCAGGTCACACATAGAGAAGGGTCCCAAAGACAGCATCAATACAAGAGAGATCCATCATGTCACACAGAAAAGGGTCCCAAAGACAGCATCAATACAAGAGATCCATCAGGTCACACATAGAGGAGGGTCCCAAAGACAGCATCAATACAAGAGAGATCCATGAGGTCACACATAGAGGAGGGTCCCAAAGACAGCATCAATACAAGGGAGATACATCAGGTCACACACAGAGGAGGCTCCCAAAGATAGCATCAATACAAGAGAGATCCATCAGGTCACACATAGAGGAGGGGCCCAAAGACAGCATCAATACAGGAGAGATCCATCAGGTCACACACAGAGGGAAGTCCCAAAGACATCCTGCTTCTAGAAACCTCCTAGGAAATGATATAGCACCAGTGTTTCTAGTTTCTGCTATGTGCCACACAGCCCTGCTACACGCACGTCACACACACGTCACTGCTACACGCACGTCATGTGTCGCAGTGCGTGTAGCAGTGCTGTGTGTGTGTGACGTGTGTGTAGCAGTGCTGTGTGTGTGACGTGCGTGTAGCAGTGCTGTGTGTGTGACGTGCGTGTAGCAGTGCCGTGTGTGTGACGTGCGTGTAGCAGGGCTGTGGTGCTATATAATTTCCTAGGTTTCCAGAAGCAGGATGTCTTTGGGACCTTCCTCTATGTGTGACCTGATGGATCTCTCTTGTATTCATGCTGTCTTTGGGACCCTCCTCTGTGTGTGACCTGATGGATCTCTCTTGTATTGATGCTGTCTTTGGGACCCTCCTCTGTGTGTGACCTAATGGATCTTTCTAGTATTAATGCTGTCATTGGGACCCTCCTCTGTGAGTGACCTGATGTATCTCTCTTGTATTGATAAGGGCTTTGGGACCCTCCTCTGTGTGTGACCTGATGGATCTCTCTTGTATTGATGCTGTCTTTGGGACCCTCCTCTGTGTGTGACCTGACGGATCTCTCTTGTATTGATGCTGTCTTTGGGACCCTCCTCTGTGTGTGACCTGATGGATCTCTCTTGTATTGATGCTGTCTTTTGGAGACTTCTCTGTGTGTGACCTGATGGATCTCTATTGTATTGATGCTGTCTTTGGGCCCCTCCTCTGTGTGTGACCTGATAGATCTCTCTTGTATTGATGCTTTCTGTGGGACCCTCCTCTATGTGTGACCTGATGGATCTCTCTTGTATTGAGGCTGTCTTTGGGACCCTCCTCTATGTGTGACCTGATGGATCTCTCTTGTATTGATGCTGTCTTTCGGACCCTCCTCTATGTGTGACCTGATGGATCTCTCTTGTATTGATGCTGTCTTTCGGACCCTCCTCTATATGTGACCTGATGGATCTCTCTTGTATTGATGCTGTTTTTGGGACCCTCCTCTATGTGTGACCTGATGGATCTCTCTTGTATTGATGCTGTCTTTGGGACCTTCCTCTGTGGGAACTGTTGGATCTCTCCTGTATTTATGCTGTCTTTGGGCCCCTCCTCTATGTGTGACCTGATGGATCTCTCTTGTATTGATGCTGTCTTTGGGACCCTCCTCTGTGTGACCTGATGGATCTCTCTTGTATTAATGCTGTCTTTGGGACCCTCCTCTATGTGTGACCTAATGGATCTCTCTTGTATTGATGTTGTCTTTGGGACTTTCCTCTGTGTGTGACCTGATGGATCTCTCTTGTATTGATGCTGTCTTTGGGACCTTCCTCTATGTGTGACCTGATGGATCTCTCTTGTATTGATGCTGACTTTGGGACCCTCCTCTATGTGTGACCTGATGGATCTCTCTTGTATTGATGCTGTCTTTGGGAGCCTCCTCTGTGTGTGACCTGATGGATCTCTCTTGTATTGATGCTGTCTTTGGGATCATCCTCCTATGTGTGACCTGATGGATCGATCTTGTATTGATGCTGTCTTTCAGACCCTCCTCTATGTGTGACCTGATGGATCTCTCTTGTATTGATGCTGTCTTTCGGACCCTCCTCTGTGTGTGAGTTGATGGATCTCTCTTGTATGGATGTTGTCTTTGGGAACTTCCTCTGTGTGAACTGATGGATCTCTCCTGTATCGATGCTGTCTTTGGGACCCTCCTCTATGTGTGACCTGATGGATCTCTCTTGTATTGATGCTGTCTTTGGGACCCTTCTCTGTGTGACCTGATGGATCTCTCTTGTATTGATGCTGTCTTTGGGACCCTTCTCTATGTGTGACCTGATGGATCTCTCTTGTATTGATGCTGTCTTTGTGACTTTCCTCTGTGTGTGACCTGATGGATCTCTCTTGTATTGATGCTGTCTTTGGGACCTTCCTCTATATGTGACCTGATGGATCTCTCTTGTATTGATGCTGTCTTTGGGACCCTTCTCTGTGTGTGACCTGATGGATCTCTCCTGTATTGATGCTGTCTTTGGGACCCTCCTCTGTGTGTGACCTGATGGATCTCTCTTGTATTGATGCTGTCTTTGGGACCCTCCTCTGTGTGTGACCTGATGGATCTCTCCTGTATTGATGCTGTCTTTGGGACCCTCCTCTGTGTGTGACCTGATGGATCTCTCTTGTATTGATGCTGTCTTTGGGACTCTCCTCTATGTTTGACCTGATGGATCTCTCTTGTATTGATGCTGTCTTTGGGACCCTCCTCTGTGTGACCTGATGGATCTCTCTTGTATTGATGCTGTCTTTGGGACCCTCCTCTATGTGTGACCTGATGGATCTCTCTTGTATTGATGCTGTCTTTGGGATCCTCCTCTGTGTGTGACCTGATGGATCTCTCTTGTATTGATGCTGCATTTCCTTATCTTCTGTTTTTATTATACCTGTAATTCTTAATCAACGATTCTTCAATGATACATCTCTGCCGTCCGGTCTGGGACATTTTATTCTGGGGTTTGTTATATCGTTTGGTGTGTGGGACTATAGTGGTCTTCATATAGGATTCACATATTGCCCCAAATGTAGCTGGTCCTGACCCTACCAACCTGCACATGTCATATACCTGCAGGCTTACCCAGCACATCGCCCCAGTGGGCATCATTGGGGTCATGGACTGCTCAGAATTATGAAGCAGCTCCAATGTTCTGGACAAGACCCAAGAGACCGCAGCGCAGCCTCACAGGTACTGATGGCAGTACGACCCCAGTCAATCACCGATGTCTAGTACCGCCCCAAGCAGTAACATAACAAATAGGCTTGTGCTTACCTCACGGCGCTCCCGCTTCACAGGTGGTCACCGGCGCTGCAGCCAATAACAGAGGGGACACAGCAGGAGCGGGGAGAGGTAAGTACAAGCCTATTTCTCATACTACTGTTTGGGATGGGATTTGTCACGGAACCTAGAACTCGGACAACCGCTTTAAAGGGGTATTCGGGGCTATACTTGTTCCTGAGCTGCCCTTGGGATGGGTCATCAATAGTTGATCAGCAGGGATCCACTGTCCAGGATTCCCGCTGATCCTCCAGCCCGCTCTTAGTGCAGCAAGGTGTCCACGTCAGGAGTCGGGACCAGAAAAGTAACAGTCAGCTTCATTCCCATTGATATCCATAGGTGTGAAGACCTTTATTAGACTTCCAGCCCTGACCACTGATGGTCCTGCAGCGGGCCGGGAGATCAGCTGACTGACAGGGATTCCCGAGATAAGCAATAGTAAAAGCCTGGAATACTCCTTGAATGCCCGGTCAGTCTCCACAAGAGAAGCACAAAGGGACAGTCACTAAGTTATGGGGCTGAATGTTGAGGGGGGAGTCCAAGGAGGTATCTTTCATACTCAGCAAGCACCCCATTGCAGCATTGTGTCCCTGCAAACTCCGCACTTGCCAGCAGCATGACTCCTTCTGCGCGCACACATCCCATAGAGATGAATGGAGATGCGCACGCAGAAAAAGTCAACCTGATGTTGTGGAGACGCCGCGCTGGCACGGCCGCTCGGTGAGAATGGGAGATGCCTCCTCGCTCCCTCACCTTTGAACTCCATAACATAGTTTTTGGGGCTTAAAGGCGATGACTGTTTCTCTTTAAAGGCTCTGTCCAGTTAGGTGACAACATTCCCCTATAGTAGCATCCAACGTGCTAAAATAACTATAGGGGCAGTACCTACCTGTCCTCTACCTCCCTGACCCAGTGCTGCAGCCCCAAACTAAAGACATTGTGAAGCACTAATGCCAGGAGAACAGGCAGTGATGTAGCAGTCATGTGATACATCCTATTCAACAACACCGGAGGAACCTCGAGGCTGGAGCACTGGATCGCATCGGCAGAGGACAGGCAGGTACGGCTCCGTTCAGCTCTGTGGGGGGTGGGGGGGTTATGTTCTCCGGACGATCCCTTTAAATACAGCCAACTTGTAACTGTACTCAGATGGGGAGCAGGACCCTATAGGGGAAATAGTGAGCACTTCTTGTGGGGTGCCCTTACCCCTCATCATCCAACCAAAGGCTGCCACCGCTCCCCATAGACCTACTATCCTTAACCCTGCGACTCATAACCTGCCTGCACTTACCTCACCCCACTCTTCTTCGAGTCGCCTCCTGACCCCTAAAACCCTTCCCAATCTTCATCCACACTGTTACGCCTACATCTACCATTAGCACTCCTCTTCTCCACCTCCAACACTTATCCTGTGCCCTCCATCACCTCCTTCCATCCTATCCTACCCAATACTACCCATAATGTTACTGCCACCGCTGACCCAAAACAACCTCCTGTCAACTGTTCTTCTAAATTACACCCATAACCATTTACTATCTAATCCTTGTTCTCCTCCACCTCATGCCCTGCCCATCCTCCTCCCCCTGCACTCTGCCCATCCTCCTCCCCCTGCACCCTGCCCATCCTCCTCCCCCTGCACCCTGCCCATCCTCCTCCCCCTGCACCCTGCCCATCCTCCTCCCCCTGCACCCTGCCCATTCTCATCCCCTGCACCCTGCCCATTCTCATCCCCTGCACCCTGCCCATCCTCCTCCCCCTGCCCATCCTCCTCCCCCTGCACCCTGCCCATCCTCCTCCCCCTGCACCCTGCCCATCCACCTCCCCCTGCACCCTGCCCATCCTCCTCCCCCTGCACCCTGCCCATCCTCCTCCCCCTGCACCCTGCCCATCCTCCTCCCCCTGCACCCTGCCCATCCTCCTCCCCCTGCACCCTGCCCATCCTCCTCCCCCTGCACCCTGCCCATCCTTCTCCCCCTGCACCCTGACCATTCTCATCCCCCTGCACCCTGACCATTCTCATCCCCCTGCACCCTGACCATTCTCATCCCCCTGCACCCTGACCATTCTCATCCCCATGCACCCTGACCATTCTCATCCCCCTGCACCCTGACCATTCTCATCCCCCTGCACCCTGACCATTCTCATCCCCCTGCACCCTGACCATTCTCATCCCCCTGCACCCTGACCATTCTCCTCCCCCTGCACCCTGACCATTCTCCTACCCCTGCACCCTGACCATCCTCCTCCCCCTGCACCCTGACCATCCTCCTCCCCCTGCACCCTGACCATCCTCCTCCCCCTGCACCCTGACCATCCTCCTCCCCCTGCACCCTGCCCATCCTCCTTCCCCTGCACCCTACCCATCCTCATCCCTCTACACCCTGCCCATCCTCATCCCTCTACACCCTGCCCATCCTCATCCCTCTACACCCTGCCCATCCTCATCCCTCTACACCCTGCCCATCCTCATTCCTCTACACTCTGCCCATCCCCCTCCCCCTGCACCCTGCCCATCCTCCTCCCCCTGCACCCTGCCCATCCTCCTCCCCCTGCACCCTGCCCATCCTCCTCCCCCTGCACCCTGCCCATCCTCCTCCCCCTGCACCCTGCCCATCCTCATCCCTCTACACCCTGCCCATCCTCATCCCTCTACACCCTGCCCATCCTCATCCCTCTACACCCTGCCCATCCTCATTCCTCTACACTCTGCCCATCCCCCTCCCCCTGCACCCTGCCCATCCTCCTCCCCCTGCACCCTGCCCATCCTCCTCCCCCTGCACCCTGCCCATCCTCCTCCCCCTGCACCCTGCCCATCCTCCTCCCCCTGCACCCTGCCCATCCTCCTCCCCCTGCACCCTGCCCATCCTCCTTCCCCTGCACCCTGCCCATCCTCATCCCTCTATACCCTGCCCATCCTCATCCCCTCTACACCCTACCCATCCTCATCCCTCTACACTCTGCCCATCCCCCTCCCCTGCACCCTGCCCATCCTCCTCCCCCTGCACCCTGCCCATCCTCCTCCCCCTGCACCCTGCCCATCCTCCTCCCCCTGCACCCTGCCCATCCTCCTCCCCCTGCACCCTGACCATTCTCATCCCCTGCACCCTTTCCATCCTCATCCCCTGCACCCTTTCCATCCTCATCCCCCTCCACTCTTTCCATCCTCATCCCCCTCCACTCTTTCCATCCTCATCCCCCTCCACTCTTTCCATCCTCATCCCCCTCCACTCTTTCCATCCTCATCCCCCTCCACTCTTTCCATCCTCATCCCCCTCCACTCTTTCCATCCTCATCCCCCTCCACTCTTTCCATCCTCATCCCCCTCCACTCTTTCCATCCTCATCCCCCTCCACTCTTTCCATCCTCATCCCCCTCCACTCTTTCCATTCTCATCCCCCTGCACCCTGCCCATCCTCCTCCCCCTGCACCCTGCCCATCCTCCTCCCCCTGCACCCTGCCCATCCTCCTCCCCCTGCACCCTGCCCATCCTCCTTCCCCTGCCCATCCTCCATCCCTCTACACCCTTCCCATCCTCATCCCTCTGCACCCTTCCCATCCTCATCCCTCTGCACCCTTCATATCCTCATCCCTCTGCACCTCCTACCTCCCACACCCTGCCCATCCTCAACCTCCTACACCCTGCCTATCCTCAACCTCCTACACCCTGCCCATACTCAACCTCCTACACCCTGCCCATACTCAACCTCCTACACCCTGTCCATCCTCAACCTCCTACACCCTGCCCATCCTCAACCTTCCAAACCCTGCCCATCCTCAACCTTCTAAACCCTGCCCATCCTCAACCTTCTAAACCCTGCCCATCCTCAACCTCCTACACCCTGCCCATCCTCAACCTCCTACACCCTGCCCATCCTCAACCTCCTACACCCTGCCCATCCTCAACCTCCTACACCCTGCCCATCCTCAACCTCCTACACCCTGCCCATCCTCAACCTCCTACACCCTGCCCATCCTCAACCTCCTACACCCTGCCCATCCTCAACCTCCTACACCCTGCCCATCCTCAACCTCCTACACCCTGCCCATCCTCAACCTCCTACACCCAGCCCATCCTCAACCTCCTACACCCAGCCCATCCTCAACCTCCTACACCTAGCCCATCCTCAACCTCCTACACCCAGCCCATCCTCAACCTCCTACACCCAGCCCATCCTCAACCTCCTACACCCAGCCCATCCTCAACCTCCTACACCCTGCCCATCCTAAACCTCCTACACCCTGCCCATCCTCAACCTCCTACACCCTGCCCATCCTCAACCTCCTACACCCTGCTCATCCTCAACCTCCTCCACCCTGCCCACCTTCAACCTCCTCCACCCTGCCCACCTTCAACCTCCTCCACCCCGCTCACCTTCAACCTCCTCCACCCCGCCCACCTTCAACTTTCTACACCCCGCCCACCTTCAACTTTCTACACCCCGCCCACCTTCAACTTTCTACACCCCGCCCACCTTCAACTTTCTACACCCCGCCCACCTTCAACTTTCTACACCCCGCCCACCTTCAACTTTCTACACCCCGCCCACCTTCATCTCCCTACACCGGGCCCACCTTCATCTCCCTACACCGGGCCCACCTTCATCTCCCTACACCGGGCCCACCTTCATCTCCCTACACCGGGCCCACCTTCATCTCCCCACACCGGGCCCACCTTCATCTCCCCACACCGGGCCCACCTTCATCTCCCCACACCGGGCCCACCTTCATCTCCCCACACCGGGCCCACCTTCATCTCCCCACACCGGGCCCACCTTCATCTCCCCACACCGGGCCCACCTTCATCTCCCCACACCCTGCCCACCTTCATCTCCCCACACCCTGCCCACCTTCATCTCCCCACACCGGGCCCACCTTCATCTCCCCACACCGGGCCCACCTTCATCTCCCCACACCGGGCCCACCTTCATCTCCCCACACCGGGCCCACCTTCATCTCCCCACACCGGGCCCACCTTCATCTCCCCACACCGGGCCCACCTTCATCTCCCCACACCGGGCCCACCTTCATCTCCCCACACCCTGCCCACCTTCATCTCCCCACACCCTGCCCATCCTCCTCCCCCTGCACCCTGCCCATCCTCCTCCCCCTGCACCCTGCCCATCCTCCTCCCCCTGCACCCTGCCCATCCTCCTCCCCCTGCACCCTGCCCATCCTCCTTCCCCTGCCCATCCTCCATCCCTCTACACCCTTCCCATCCTCATCCCTCTGCACCCTTCCCATCCTCATCCCTCTGCACCCTTCATATCCTCATCCCTCTGCACCTCCTACCTCCCACACCCTGCCCATCCTCAACCTCCTACACCCTGCCTATCCTCAACCTCCTACACCCTGCCCATACTCAACCTCCTACACCCTGCCCATACTCAACCTCCTACACCCTGTCCATCCTCAACCTCCTACACCCTGCCCATCCTCAACCTTCCAAACCCTGCCCACCCTCAACCTTCTAAACCCTGCCCATCCTCAACCTTCTAAACCCTGCCCATCCTCAACCTCCTACACCCTGCCCATCCTCAACCTCCTACACCCTGCCCATCCTCAACCTCCTACACCCTGCCCATCCTCAACCTCCTACACCCTGCCCATCCTCAACCTCCTACACCCTGCCCATCCTCAACCTCCTACACCCTGCCCATCCTCAACCTCCTACACCCAGCCCATCCTCAACCTCCTACACCCAGCCCATCCTCAACCTCCTACACCCAGCCCATCCTCAACCTCCTACACCCAGCCCATCCTCAACCTCCTACACCCAGCCCATCCTCAACCTCCTACACCCTGCCCATCCTCAACCTCCTACACCCTGCCCATCCTCAACCTCCTACACCCTGCCCATCCTCAACCTCCTACACCCTGCTCATCCTCAACCTCCTCCACCCTGCCCACCTTCAACCTCCTCCACCCTGCCCACCTTCAACCTCCTCCACCCCGCTCACCTTCAACCTCCTCCACCCCGCCCACCTTCAACTTTCTACACCCCGCCCACCTTCAACTTTCTACACCCCGCCCACCTTCAACTTTCTACACCCCGCCCACCTTCAACTTTCTACACCCCGCCCACCTTCATCTCCCTACACCGGGCCCACCTTCATCTCCCTACACCGGGCCCACCTTCATCTCCCTACACCGGGCCCACCTTCATCTCCCTACACCGGGCCCACCTTCATCTCCCCACACCGGGCCCACCTTCATCTCCCCACACCGGGCCCACCTTCATCTCCCCACACCGGGCCCACCTTCATCTCCCCACACCGGGCCCACCTTCATCTCCCCACACCGGGCCCACCTTCATCTCCCCACACCGGGCCCACCTCCATCTCCCCACACCGGGCCCACCTTCATCTCCCCACACCCTGCCCACCTTCATCTCCCCACACCGGGCCCACCTTCATCTCCCCACACCGGGCCCACCTTCATCTCCCCACACCGGGCCCACCTTCATCTCCCCACACCGGGCCCACCTTCATCTCCCCACACCGGGCCCACCTTCATCTCCCCACACCGGTACCACCTTCATCTCCCCACACCCTGCCCACCTTCATCTCCCCACACCCTGCCCACCTTCATCTCCCCACACCCTGCCCACCTTCATCTCCCCACACCCTGCCCACCTTCATCTTCCTACACCCTGCCCACCTTCATCTCCCTACACCCTGCCCACCTTCATCTCCCTACACCCTGCCCACATTCATTTCCCTACACCCTGCCCATCCTCCAAGTCGCATGTATCACAGTAGTCGCCCCTACACTCTGTCCTTCTCCTAGTCGCCCCTACACTCTGTCCTTCTCCTAGTCGCCCCTACACTCTGTCCTTCTCCAAGTCGCCCCTACACTCTGTCCTTCTCCAAGTCGCCCCTACACTCTGTCCTTCTCCAAGTCGCCCCTATACTCTGTCCTTCTCCAAGACGCCCCTACACTCTGTCCTTCTCTAAGATGCCGCTACACTCTGTCCTTCTCCAAGATGCCCCTACACTCTGTCCTTCTCCAAGTCGTCCCTACACTCTGTCCTTCTCCAAGTCGTCCCTACACTCTGTCCTTCTCCAAGTCGTCCCTACACTCTGTCCTTCTCCAAGTCGCCCCTACACTCTGTCCTTCCCCAAGTCACGCCTACACCCTGCCCATCCTCCAAGTCACATGTATCACTGTCCTTCCCCAAGTCACGCCTACACCCTGGCCTTCCCCAAGTCACGCCTACACCCTGGCCTTCCCCAAGTCACGCCTACACCGCGGCCCTTCCCCAAGTCACGCCTACACCGCGGCCCTTCCCCAAGTCACGCCTACACCGCGGCCCTTCCCCAAGTCACGCCTACACCGCGGCCCTTCCCCAAGTCACGCCTACACCGCGGCCCTTCCCCAAGTCACGCCTACACCGCGGCCCTTCCCCAAGTCACGCCTACACCGCGGCCCTTCCCCAAGTCACGCCTACACCGCGGCCCTTCCCCAAATCACGCCTACACCGCGGCCCTTCCCCAAGTCACGCCTACACCGCGGCCCTTCCCCAAGTCACGCCTACACCGCGGCCCTTCCCCAAGTCACGCCTACACCGCGGCCCTTCCCCAAGTCACGCCTACACCGCGGCCCTTCCCCAAGTCACGCCTACACCGCGGCCCTTCCCCAAGTCACGCCTACACCCTGCCCATCCTCCAAGTCACATGTATTACTGCCCTTCCCCAAGTCACGCCTACACTCAGCCCTTCCCCAAGTCACGCCTACACTCAGCCCTTCCCCAAGTCACGCCTACACGTGGCCCTTCCCCATATTATACTTACTTCCTCTGATCTTATCTACCCCCTATAGTTCTCCACCTGTAACCCCTGTCCTCCTCCTTACCTGTACCCACCTACCTCATGCCCATCTTCGTCTGTACTCATCAGTCTTTTTCACCCCTACCCCATGTCCTACTCCACTTGTACCCACCTGCCTTTCTCCTCCTGTATCCACTTACCCCTTGTCCTACTCACCTGTAGCCACCTACCCCCTGCCCTTCTTCATGTGTACTATCTGTCCTTCTCATCTGTACCCCCTGTCCTCAACTGTACCCATCTACCCCGTCCTTCTCCCCCTGTACCCAACTATCCTTCTCCCCCTGTACCCAACTACCCTTCTCCCTCTGTATCCACCCACCCCTTGTCCTCACCTGTAGCCACCTACCCCCTGCCCTTCTTCATGTGTACTCATCTGTCCTTCTCACCTGTACCCCACTACCCTTCTACCCCTGTACCCACCTACCCTTCTTACCTGTACACACACCAACCCACTAACCTGTACCCCACTTACCACCCTAACCTGTATGCACCTAGCCCCTCCTCACCAGTACCCACCTACCCTTCTCACCTTACCAGTACGCACCTACCCTTCTCACCTCACCTGCACGCACCTACCCTCCCCAGCCCACCTGTACGCACCTACCCTCCCCAGCCCACCTGTACGCACCTACCCTCCTCAACCCACCTGTACGCACCTACCCTCCTCAGCCCACCGGTACGCACCTACCCTCCTCAACCCACCTGTACTCACCCACCCTCCTCAGCCCACCTGTACGCACCCACCCTCCTCAGCCCACCTGTACGCACCCACCCTCCTCAGCCCACCTGTACGCACCCACCCTCCTCACCTCACCTGTACGCACCTACCCTCCTCACCTCACCTGTACGCACCTACCCTCCTCACCTCACCTGTACGCACCTACCCTCCTCACCTCACCTGTACGCACCTACCCTCCTCACCTCACCTGTACGCACCTACCCTCCTCACCTCACCTGTACGCACCTACCCTCCTCAGCCCACCTGTACGCACCTACCCTCCTCAGCCCACCTGTACGCACCTACCCTCCTCAGCCCACCTGTACGCACCTACCCTCCTCAGCCCACCTGTACGCACCTACCCTCCTCAGCCCACCGGTACGCACCTACCCTTCTCAGCCCACCTGTACGCACCTACCCTCCTCAGCCCACCTGTACGCACCTACCCTCCTCAGCCCACCTGTACGCACCTACCCTCCTCAGCCCACCTGTACGCACCTACCCTCCTCAGCCCACCTGTACGCACCTACCCTCCTCACCTCACCTGTACGCACCTACCCTCCTCACCTCACCTGTACGCACCTACCCTCCTCACCTCACCTGTACGCACCTACCCTCCTCACCTCACCTGTACGCACCTACCCTCCTCACCTCACCTGTACGCACCTACCCTCCTCACCTCACCTGTACGCACCTACCCTCCTCACCTGTACGCACCTAATCTCCTCACCTGTACGCACCTAATCTCCTCACCTGTACGCACCTACCCTCCTCACCTGTACGCACCTACCCTCCTCACCTGTACGCACCTACCCTCCTCACCTGTACGCTCCTAACCTCCTCACCTGTACGTTCCTAACCTCCTCACCTGTACGCACCTACCCTCCTCACCTGTATGCACCTACCCCTCTCACCTCACCAGTACGCACCTACCCTTCTCCCCTCACCAGTACCCACCTACCCTTCTCCCCTCACCAGTACCCACCTACCCTTCTCCCCTCACCAGTACCCCCCAACCCCTCTCACCTCACCTGCACCCACTTACCCCCCTCACCTCACCTGTACCCCCCTCACCTCACCTGTACCCCCCTACCTCCCTCACCAGTACCCCCTACCCCTCTCACCTGTACCCACCTACCCCTCTCACCTCACCAGTACCCAACTACCCCTCTCCCCTCACCAGTACCCACCTACCCCTCTCCCCTCACCTGTACCCACCTACCCCTCTCCCCTCACCAGTACCCACCTACCCCTCTCCCCTCACCAGTACCCACCTACCCCTCTCCCCTCACCAGTACGCACCTACCCCTCTCCCCTCACCTTTTCCCCCCCTACCCTTCTCACCTCACCTGTACCCCCCTACCCCACTCACCAGTACCCCTCTACCCCCCTCACCTCACCTTTACCCCCCTCACCAGTACCCCCCCTCACCTCACCTTTACCCCCCTCACCAGTACCCCCCCTCCCCTCACCTGTACCCACCTACCCCCCTCACCTCACCTGTACCCCCCTCACCTGTATCCACCACCCTTCTCCTCTCACCTGTACCCACCTGCCCTTGACTGTCACACCCTGCAGCCATTGCCACCCCGTGCCCTTCTCCTCACCAGTCGGTGTGCGGCTCGTCCACCACCAGCAGGACTTTGGCGGCCCTGGACGCCGCCCCGGACACCCCTCCGGCCGCAGTGGACACCTGCTCGCTGAGGGCGGCCGTCGTCTGCTTCACCGCATTGGAGAGGGACGAGAAGAAGCCGCCGCCGCCGCCACCTCCCCCCGAGCTGGGCTCCGGGGACACGGCCGGCGGCACCGGGGACACGGCGGGCGGCGGCGCGGGGGGGTCCGGCCGCTGCAGGTCGCTCATGTAGCCGTTGGGCAGGTTGGCCATGAAGTTACTGTCCGACAGGCGGCGCCGCAGGTAATTCATCATGTGGCGGTTACCGCTGGCGCTACAGACCGGTCAGGCACGGGGCACCGCGGAGGGCTCTGCTCTGGGGATCTTCGTCAGCGATCCGCGCGGCTCCTGATGAAATCGGCGACCGATCTGGTGAACGATGGGGTCGCTGACAGGTCCGTTATGTGGGACCGGTGCAGGCAGCGGCGACACCGGAGAAGCGCCAGGAGCTCCGGCCGCTCCGCTCGATGCTCTTCAATCTGTCTCCTCGGCGACCGAGCGTGATGAGCATCTTCTTCCCTGCCCCCCGCCACTTGGTCTGTCCACCGCACTCCCCTCCGTGTGACCATGGAATACTCCTCTCCTGCAATGATCACCACAGAGTTAGAATGTACCAAGCAAAAAACAGGGGCGGCGGGGCGGTGATGTTGAATCACCTGCATCCCTCCCTCTATGCTGCGGTGAAATGGTGCAGTCCGGTACCCAAAGGAAGAAGAAGCAGAACAGCAGTGATGGAGAGACGGGAGAATGAGAGAGAGGAGAGAGGGCTGAGACAGAAGGGACTGCTGAGAGAGAGAGGAGACTGCTGAGAGAGAGTGCTGAGAGAGAGAGAGGGGAGACTGCTGAGAGAGAGAGAGGGGAGACTGCTGAGAGAGAGGACTGAGACAGAAGGGACTGCTGAGAGGACAGAGAGAGGAGACTGCTGAGAGAGAGGACTGAGACAGAAGGGACTGCTGAGAGAGAGTGCTGAGAGAGAGAGAGGGGAGACTGCTGAGAGAGAGGACTGAGACAGAAGAGACTGCTGAGAGAGAGTGCTGAGAGAGAGAGAGAGGGGAGACTGCTGAGAGAGAGGACTGAGACAGAAGGGACTGCTGAGAGAGAGAGAGTGCTGAGAGAGAGAGAGGAGACTGCTGAGAGGACTGAGACAGAGGAGAGTGCTGAGAGAGGAGAGAGGGCTGAGACAGAAGGGACTGCTGAGAGAGAGTGCTGAGAGAGAGAGAGGAGACTGCTGAGAGAGAGGACTGAGACAGAGGAGAGTGCTGAGAGAGAGAGGAGAGAGGGCTGAGACAGAAGGGACTGCTGAGAGAGAGTGCTGAGAGAGAGAGAGGAGACTGCTGAGAGAGAGGACTGAGAGAGTGCTGAGAGAGAGAGAGAGAGAGAGAGGAGACTGCTGAGAGAGAGGACTGACACAGAAGGGACTACTGAGAGAGAGAGAGAGAGAGAGAGGAGACTGCTGAGAGAGAGGACTGAGAGAGTGCTGAGAGAGAGGAGACTGCTGAGAGAGAGGACTGACACAGAAGGGACTGCTGAGAGAGAGTGCTGAGAGAGTGCTGAGAGAGAGAGAGAGGAGACTGCTGAGAGAGAGGACTGACACAGAGGGGACTGCTGAGAGAGAGTGCTGAGAGAGAGAGAGAGAGAGAGAGAGAGGAGACTGCTGAGAGAGAGGACTGAGACAGGGGAGAGTGCTGAGAGAGAGGAGAGAGGACTGAGACAGAAGGGACTGCTGAGAGAGGAGACTGCTGAGAGAGAGGACTGAGGCAGAGGAGACTGCTGAGAGAGAGAGGAGAGAGGACTGAGACAGAGGAGAGTGCTGAGAGGACTGAGAGTGCAGAGAGAGAGGACTGAGAGAGAGAGGAGACTGCTGAGGACTGAGAGAGTGCAGAGAGAGAGAGGAGACTGCTGAGAGAGAGGACTGAGACAGAGGAGAGTGCTGAGAGAGAGAGGAGAGAGGACTGAGACAGAGGAGAGTGCTGAGAGGACCGAGAGAGTGCAGAGAGAGAGGACTGAGAGAGAGAGGAGACTGCTGAGGACTGAGAGAGTGCAGAGAGAGAGAGGAGACTGCTGAGAGAGAGGACTGAGACAGAGGAGAGTGCTGAGAGAGAGAGGAGAGAGGACTGAGACAGAGGAGAGTGCTGAGAGGACCGAGAGAGTGCAGAGAGAGAGGAGACTGCTGAGGACTGAGAGAGAGGAGAGAGGACTGAGACAGAAGAGACTGCTGAGAGGACTGAGAGAGAGGACTGAGAGAGAGGAGACTGCTGAGAGGACCGAGAGAGTGCTGAGAGAGAGGACTGAGAGAGAGGAGACTGCTGAGAGGACTGAGACAGAGGGGACTGCTGAGAGGACTGAGAGTGCTGAGAGAGAGGAGACTGCTGAGAGGACTGAGACAGAGGGGACTGCTGAGAGGACTGAGAGTGCTGAGAGAGAGGACTGAGACAGAAGGGACTGCTGAGAGAGAGGACTGAGACAGAGGAGACTGCTGAGAAGACCGAGAGAGTGCTGAGAGAGAGGACAGAGAGAGGAGACTGCTGAGAGGACTGAGACAGAGGAGACTGCGGAGAGGACTGAGAGAGGAGACTGCTGAGGACTGAGAGAGTGCAGAGAGAGAGGAGACTGCTGAGACAGAGGAGACTGCTGAGAGGACTGAGAGAGTGGAGAGAGAGAGAGAACTGAGAGAGAGAGAGAGAGAGGAGACTGCTGAGGACTGAGACAGTGCAGAGAGAGAGGAGACTGCTGAGAGAGAGGACTGAGACAGAGGAGAGTGCTGAGAGAGAGGACTGAGACAGAAGGGACTGCTGAGAGGACTGAGAGAGTGGAGAGAGAGAGAGAACTGAGAGATAGAGAGGAGACTGCTGAGGACTGAGAGAGTGCAGAGAGAGAGGAGACTGCTGAGAGAGAGGACTGAGACAGAGGAGACTGCTGAGAGGACCGAGAGAGGGGACTGCTGAGAGGACCGAGAGAGGGGACTGCTGAGAGGACTGAGAGAGTGCTGAGAGGACTGAGAGAGAGAGGAGACTGTTGAGGACCGAGAGAGTGCTGAGAGAGAGGAGACTGCTGAGGACCGAGAGAGTGCTGAGAGAGAGGAGACTGCTGAGAGAGAGGACTGAGACAGAGGAGACTGCTGAGAGAGAGGACTGAGACAGAGGAGAGTGCTGAGAGGACTGAGAGAGTGCTGAGAGAGAGAGGAGAGAGGACTGAGACAGAGGAGAGTGCTGAGAGGACTGAGAGAGTGCAGAGAGAGAGGAGACTGCTGAGAGAGAAGACTGAGAAAGAGGAAAGTGCTGAGAGGACTGAGACAGAAGGGACTGCTGAGAGGACCGAGAGAGGGGACTGCTGAGAGAGTGCTGAGAGAGAGGAGACTGCTGAGAGAGAGGACTGCGACAGAGGAGAGTGCTGAGAGGACAGAGAGAGTGCTGAGAGAGGAGACTGCTGAGAACTGAGAGAGAGAGGAGAGAGGACTGAGACTGAAGGGACTGCTGAGAGGACTGAGAGAGAGGAGACTGCTGAGAGAGAGGACAGAGACAGAGGAGAGTGCTGAGAGGACTGAGAGAGTGCTGAGAGAGAAGACTGAGACAGAGGAGAGTGCTGAGAGGACTGAGAGAGTGCTGAGAGAGAGGAGACTGCTGAGGACTGAGAGAGAGGAGAGAGGACTGAGACAGAAGGGACTGCTGAGAGGACCGAGAGAGTGCTGAGAGAGAGGACTGAGACAGAAGGGACTACTGAGAGAATGCTGAGAGAGAGGAGACTGCTGAGAGAGAGTGCTGAGAGAGAGGACTGAGACAGAGGAGACTGCTGAGAGGACCGAGAGAGTGCTGAGAGAGAGGACAGAGAGAGGAGACTGCTGAGAGGACTGACACAGAGGAGACTGCTGAGAGGACTGACACAGAGGAGACTGCTGAGAGGACTGAGACAGAGGGGACTGCTGAGAGGACTGAGAGAGTGCTGAGAGAGAGGACTGAGACAGGAGAGTGCTGAGAGGACTGAGAGAGAGGAGACTGCTGAGGACTGAGAGAGAGGACTGAGAGAGAGGAGAGAGGACTGAGACAGAAGGGACTGCTGAGAGGACCGAGAGAGTGCTGAGAGAGAGGACTGAGACAGAAGGGACTGCTGAGAGAATGCTGAGAGAGAGGAGACTGCTGAGAGAGAGTGCTGAGAGAGAGGACTGAGACAGAGGAGACTGCTGAGAGGACCGAGAGAGTGCTGAGAGAGAGGACTGAGAGAGAGGAGACTGCTGAGAGGACTGAGACAGAGGGGACTGCTGAGAGGACTGAGAGTGCTGAGAGAGAGGAGACTGCTGAGAGGACTGAGAGTGCAGAGAGAGAGAGTGCTGAGAGAGAGGAGACTGCTGAGGACTGAGAGAGAGGAGAGAGGACTGAGACAGGAGAGTGCTGAGAGGACTGAGAGACTGCTGAGAGAGAGGACTGAGACAGAGGAGACGAGAGAGAGGCGACTGCTGAGACAGGACCGAGAGAGAGGAGAGTGCTGAGAGAGAGGAGACTACTGAGAGAGGAGAGAGGACTGAGATAGAGGAGACTGCTGAGAGAGAGGACTGAGAGGAGACTATTGAGCTTAGAGAGGAGACTGCTGAGAGAGGACTGAGAAAGGAGACTGCTGAGAGAGAGGAGACTGCTTAGAGAGGACATAGAGAGGAGACTGCTGAGAGAGCAGAGACTACTGAGAGTGGAGAGAATGCTGAGGGAGAGGAGACCACTGGTAGAGGAGAGAGGACTGAGCCAGAGGAGACTGCTGAGAGAGATGAGAGAGAGAGGACTGAGACAGAGGAGACTACTGAGAGAGGAGAGAGTGCTGAGAGAGAGGCGACTACTGAGAGAGGACTGAGACAGTGGAGACTGCTGAGAGAGAGGAGACTACTGAGAGAGGAGAGAGAGTTGAGGGAGAGGAGACTACTGAGAGAGGACTGAGAGACTGCTGAGAGAGAGAAGACTGCTGAGAGAGAGGAGAATACTGAGAGAGGACTGAGACAGAGGAGACTGCTGAGAGAGAGGAGAGAGTGCTGAGCGAGAGGAGACTACTGAGAGAGAGTGCTGAGGGAGAGGAGACTACTGAGAGAGGAGAGAGGACTGAGACAGAGGAGACTGCTGAGAGAGAGAAGACTACTGAGAGAGGAGAGAGTGCTGAGAGAGAGGAGACTACTGAGAGAGGAGAGAGGACTGAGACAGAGGAGACTGCTGAGAGAGGAGAGAGTGTTGAGGGAGAGAAGACTACTGAGAGAGGACTGAGACAGAGGAGACTACTGAGAGAGGACAGAGAGGAGACTATTGAGAGAGGACTGAGACAGAGGAGACTGCTGAGAGAGGTGAGAGTGCTGAGAGAGAGAAGACTACTGAGAGAGGAGAGAGTGCTGAGAGAGAGAAGACTACTGAGAGAGGACTGAGACAGAGGAGACTGCTGAGAGAGGAGAGAGTGCTGAGGGAGAGGAGACTGCTGAGAGAGGAGAGAGTGCTGAGAGAGAGGAGACTACTGAGAGTGGAGAGAGTGCTGAGGGGGAGGAGACTACTGAGAGAGAAGAGAGGACTGAGACAGAGGAGACTGCTGAAAGAGGAGAGAGTGTTGAGGGAGAGACTACTGAGAGAGGACTGAGACAGTGGAGACTGCTGAGAGAGGACAGAGAGAGGACTGAGACAGAGGAGACTGCTGAGAGAGGAGAGAGTGCTGAGAGAGAGGAGACTACTGAGAGAGGAGAGAGTGCTGAGACAGAGGAGACTACTGAGAGAGGACTGAGACAGAGGAGACTGCTGAGAGAGGGCTGAGAGAGAGAGGAGACTATTGAGAGTGCTGAGACAGAGGAGAGATGAGACTCCTGAGAGAGGAGAGAGTGCTGAGGGGGAGGAGACTACTGAGAGAGGAGAGAGTGCTTAGGGGGAGGAGACTACCGAGAGAGAAGAGAGGACTGAGAGAGAGGAGACTACTGAGAGAGGACTGAGACAGTGGAGACTGCTGAGAGAGAGGGGACTACTGAGAGAGGAGAGAGTGCTGAGGGAGAGGAGACTACTGAGAGCGAGGAGAGAGGACTGAGAAAGGAGACTGCTAAGAGAGAGGAGACTGCTTAGAGAGAGGAGAGAGGACAGAGAAAGGACTGAGACAGAGGAGACTGCTGAGAGAGGAGATGGAGGGGACAGAGAGGAGACTGCTGAGAGAGGACTGAGAGAGAGGAGACTATTGAGAGAGGACTGAGAGAGAGGAGAGAGTGCTGAGAGCGGAGACTACTGAGAGAGGAAAGAGTGCTGAGGGAGAGGAAAGAGAGGACAGAGAAAGAGGAGACTGCTGAGAGAAAGGAGAGAAGACAGAGAGGAAACTACTGAGGGTGAGGAGAGGACTAAGAAAGAGGAGACTGCTGACAGAGGACAGAGAAAGGAGACTTCTGAGGAGAGAGTGCTGAGAGAGAGGAAAGAGGACTGAGAGAGGAGACTGCTGAGAGAGAGGACTGAGAGAGAGGAGAGAAGAGATCACAGAGAGAGCAAACTGCTGAGGGAGAGAAGAGAGGAGAGGAGACTGCAGAGAGAACTGAGAGAGGAGACTGCTGAAAAAGAGAGGACTGAGAAAGAGGAGACTGCTGAGAGAAAGGAGAGAAGACAGAGAGGAAACTACTGAGGGTGAGGAGAGGACTAAGAAAGAGGAGACTGCTGAGAGAAAGGAGAGAAGACAGAGAGGAAACTACTGAGGGTGAGGAGAGGACTAAGAAAGAGGAGACTGCTGACAGAGGACAGAGAAAGGAGACTTCTGAGGAGAGAGTGCTGAGAGAGAGGAAAGAGGACTGAGAGAGGAGACTGCTGAGAGAGAGGACTGAGAGAGAGGAGAGAAGAGATCACAGAGAGAGCAAACTGCTGAGGGAGAGAAGAGAGGAGAGGAGACTGCAGAGAGAACTGAGAGAGGAGACTGCTGAAAAAGAGAGGACTGAGAAAGAGGAGACTGCTGAGAGTGGACTAAGAGAGACAGGAGACTGCTAAGGAGACAGGACTGAGAGAGAGGAGACTGCTGAGAGAGAGGAGTGAGGACTAAGAGATAGGAGACGGCTGAGAGAGAGGACTGAGAGAGAAGAGAACAATGATCAAGGGAGAGGAGAGAGGACAGAGAGAGGAGACTGCTGAGAGAAGACTGGGAGAGAGTGACTGCTGAGAGAGAGGACTGAGAGAGGACTGAGAAAGAGGAGAGAGGACTGAAAGAGGAGAGGACAGAGAGGAGACTGCTGAGAGAGAGGCGACTGCTGAGAGAGAGGCGACTGCTGAGAGAGAGGCGACTGCTTAGAGAGAGGAGAGAGGACTGGGAGAGAGGAGACTGCTGAGAGAGGACTGGGAGAGAGGATACTGCTGAGAGAGGACAGAGAGAGGAAAATTCTGAGGAGAGAGGAGACTGCTGAGAGAGGACTGGGAGAGAGGAGACTGCTGAGAGAGGACAGAGAGAGGAGACTTCTGAGGAGAGAGGAGACTGCTGAGAGAGGACTGGGAGGAGACTGCTGAGAGAGGACTGAGAGAGAGGAGAGAGGACTGAAAGAGAGCAGAGAGGACTGAGAAAGGAGAATGCTGAGAGAGAGGAGACTGTTTAGAGAGAGGACTGAGAAAGGAGACTGCTGAGAGGACTGAGAGAGAGGAGACTGCTGAGAGGACTGAGAGAGAGGACTGAGAAAGGAGACTGCTGAGAAAGGAGACTGCTTAGAGAGAGGAGGGGAATGGGAGAGAGGAGACTGCTAGAGAGAGGACTGGGAGAGAGGAGACTGCTGAGAGAGAGGAGACTGCTGAGAGAAGAGAAAGGACTGAGAAAGAGGAGACTGCTGAGAGAGAGGAGACTGCTGAGAGAAGAGAACGGACTGAGAAAGAGGAGACTGGTGAGAGAAGAGAGAGGACTGAGAAAGAGGAGACTGCTGAGAGAGGACAGAGAGGGGAGACTTCTGAGGAGAGGAGAGAGGACAGAGAGGAGACTGCTAGGAGAGAGAGGACAGAGAAAGAGGAGACTGCTGAGAGAGAGGACAGAAAGCAGAGAGAGGACAGAGAAATAGGAGACTGCTGAGAGAGAGGAAACTGCTGAGGGAGAGGAGAGGACAGCGAGGAGACTGCTGAGAGAGATCTGAGCCAGAGGAGACTGCTGAGAGGACTGAGAGAGAGGAGACTGCTGAGAGAGGATTGGGAGAGAGGAGACTGCTGAGGAGAGAGGACAGACAGGGGAGACTGCTGAGAGAGAGAGAGAGAGGAGACTGCTAAGAGAAGACAGAGCAAGGACTGAGAGAGCTGAGAGGAGAGACAGCTGAGGGAGCTGAGAGAGCTGAGAGGGACTGCTGAGAGAGAGGAGACTGCTGAGGAGAGAGGACTGAGAGTGCAGACTGCTGAGGAGAGAGGACTGAGAGTGCAGACTGCTGAGGAGAGAGGACTGAGAGAGCAGACTGCTGAGGAGAGAGGACAGAGAGATGAGACTGCTGAGGAGAGAGGACAGAGAGAGGTCAGGGGGAGACTACAAAGAGAGGGCCGTGAGAGAGGAGAGACTGCTGAGAAAGAGGACAGAAAGAGAGGGAGACTACTGGAAGAGAGAAGAGAGGGCTGAGAGAGACTACAGCGGGAGGAGAGAGGGCTGATAAAGAAAGGCTGCGAGAGAGAGGAGCGGGTTAGAAGAGAGGGCTGAGAGAAGGAAGAGAGAGCTGACAGAGGTGAGACTGCTGAGAATGAAAAGAGAGGGAGGAGAGAAGGCTGCGAGAGAGGGGAGTGGACTGGGAGAAAGTAGAGAGTAGATAGGGCCGAGAGAGAGGAGAAAAGGTTGAGAGAGAAGAGAGAGCTGAGAGAGACTACAGTGAGAGGAGAGAGGGTTGATAGAGAAAGGCTGAGAGAGGAGAGAGGCATAAAAGAGAGGGCTGGGAGAGAAGAGAGAGCTGAGAGAGAAAGGAGGGCTGCGAAAGAGAAGAGAAAGCTGAAAGAAAGAGAGGGAGACTACTGGAAGAGGGAAGAAAGGGCTGAGAGACTACAGTGAGAGAAGAGAGGGCTGATAGAAAAAGGCTGAGAAAGAGAGGAGAGGGCTGGAAGAGAGGGCTAAGAGAGAGAAGAGAGGGCTGCGAGAGAGGGTTGAGAGAGACTACAGAGAAAGGCTGACAGTGAGGGTTGAAAGATAGAAGAGAAAGGCCTGAGAGAGAGAAGAGGTGGCTGAGAGAGACTACAGAGGGAAGTGGAGGAAGCAGAGAGAGAAGAGAGGGTTGAGAAAAAGCAGAGAGGCCTGAGTGACAGATGGAAGTGAGAGGAGAGAGCGTTGAGAGCGACTACAGAGGGAGGCTGAGAGAGGAGAGACGCTGATGGGACTGAGAGAGACTGCAGAGAGAGAGGAGAGGCTGAAAGAGAGGAGAGAGACTGCATGAAGAGGGTGACAGAGACTGCAAAGAGAGGAGAGAAGCTGAGAGAGAGAGGAGAGACAGTACAGGGACAGACTATGGGGATACAGAGAGGGGTGGTGGGTAAGTGAGCTGCCATGTTTCTGGACTGTGCAGAGCGTCTCCTTGCATCTCAGCTTGTTGGGGGGACTCTGTGGTGGTCTGCAGAGACCCCTGTCATGTAGGTTGAGCCTCTTGTACCCTTATCTCCTCATAGCCCTCCTTCTGACAACCAAAATGATCCAGCAGGGTTGTCAGAGCTCCGTCCAAGGGGCATGCTTGTGGCTTTGGGCAGAGTTCTCCTATCATGTTACCTATCATACAGGTGTATGCAGCATCCTCCTGAGGCAGCGCCCCCCGGGGAGAGGCAAGAGACCTGCAAGAGAAGCAACCACATCCTGACAGTCGTAGGAGACAGCTAAATATAAGTGTCCGCAGGGAGACCAAGATGTTCTGAGAGTCCGGAAGCAGAGAGTAAGGCATCCTCACGAAGAACAATCCTTCGCCGACGTCCGCTGCGGCACAAAGTGAACATGTGGAGAGTTGAGAGCGGAGGACGATCCCTGTCGAGGTGCTCCCAAGTCAGAGATGTCTCAAGGAACATCATGTCGGTGGCATCCAGTGATGATCCGTTCTGCGTGAGTGAAGTTAGATGTTTCCCCTGAGCCACCATCTGACTGACCTGGAGTCACCCGTACACATTAGATGACTACGTGGCGGCATCTACCATGGATGGAAAGCCATCGATATACCTTCAGGTCATACTCCCGACATTTCAAAAGGAACATATTGTGGGGGTATAAAACAGCATGCTCTGTGTGCTGCGCCACGTTTTTGATCTTGTGCCCCTCCAATTTATATAGGACCCTTCACTTCCACACAGCACTGGAATCAGATATTATGTATATACATTGAGTGGCCCCTATATCAGCCTCCCCCCTCCCCAACTAGTAGCGTTGGATTCCTTTTGCCTTCAGAACCGCAACAATTTGTCGTGGTGTAGATTCCACTCGGTGATGTGCAAGTTTTGCGCTCTTTTATCATAGAATCATAGAGTTGGAAGAGACTCCCAGGGTCATCGGGTCCTCCAGGGTCATCGGGTCCTCCGGGGTCATCGGGTCCTCCGGGGGTCATCGGGTCCTCCGGGGGTTATCTGGTCCAACCCCCTGCTCCGTGCAGGATCACTAAATCATCCCAGACAGATGTCTGTCCGGCCTCTGAAGACTTCCATTGAAGGAGAACTCCCCACCTCCCGTGGTAACCTGTTCCACTCATTGATCCTCTCGCTGTCTAATATCTAATCTGTGTCTCCTCCCTTTCAGTTTCATCCCATTGCTTCTAGTCTTTCCTAGTTTTTGCCAGCTGGAGTCTTTTTCTCTTAGACACAATGGCGCTGGAACTAGTTATCTGCTAATATACCATCCATGCGGAGGAACGGCGAGTTGTGCGTTCGGACAATTTTAGTTGGAGCCCCAGCGTTGTATTCAGCTGACTGCAGCCTGTTGGTCAGAGCGATTCCTGACATCCTCCTCCGACCCCTTTTAGTGATGTGTTGTTTCCGCAATATCCCCTTTCGCTGGGTGTTTTCCTCGATCGCGCCATTCTCTGTATAGTCTCCACCTCGTTACACTAGTAACCCCCTGCAGTTGGCGGTGAAGCCCTGGCTAGTCTAGCACTGATGACCGTCCTCGCTGGAAGTCGCTCCGGTCGCGGTATTTTACCATCTAATGTGGATTCACACTGAAACTGATCCATGGAAAACTTGTCAGGTGATTTTATGCCGCACTCCGGGGTCACGGGGGAAATTACCATACAGGGGAGCGCCAATCCTGAGACGGCCGGGGGCTCTAATAAAGGGGCGCTCAGTGTATGACCCACTTCATTACACCTTAAAGGGACTACATTGTAAATTAAGGGCTCCTTCACATGGATGTATTTGCATGTGCAATATGCAGAGAATAGAACCCATTGATTTCAGTGCCTTAGTTCACATTTCGTTCACACTTCACTACTTTTCTGCTCATTTGTGCACCAAACGTCCCCATAGAGGTCAATAGGGTGCGCAATACTGAAGGAGATGTGTTATACGCTGCATAATTCCACTGTAATAACAACACATCTGGAACTAATTAGCCCCCCCCCCCCCCCCCCCCGGTGACGGATCTCAGTGCTGAAGAGCTGGCTGCTTACTTCAAAAAGAAAATCAATGCCATCCTGTAGGAAATAAGCTCCCAATCCCAGACTAGCCCTTACCATAGTCTCGTCAACACTGCATCTAGCTCTTGCTCACTCTCTGTACTCAGACCAATGACTGAGGAAGAAGTATCCAGGTCGTTTTCCTCTGCACTCCCCACCACCTACGCTAGCGAGCCTCTTCCCTCACACCTCCTCTGGTCCCTTTCCCCCCCCCACACCTCCTACGCTCCCCTTGCACCTCCCCCCGATCCCTCTCCCCTTGCACCTCCCCCGATCCCTCTCCCCTTTCACCTCCTCTAATCCCTCTCCCCTTTCACCTCCTCTAATCCCTCTCCCCTCGCACCTCCTCCAATCCCTCTCCCATCGCACCTCCTCCAATCCCTCTCTCCTCACACCTCCTCGGGTCCCTCTCGCCTTGCACCTCCTCTAATCCCTCTCACCTCACACCTCCTCTGGTCCCCCTCCCTGGTGATTATCTCCCACCTCACCACTATATTCAATCTTTCTCTGACCTCTGGCATCTTCCCCTCCTCATTCAAACACTCATTCAAACATCATATCCTCACTGCTAAAGAAACCAACTCTTGACCCGACCGATGTTGCCAACTACCGACCCATCTCCAACCTCCCCTTCAACTGCAAACTACTAGAATGCCTGGTTACGCCTTAAAAGCTATCTATCAAAAAATTCTCTTCTCGACCCTCTACAGTCCCACTTCCGCCCCCTACACTGACCAAAACCGCCCTGAGGTCAAACGACCTCCTGCTGGCCAAATCAAGGGGTGATTACTCCCTACTGATCCTCCTCCATTTCTCTGCAGCATTCAACACTGTCGACCACAAACCCCTCCTCAGTATGCTTCACTCCATTGGACTAAAGCACACTGCTCTCTCCTGGTTCTCCTCTTACCTCTCTGACCGCTCCTTCTGTGTCTGCTTTGCTGGTTCTGCCTTCCCTCCGCTTCCTCTTGCTGTTGGGGTCACCTAGGGCTCGGTTTCTCGGCCCCCTCCTCTCCTCTTCCCCTTGCTGTTGGGGTCCCCCAGGGCTCGGTCCTCGGCCCCCTCCTCTCCTCTTCCCCTTGCTGTTGGGGTCCCCCAGGGCTCGGTCCTCGGCCCCCTCCTTTCCTCTTCCCCTTGCTGTTGGGGTCCCCCAGGGCTTGGTCCTCGGCCCCTTCCTCTTCTCCATCTACACAGCCCCCCTTGGACAAACCATCAGGAGATTTGGCTTTCAATACCATCTCTATGCTGATGACAGCCAGCTATACACCTCCTCCCGTGACATCACAGCGCTGGTCCTCCAGAGCACCACCGACTGTCTGTCCTCTTCTAACACTGTCCTCTCTTTACCTAAAACTAAACCTCCCTAAAACTGACCTGCTGGTGTTTCCACTCTCCACTAAACGACCTCTTCCTAACATCTCCATCACAGTGTGTGGTGCCACCATAACTCCCAGACAGCACGCCCTCTGCCTTGGGGTCATATTCGACCCTGATTTTTCCTTCACCCCCTACATTCAATCTCTCACCCGAACATGTTAGCTGCACCTCAAGAACATCGGAAGAATCTGCTCTTTTCTCGCTGTGGACTTGCAAAAAACGCTCACTGTTGCCCTCATACATTCTCGACTCGATTATTACAACTCGTTGCTGATCGGCCTCCCGCACCAGACTCCACCCTCTCCAATCCATCCTGAATGTGGCAGCCAGGCTCATCTTCCTGTCCAGCCTCTACTCGGACGCCTCCGCCCTGTTCTGGTCACTGCACTGGCTGCCCGTTAAATACAGAATTCAATTCACACTCACCACCATCCTCCATAAAGCCCTCCACAGCGCACCGCCATCCTTCATTGTATCCCTCATCCACAGCACCGCGCTGCCCTACATTGTATCTCTCACCCATAGCACCGCGCCGCTCTACATTGTACCCCTCATCCACAGCACCGCGCCACCCTACATTGTATCCTTTTTTCCACAGCACCGTGCCGCCCTACATTGTATCCCTCATCCATAGCACCATGCCAACCTACATTGTATCCCTCATCAACAACACCGCGCCGCCCTACATTGTATCCCTCATCCACAGTACCGTGCCGCTCTACATTGTACCCTTCATCCACAGCACCACGCCGAACTACATTTTAGCCCTTATCCACAGCACCGCCCTACATTGTATCCCTCATCCACAGCATCGCACCGCCCTACATTGTATCCCTCATCCACAGCATCGCGCCGCCCTACATTGTATCCCTCATCCACAGCACCATGCCACCCTACATTGTATCCCTCATCGACAACACTGTGCCGCTCTACATTGTACCCCTCATCCACAGCCCCGCGCCGCCATACATTGTATCCCTCATCTACAGCACCGCGCCGCCCTACATTGTAGCCCTCATCCACAGCACCGCGCTGAACTACATTGTAGCCCTCATCCACAGCATCGCCCTACATTGTATCCCTCCTCCAAAGCACCGCCCTGCCCTACATTGTATCCCTCATCCACAGCACTGTGCCACCCTACATCGTATCCCTCATCGACAACACCGTGCCGTCCTACATTGTATCCCTCATCCACAGTACCATGCCGCCCTACATTGTACCCCTCATCCACAGCATCGCGCCAAACTACATTGTATCCCTCCTCCACAGCACCGCCCTGCCCTACATTGTATTCCTCATCCACAGCACCATGCCGCCGTACATTGTATCCCTCATTCATAAAGCTCTCCACAACACCGCGATGCCGCACATTGTATCCCTCATCCACAGTACCATGCCAACCTACATTGTATCCCTCATCGACAACACCGCGCCACCCTACATTGTATCCCTCATCCACAGCACCGTGCCGCTCTACATTGTACCCCTCATCGACAACACCGCGCCGCTCTACATTGTACCCCTCATCAACAACACCGCGCCGCTCTACATTGTACCCCTCATCCACAGCACCACGCCGAACTACATTTTAGCCCTTATCCACAGCACTGCCCTACATTGTATCCCTCATCCACAGCACCGCGCCGCCCTACATTGTATCCCTCATCCACAGCACCTCGCTGAACTACATTGTAGCCCTCATCCACAGCATCGCCCTACATTGTATCCCTCCTCCAAAGCACCGCCCTGCCCTACATTGTAACCCTCATCCACAGCACTGTGCCACCCTACATCGTATCCCTCATTAACAACACTGCGCCGTCCTACATTGTATCCCTCATCCACAGTACCGTGCTGCTCTACATTGTACCCCTCATCCACAGCACCGCGCCGCCCTACATTGTACCCCTCATCCACAGCACCGCGCCGCCCTACATTGTATCCCTTATCCATAGCACCGTGCTGCCCTACATTGTATCCCTCATCCACAGCACCGCCCTGCATTGTATCCCTTATCCATAGCACCGTGCTGCTCTACATTGTACCCCTCATCCACAGCACCGCGCCGCCCTACATTGTACCCCTCATCCACAGCACCGCGCCGCCCTACATTGTATTCCTCATCCACAGCACCGAGCCGCCCTACATTGTATCCCTCCTCCACAGCACCGCGCCAAACTACACTGTATCCCTCATCCACAGCACCGCCCTACATTGTACCCCTCATCCACAGCACCGTGCCAAACTACATTGTAGCCCTCATCCACAGCACCGCGCTGCCCTACATTGTATCTCTCATCCACAGCACCATGCCGCCCTATATTGTATCCCTCATTCATAAAGCTCTCCACAGCACCGCGCTGCCATACATTGTATCCCTCAATCACAGCACAGCGCTGCCCTACATTACCTCCCTCATCTCAATTCACTACCCAGCCCGCGCCCTCTGCTCAGCTAATGAAATCATACTGAGCGCTCCTTTAATTCAAACTTCTCATTCACGCCTCTAAGACTTCTCCAGGGTAGTATCAGTCCTCTGAAATGCGCTACCAAAAGCTATCCGGCCAATCCCCGACACACAAAACTTCAGGCATGCTCTAAAAACACACCTCTTCAGGGAGGCATACCAAATCCTCTAAACCAAATCCCTCTGTACCCCCTGATAACATGCTCCCTGACCTATTTACTGCAATCCTGCCAGCCACCATCAGCCACCCCATACAGTCATACTGATTCAGCCATATACTGTACAGCCTGACCATTGTCTATGTGCATAGCATCCCACACTCTCCACTCCGCCGCACCGTGCACGCTCTCCACCCCGCCGTACCGTGCACGCTCTCCACCCCGCCGTACCGTGCACGCTCTTCAGCCCCGCCGTACCGTGCACCCTCTCCAGCCCCGCCGTACCGTGCACCCTCTCCAGCCCCGCCGTACCGTGCACCCTCTCCAGCCCCGCCGTACCGTGCACCCTCTCCAGCCCCGCCGTACCGTGCACCCTCTCCAGCCCCGCCGTACCGTGCACCCTCTCCAGCCCCGCCGTACCGTGCACCCTCTCCAGCCCCGCCGTACCGTGCACCCTCTCCAGCCCCGCCGTACCGTGCACCCTCTCCAGCCCCGCCGTACCGTGCACCCTCTCCAGCCCGGCCGTACCGTGCACGCTCTCCAGCCCCGCCGTACCGTGCACGCTCTCCAGCCCCGCCGTACCGTGCACCCTCTCCAGCCCGCCATACCGGGCACATCTCCAGCCCGCCATTATCTGTAGTATGTAAGCTCGTTGGAGGCGGACCCTCACCCCTACTGTCTCCATCAGCTGACTACTACATGTAACCGTGGTGTTGTTTTTATTTCCCCTGTCTTGTAAGCTCTGCGGAATATGCTAGCGCTATTATTTTTATTATTGTTGTATGTCAGGCTAAAGGGATGTATAGTTTCACTACATTTAAACCATTTTACCCTACAGATCCGTGAAATGCTACATTTTCATCTGGCTTCTGGACAAAAACGTGTGGAATGTGTACCGGTGTGGTGGGCCCCTTAGTCAAGTGTGGTACACATTATGCATCTATGCAAGATGCAGCAGGAAGGAGTCGCTGACCCCCTATACAACAGGGGGGCTTCTGTGACCGCCAGCCTCTCGTATACTGTTATGTTGGGCCTAGTGTCCATTACTGTGCAAACTTGAACAATTTACTAACAATTTTAACTTTCTGTCCAGTCTGGCCATACAACGGTGCAGCGATTATACGTCCGTAATAACCACATGGCCATTTGTGGCTGCGGTCTTTACAACAAATAAACAGTCCTCCAGCTGGGCAAGTGTAATCGAAGTTTCAAGTCCTTTAGCACAACTCCTCTTGTTAGCGTTTATTGCCATCTGGATACTCGCAGTCCAAGTTGATTAGTGTCGTTTAGTGACAGATACAAGCTGGGCACCGGCCGCCACAAGACGATATCCAGCGAACCCCCTGGGTATGACCCTTCCAGGAGAAAATGCAGTTGGGGAGCTGCCTCTTCTATGCCCATAGGGTGCTCTGGTGATGGTCACCCAGAGCTCTATGCTCATGGGAAGACCTGGGTTCTGTATATAGTTCCACCCAAGTTCTAGACAGATCAGTCTAGAGAAAATAGAGGACGAGTAAGCAAGGTAGTTAGAGAAAAGTTCGGTGAGTTAGAGAGTCAGGAACTGAACCAGGGACCTCCTGTGCTCCAGTCGGTAGCTCTCGCTACTGAGCCATCCATTGGACAGTTTCCCTGCATGACTCTCAGCCTTGTTCCATGATCCCAGTTATATAGTTCCTGCCTCCTGGTCATGACCCTGCCTCTGTTTCCTGATTAGGCTCATTATAAAAGCCTGACCCTGCCACTGCACCAGTGCATGATTATTGTTCTTCAAGCCTTAATCAAGCTCCAGTTCTTCCTGCTCCTCTGCAATTCTACTAGTCCTTCTGATATTGACCCCTGGCTTCCCTTTTTACTATTCTGCTCGCTTCAGCCATTACAAAAAAGTGCTACATTTCGACCCTGAAAACAGATCTTTGTCAAGCTCAAAGCTTGACCAACGTATGTTACCACAAACTCTTTCTTTATTGGAACACTGTTATTAGGACGATGGCTCAAATTCCCACAGTGGCTGATGCAGTGACCAGTCCTGTCTTGCTGGATTGTACAGAGTGCTGCTGGTAAAACATGTTTGGAAATCTATGCTGCTCGCTTCATCCACCTGTACTGCAACTGAGACCGTTTGATACCGACCACTGGTTTCCCCTCTGACTATGCTGCTCACCTCATCCACATGTACTGCAACTGAGACTGTCTGATACCGACCTCTGGCTTCCCCCTGACTACTCTCTGGACCTGCACGATAACTACACCCGTGGCTCCAAACCTAGTGGGAATAAACGCTACAAAATAATCACGACCAAACATGGAGCCCATAGTAACAGGGCTCCAGGAGTTTTGTGCCTCCTATCAAGAGAAGTTCGAGGAATTACAGACACTGGTGCTAGATTAACCAAAGGAAATAGTCAATTTACAGAAGCACCTTCTGGATTTGCATCACTCGCGCTCTGATGTCCACATGTCACTGCCCGCAAAATTCAGTAGGGATCATCGTCAGTATAGAGGTTTCCTTCATCAATGCCAGATTCATTTCCAGATGCAGCCCACCTTGTTTACCAGCAACAGGAAGAAGGTATTCTTTATCATTAACCTCCTCACTGATGAGGTGCTCGCATGGGCTTCGCTGTACATAGAGACCAACAGTAATCTCCTCAACAGCCTCACTGCCTTCATGACCGCTATGGACGAAATCTTTGTCAATCCAAATCGCTGTACTATAACTGAAGGGAGGTTACGCAACCTACGTCAAGGGCGATGTTCCGTTGCAGAGTATACAGCGGAATTTCGTCGTTGGGCAAATGATACCACGTCGATCCAGCTGCACAACAGAGCCAATTCTGTGGAGGATTCTGAGTGAGAAAAGGATGAACTTGCTACAGTGGAGACCCCTGATGATCTGGAAGATTTCATTCAGCTGTGCATCCGAATTGACCAGAGACTTTCCGAGCGGTGAACGGAGATACTGCAGGTATTGGGCACCAACACTCCTTCAGTCAATCCACGTTGAGTCCCCAGCTGGAACCAATGTAGGTCGATATGATCCATAAACCCATTTCTGCCACTAAAAAAGAAAGGTGGCGTGCTGAAATTCTCTGACTTTATTGTGGAAGCATGGGACATTATGCCCTAAACTGCCCAAGTAAGTTCCAGAAGACGGTTGCCCAAACCAACATCAAAGTGGTATACAATCCAGCTGTTACAAGACAATGAGATGCTACCAAACACTCCATCTCACGATAGTGCAAGACGATGTGAAAACCTTTCCTTCATTCCACCATTTTGTTTACCCCATAGAGATCTCAATGGGAGATCGAGAGATACAGTGCTTGGCAATATTAGATTCGGGAGCAGGAGGAAATTTAATGGACTTACCCATACCTGTTGATATGGAAACTGTAGATGAGTCACCCTTGTCCTCGGGACCTGTCACACAAGAGACAGTCGAACTGGAGCCCCGCATGAAACCTGACAACAAGGAAATGAACAGCTTCCAGCTCATCTCGCCCCCTAAATTTCTGGTGATGCTCTGGTCTCTTGGTTCCCTAGCCATAATCCCTCTATCAACTGGGAATCAAGGACCATTGCCTTCCCTTCAGAATATTGCAAGGAGAACTGTAAGATAATACCATCCACCGCAAAACCAGGGCAAGACCCCATGGATGGCCAACATGACTTTGGGAAATTACCGGTTCAGTACCAGATGTTCAGGGATGTTTGCAGCAAGAAGAAAGCTGACCAAACACCACTTCAACGGCCCTATGATTGCCCAGTCGAGTTGCACTGTGGTGCTTCTATTCTGTTTGGACAGATCTACAACCTTTCATATCTGGAGTTGAAGGTACTCCGAGAATGCCTGAACGAAAATTTGAAAAAGGGGTTCATTCGACCTCCTCCAGCTGGGCTCCCCATATTTTTTGTGGAAAAAAAGTGACTCCACCCTGCGACCATGTATCAATTACAGGGAGTTAAATAAGGTTACAGGCAAGAGTCGCTAACCCCTTCCCTTTATTTTAGAACTATTGGAAAGACTCTGCTCTGCCAAGATCTTCACAAATTAGATCTATGAGAGGCCTGTAACCTTGTACGGATTCGCTCAGGGGATAAGTGGAAGACCGCTTTTAGAACGCGATATGGACATTTTGAATACCTAGTGATGCCCGCCACCTTCCAGCGCTTTATCAATGATGTATTTCGAGACTTGTTGGACCAAGTCATAGTGGCATATCTCAACGACATCCTCAACTTCTCTGAGAACTTGGATGAACATCGCAGACACGTTCTGGTAGTCTTGGAACAACTCCAAAAGAATAATCTTTACATCAAACTAGAGAAGTGTGAGTTTGAACAGACCCAAATGCAATTCCTGTGATACACTATCTCCCCAGAGTATGGAGCAAGATTAAAGCCAAACACACACTTCTCTGGTCCCCGGAGGCACAAAGCACTTTGGAGAAACCAAAGACTGTTTCCTTCAGCACCAGTACTGATCCACCCAAGACCAGATTTGCCTTTTGTTGTTGAGGTTGGCGCCTCAGACTTCACAGTGGGAGCTATCCTGTAACAACAAGTTGGAGATAAGATGCAACTACATCCTTGTTCATTTCTGTCCTACAATTTATCACCCGTGGAGAAAAACTATGATGTTGGGAACAATGAGCTTCTGACCATCAAGGTAGCTTTCATCAAGTAAAGGCACCTCTTGGAAAGAACCCATCATCCAGTAACAGTTCCCACTGACCATAAGAATTTAGAACTCCGTACAGCCAAGAGGTTATCTGCTAGACAAGCAATATGGGCCCTGTTCTTCTCCAGGTTTAATTTCATTGTGTCCTACCACCCTGATTTCAGAAATGGCAAGGAGGATGCATTGTCCAGGATATTCTCGGAGCCTGAAGAGGGGTCAAACACAGACTGCACAATTTTGTCCCCCCAAATTTTTTTAGGTATCTTGCACTCCGAAGACCTTCTAAGGGCTCCTGAACACTTGTGTTTTTCTTGCGTTCTTTTTTTCACACGGTATCGCTGTGTTTTTTTTTCACGTGATTGTCAATGGGACTTTCTAATGTTAAAAACGCATTGCAAGTTGGGGCTTTGCAATTTTTGTGCGATGCGTTTTTAACATTAGAAAGTCCCACTGACAATCGCGTGAAAAAACGCAGCGGTATCATGTGAAAAGAAATGCGCAAGAAAAACGCAAGTGTGCAGGAGCCCTTACAAAGCTTAAGGCCGCCTGCAGACGAGCGGGTCGGATCCGGCGGCGAGAATTCTCGGCGCGGGACCCGACCCGAGCGCCTGCAGAGACGAGCGCGTACTCACCCGCGCCCGGCAGCCCCGGCTCTTTCATGTGCCGGCTGCCGGGCAGCCGGCGCATGCGCAGACCGGAGCCGGCGGCCAGGTGAGTGACGTTTCTGTGGGAGGCTCTGCGAGCCCCGCACAAAAATAGGACATGCCGCGGCCGTCTGCATAGGAGTGCGTATTGTAATGCACTCCTATGCAGGCTTTCAGTGGTGGAAATCCCGCGGGAAATCCCGCCACGGGATTTCCGCCCGTCTGCAGGCGGCCTAAGGGAGGATATGAAAATGACCCTTTCTTGACCTTCTAAGGATGTGAAGCTTTCTTTCAAAGATGGACTTTAGAGGCAAGAACACCAACTAAATGTTTCTGAAGCTTGTCAACTCAAAGTCCTTAAAGGGGTTGTCTCGCGAAAGCAAGTGGGGTTCAGCACTTCTGTATGGCCATATTAATGCACTTTGTAATATACATCGTGCATTAAATATGAGCCATACAGAAGTTATTCACTTACCTGCTCCGTTGCTGGCGTCCCCGTTGCCATGGCTCCGTCTAACTTCGGTGTCTTCTTGCTTTTTTAGACGCGCTTGCGCAGATCTATCTTCTCCATTCGGCTCGCCTCGGCATCACCGGCATTTTGGCTCCGCCCCCTTGTATGCATCATCGCGAAGCTCCGCCCCCGTCACATGTGCCGATTCCAGCCAATCAGAGGCTGGAATCGGCACATGTGACAGGGGCGGAGCTTCGCGATGACGCGTACAAGGGGGCGGAGCCAAAGTGCCGGTGATGCCGAGACGAGCCGAATGGAGAAGATAGATCTGCGCAAGCGCGCCTAAAAAAGCAAGAAGACACCGAAGTTAGACGGAGCCATGGCAACGGGGACGCCAGCAACGGAGCAGGTAAGTGAATAACTTCTGTATGGCTCATATTTAATGCACGATGTATATTACAAAGTGCATTAATATGGCCATACAGAAGTGCTTAACCCCACTTGCTTTCGCGAGACAACCCCTTTAAACTGGTTTTAAGCTTGCTGGTCACCTTGGGGCAATGAAGACTTTGGAACTCCTGCTTTATTCCTTCTACGGGCCTGACTGCAGGAGGGATGTGAAGAGATCACCTCTTGTGAACTATGTGCTCAGAATACGACGCCACGAGCTCGCTCTCTGGGTTTCCTACAACATCTTCCAGTCTCATCCAGGCCATGGGGATCTATATCTATGGACTTTATAGTGGACCTGCCTCCTCTAAAGAAATTACTGCCATCCTTGTTGTTGTGGACCGACTCACGAAGATGGCTCACTTCATCCCCATAAAAAAGATTCCCACCGCTAAGCACACCATGGAGTTGATGAAACGGGAAGTTTTCTGACTACATGGAATCTCTGATGATATTATTTTGGACAAAGGAGTTCAGTTCACCTCAAAGCTCTGAAAACACTTCTGCATGGTCCTAGAAAGTACAGTGAGTGTCTCCTCTGACTTTCATCCTCAGTCTAACTGCCAGACCAAGAGAACTAACTAGACTCTTCAGCAGTATCTCTGCTGCTTCATTTCCCATTTTCAGGATGACTGGGTGGGTTATTTATCAACAGTTCATGTACAACAATGCCCAACACAGTTCAACCTCCCAGAGCCCGTTCTATGCCAACTACAGGATGCACCCCGTTTTCATTCCTACCATCACTCCTGGACCGGAGGTCAACCGTAGACTGGCAGCATTGGTAGATATTCAAAAGGAATTAAAGGAGGCTTTACAGGAAGCTCAGGATGCCTACAAAGAAGGACAGACCAACACCACCATAAGCAGCTACTCCCCTCTATATTAAAAGGCTGTGTGAGTGGCTGTCTCATCGGTGTCTCTCACTGGTGCAATTAGCTCCCTCATTTGGTAATTTGCTACCTGCATGGTGAGAGGATGCAGCTATATGCCCTCCTTAGTCAGTATGTGTATGGCCATTTTCTGTGATTGTTTTTATATTTCCCCTTCTGTGATGTATCTCCAGGGTAGATATGACGCATTGTTTCAAGGGTGGTATCTCCAGGGTAGATATGACACAAGTACCGAGTGTGGTATCTACAGGCAAGATATGACACAAGTATTGAAAATGTTATCTCCAGGATAGATATACCACAAATACAGAGAGCAGTATCTCCAGGTGAAATATAACACAAGTTTGGACAGCGGTATCTCCACTGGAGGTATGACGCAAGTATGGAGATCTGTATCTCCAGGGTAGATGCAATGCATTATTTTGAGGGCGGTATCCCCAGGATAGATTTGACACAAATATAGAGAGCGGTATCTCCAGGGGAGGTATTGCGCATTGTTCCACGGGCAGATAGAAACCCAAACTGGTTGGTGCCTATCACATCCCAGGGTGGTGACAACATCATGGTGTGGCATCTGGGGCACCAAACTGATTTGACCCATCTTCATAGGTGGCACCCTCAATGGGGACTTGTACTGGGCCACTACACGTGGATTGGTCAGAAGAGACTCACACCCTTCAATTTCAATTTGTGGGGCGCCTGAAGGTTGAATCTGGTCCATCTGAAGTGTCGTACCATCCTGCGAACAGATCACCCGAACGTGTGGAACACTGTGCCTGCAGACTGGGAGGAGCGGGTTCGCCTATCTCATGATGTCGGCGTTGCACACCTCAAACACCTTCTTTAAATTGTACCTTGAGATGCATCCTGTAACACCTGTATATGATAAACATGTATGCAGACCGTGTGGAGACTTTTGACTCACCCTTTATTTTATTCCATCACCATCACTCCAAGTGGCTGTAGAGGTATTGAAGGGGGCCTACAATTGCTTCTAGTCTTTCCTTGTGCAGATGAGAATAGGGCTGATCCCTCTGCACTGTGACAGCCCTTCAGGTATTTGTAGACAGCTATTAAAGGGGTTGTCCCGCGCCGAAACGTTTTTTTTTTTTTTTTTCAACCCCCCCCCCCCCCCCTGTTCGGCGCGAGACAACCCCGATGCAGGGGTTAAAAAAGAACACCGCACAGCGCTTACCTGAATCCCCGCGCTCCGGTGACTTCTTACTTACCGGTTGAAGATGGCCGCCGGGATCTTCTACCTCCGTGGACCGCAGCTCTTCTGTGCGGTCCATTGCCGATTCCAGCCTCCTGATTGGCTGGAATCGGCACGTGATGGGGCGGAGCTACACGGAGCCCCATTGAGAAGAGAAGAAGACCCGGACTGCGCAAGCGCGTCTAATTTGGCCATTAGACGGCGAAAATTAGACGGCAACCATGGAGACGAGGACGCCAGCAACGGAACAGGTAAGTGAATAACTTTTGATAACTTCTGTATGGCTCATAATTAATGCACAATGTACATTACAAAGTGCATTAATATGGCCATACAGAAGTGTATAGACCCACTTGCTGCCGCGGGACAACCCCTTTAAGTCTCCTCTCAGCCTTCTCTTCTGCTAAACATTCTCAGATCCTGTAACCGTTCCTCATAGGACGTGATCTCCTTTGCTCTTTTCTTTGTGGGTAGAGTCATTTCTTGCTGTACCTCTTTCTCCTTCTGTTCAGGAACCAGTACCAGCCCACCCCACCCCACCCTCCCTGCGCGTGAGAACCTGGTATCGGTTCCCAAGCAGTATGGATGCTGGCTGACTCCTGATCTTCCTGCTTCTTTGGGTCACATGCTTCCATTCCTCGGCTTCTGCAGGTACACTTAACATTTCTTTTCCTTTAACGTTTCGAAGACTTTCTTCTACTCTGTCAAGGAAATCCTCACCTTCCTTAATAAGTTTTAAAGTACTATGTTTCCCCCAAAATAAGACCCTGTCTTATATTAATGTTATTAATGACCCAAAAGAGGCACTAGGTCTAATTTTCGTAGGAGGTCTTATTTTACTTATCTTGCATGCTCAGTCCACGTCGTCCTGCTGCTTTCAGGAGCTTCGCCATGCGTCCTGCAGTCCTCATACACCTACAAAAGATCACTTCTGGTTATGAGATTCATAAATCCCGCCTTCAGGAAGCGATAGCTCTGATTGCCTGAGCAGAACTCGCAAACCAATCAGTGCAGCACTTGATGAACCAATGCGATGGCTGTGATTAGTTCATCCAGCACTGCATTGATTGGCTGAGCAGCGGTAGAAAAATTAATCACAGCTGTTGCGTTCTGGAGGCGGGATTTATGAATTGGCTGAGCCGTGGCATTGATCGGCCAATCCATTAATTCGGCCTCCCATGTGACGGCTGTGATTGCCTGAGAAGCAGTCGAAGAACCAATCAATGCAATGCTGGGTGAACCAATCACAGCCATCGCATTGGTTCATCGAGCAATGCACTGATTGGTTCTCGAGCGCTACTCAGCCAATCAGAGCTTTGCAAAGCAGCGGGAGGATACGGACCAAGCATGCTAGGTTAATGTATTCCTTTTTTTAATTTAATGTAGCTAGAGCTTATTTTCAGGGTAAGGCTTATATTTCAAGCCTCCCTGAAAATTCCCAAAAATCAGGGTAGGGCTTATTATGGGGGAAACAGGGTAGCTATTCTCTACTGAAGACTACACACCTTTTCTTCCAGTAGAGACACAAGCTTGCATTTCTGGCCGGTGAAGTTTGGCTTTTCCTCTGTTCGGTCTGTAAACATATAGCATATGCTGCAGCTCACCATATGGCTCCTCTCCTTCTCCATGTTATCAGTTGATGTCACTTCTAAATGTCAAGAATTGTAATGACGTTACTACTGAAGTTTGTGATGTCCTCCGAGCAGCTAGACCCGGCTAATCCCTACAATCTTCCCACTTACAGTGATTCTTTGCTCTTCCCAGAATGCATAGGAAATATGCAAATGTTCCTCCTGCAGCTCCAACCTCTGTTCCTTTACTCCCACTGTTAGAGCTGCGATGCAATGGGAGTAAATGATGTGGTTCCTTTACTCCCACCATCGCCAGTGAAACTCATCTCGAAAAAACATGGCCCATGAGGATAACCTTTCATTCAAAATTCAACAATCCCAAAAGAACTTGGACCTGATGTAATGTAACTTTGCGACAACCGACCACCAACTCCACCGTTTGTTTGAGCCGCGCCACCTTTTCAACTGGCAACCAAAAACCCATCTCCACATTTGTAAGATGGTGAGCCCTCCTGTTGTAAATGTACCTGTTTCTGTAAGTAAGTCTATGCTGTTATAACTGACCTTTTGTTGTTTGACCCCAAGAGGTCACTGTGGCCTGGAATGCAACAGGGGAGAGGAAGTGCATCATCACTGCCCAGACAGGAAAGAGCTCAGAAGAAAAGAGAGAAGTGTGTGTCGGCCATCTTGTGAAGTGTGCTTTGGAGAACTGGAGAGAGTGAGCCAACGTGATACATGTGGAGAAGGACCTCTAAAGGACCGGAGTTACAGTGAAGGGGAGCTGAATTAGAGACTGTTCCACAGTTTGTCGGCCCCCATCCTAATGGAGAAGATTGCCATTAAGGACAGGGCTCAGAAGTTGCAGCATCAGTGAGTTCACATGGTTCTCAGATGAACTTCTATTCCTGCCATTCCAGAGAAACGATAGAGGTACCCAACAGACCCGGGTCAGCCAGAGAACTACGGCCTCTGGTGTAACCGTGCACGCACCGCATTGTAGGTTTGGCGCCAAACTGTTGGAGGCTGATAACAAGGCCTGGAGTTAGTTAGTTAGGCATACTGTCTGTCACCGGCCGCACTACTGGTGACTGATCTGTCTGTTTAATAACCCTCAAACACAGAGAACTCTATGGAGCTGAAATTCTCAGAGTGAGAGAGAGCTTTCTAAAGAGGTCTAAAAGGCACATGTTATGTATCCTTACATTTTCTTGGCTTGTGAGCTATATACTGTGATATCTGGTGGTACTGTGGTTGGGGAGGATAGGGGTATGTTGGTAAGAATGTAAGCTCTTGCGTTGTGCCGCCGGTGTTTCCCTAGCATCCTCACTAATTGTTCCTGTTTCTAGGGTGATAGAAGATAACTGTGGGCTGGTTAGACACAGTCTGCAGATAGGCAAAAGCTTGGAGTATATTGGAAGCACACATTATAAAGCACCGTGCTGCATGGCATAAGGGTCTCGGCTGCCCAACTGAGTGAATTGGAAATATCTGGGTATTCTTTTTGGTAAAGAGTTTTACTAAACTAAATGGGTTGGAGTCGCTTCTTTTGTTCGAGACTTTGCTGTATCCTGGGGAGCCCACCATGGTACACGGCTTACACAGTATCGATACCCAGCAAAGAAACACAATAGGGGACTGACCGTCTTTTCCTCCGACAACAGAACACCGACTTTGTTCATCAGCGCACAGAATGATGACAACAAAAATTCGCAGACTGCTTAATCTCTTGGACCGACAAACAAAAAATCATCCAAATAGTAAATGACCGATGTGATGCCCGTCTCGTATGTCAGCAACCATTCCAAAAAGGAACTAAAAAGCTCGAAATAACACAAGATGGAATGTCCCATCGGCAAACACATGCTCACAAAAAACTGCCCTTCCAACCTGCAACTCAGCAGATGAAAGCAGTTCGGATGTATCGGCAGCAAGTGAAAAGCAGATTCAATGTCCACCTTCGCCAAACAGGCTCCCACACCCACCTACTGCACCAAAAATACCGCCCGATCAAATGATGTGGGGGGATCTGGGAATGTTTAGCAGAAGAGAAGGCTGAGAGGAGACTTAATAGCTGTCTACAAATATCTGAAGGGCCGTCACAGTGCAGAGGGATCAGCCCTATTCTCATCTGTACAAGGAAAGACTAGAAGCAATGGGATGAAACTGAAAGGGAGGAGACACAGATTAGATATTGAACAGTGAGGGGATCAATGAGTCGAACAGGTTACCACGGAAGGTGGGGAGTTCTCCTTCAATGAAAGTGTTCAAACAGAGGCTGGGCAGACATCTGTCTGGGATGATTTAGTGAATCCTGCAGTGAGCAGGGGGTTGGACCAGATGACCCTGGAGGACCCGATGACCCCGGAGGACCCGATGACCCTGGAGGTCCCTTCCAACTCTACCATTCTATGATTCTATTATTCTATGACGTGTAAGAAAATGCCAACTGTTTCGAAATACGATCATTAATCGAATCTCCCGCCGGAAAGGACAGGTGGTGTATTAGCCAGATATTTTCAACTTCCTTCTTAGGCACCAAACCCAACGATAACACCTGCAAATTCTCATAGGGCGGCTCCTGAAAAGGGCCCGCCACACTCCCTAACTCTACTTTTAAGTAGTTTTTTTTAACAATTTCTATGTTGTCCAACTCAGATTTTAAATTCTAGCATAAAAACAACGCAGTCTGTGGGACGTGTGGAATAAAGAAACACTTACGGAAGCCCTCCCTGATAAGGCTTGCCTCCTGTGCTACCTGTCGGACCACGGCTTTAGGTAACTGCCTCTCACTGGGGTTCACTGCTGCGCTGGAAGCGCTCATCCTGGCACTAATCCTTTGTATGTGAAAGCAATGAACCGCCGCGTGTGATCCTTCGCACACTGAACACTCGTGCCAAAACTTACATGTGGCAAAGAACATACAATGGCCTTTGTTGTAAAGTTAACAAGAGCCATTGAGTTTTGGAGCCACTGTCGCTGACTGCTGTCTCACGGCTGCAGCTCCTCCTGGAAAGGGCGACTTCTGCGGTGGCTGTGCCAAAATTAATTGTAACCATACGTTGGTCGCTTTTGTCGCCCAGTTAATTGAACTAGCACCAGATACCCGACACCTGAAATCTTCATCATAGTGCAACCAGCCTGCTCCAAGCCTCCCCTGCCTCTCGCTACTGCACCCCCCCACCCACCCCTGCACTCCTCTATTTGGACTCCCCACTGCATCATTGAAAAGAGACCTGCTGCCATAATCCACCAGGCATGGGGATGCCCCTGAAACCTTCCGCTAGGGCGCACAGCCTAACCACCATCTCGCTGCTGTCTTCCTCCCAAGTCCTGCCCGCATGCGCTTCTGCCACAGTGCTGCCATGACATGAGCCTCCTGCCGCTCTTGATGCCGCCTCACCTTTCTACCGGCCTGTTCGCTTGGCTCCGCATCACTTATCCTCTGCCACCAGTCATCCTACCGCGCTCCCAAAGCTGGCACTGCTGTTCTCCCACAGACCTCCGGTGGACTTCTCCCACTCTTCCAGCTGTCGCTCCAAGCCTGGGGCTCTCCTCCCTTAATCCCCTCTTCGCCGCTGGGCTGGGGCTCAACCTTGCCGGAGGTTTTCCTGCGTCTCCGGGGCCTGCCACGCACTGCACAGCTCTCCTCCACTCCAGCCTCCTCTGCTCCAGTCGCTGCTGCCGAACGACATTCCTGCAGCACCTTCTCCAGCCACTGGTGCCTGTCCTAGACACCGCTGCGCAAATCTGGCCAAGTAAGTTCTCCATCTTCTTCCACATGTTGTCCCACGTCATCTTCTTTTCTCTTCCAGGCTTCAACTCTATTCCAACTCCTCCTCTTCCTTTCCCTCACACCAACGCCCTTTCTTTCCTCCATAACAGCGCCCCCCACTAATAGTGTCACTACCTTACATCCTTGGAGATCACACCGCCTGAACTCAGCAGATCACACCGCCTAACATCCCTGGAGATCACCCTACATGACCCTTGGAGATCACACTGGCTGAGCCTTGGAAATTACACCACATGACCCTTGGAGATTAAACTGCCTGACACTTGGAGATCACACCACTTGACTGTTGGAGATCACACCACTTGTCCTTGGAGATCACACCACCTGACCCTTGGAGATCACACCGCCTGACCCTTGGAGATCACATCGCCTGACCCTTGGAGATCACATCGCCTGACCATTGGAGATCACATCGCCCGACCCTTGGAGATCAAACCGCCTGACCCTTGGAGATCACATCGCCTGAACCTTGGAGATCACATCGCCTGACCCTTGGAGATCATATCGCCTGACCCTTGGAGATCATATCGCCTGACCCTTGCAGATCATATCGCCTGACCCTTGGAGATCACATTGACTGACCCTTGGAGATCACATCGCCCTGACCCTTGGAGATCATATCGCCTGACCCTTGGAGATCACATCGCCTGACCCTTGGAGATCACATCGCCTGAACCTTGGAGATCACATCGCCTGACCCTTGGAGATCACATCGCCTGAACCTTGGAGATCACATCGCCTGACCCTTGGAGATCACATCGCCTGACCCTTGGAGATCACATCGCCTGACCCTTGGAGATCACATCTCCTGACCCTTGGAGATCACATCTCCTGACCCTTGGAGATCACATCTCCTGACCCTTGGAGATCACAACTCCTGACCCTTGGAGATCACACCGCCCGACCCTTGGAGATCACACCGCCCGACCCTTGGAGATCACACCGCCCGACCCTTGGAGATCACACCGCCCGACCCTTGGAGATCAAACCGCCCGACCCTTGGAGATCACATCGCCTGACCCTTGGAGATCACATCGCCTGACCCTTGGAGATCACATCGCCTGACCCTTGGAGATCACATCGCCTGACCCTTGGAGATCACATCGCCTGACCCTTGGAGATCACATCGCCTGACCCTTGGAGATCACATCGCCTGACCCTTGGAGATCACACCGCCTGAACTCAGCAGATCACATCGTCTGACCCTTGAAGATCACACTGCCGAACATCCTTGGAGATCACACTATATGACCCTTGGAGATCACACTGCCTGAGCCTTGGAGATCACACTACATGACCCTTGGAGATCACACTACATGACCCTTGGAGATCACACTGCCTGAGCCTTGGAGATTACACCACATGACCCTTGGAGATCACACCGCCTGACAATTGGAGATCACAACGCCTGAACTCAGCAGATCACACCGCCTGACTCTTGAAGATCACACTGCCTAACATCCTTGGAGATCACACTACATGATCCTTGGAGATGATACTACATGACCCTGGGAGATCACACTGCAAGCGCCTTGGAGATTATACCACATGACCTTTGGAGATCACAGCCTGACCCTTGGGGATCACACCACCTGACCCTTGGAGATCACACCGCTCGACCCTTGGAGATCACACCGCCCGACCCTTGGAGATCACACCGCCCGACCCTTGGAGATCACACCGCCTGACCCTTGGAGATCACACCGCCCGACCCTTGGAGATCACACCGCCCGACCCTTGGAGATCACATCGCTCAACCCTTGGAGATCACACCGCCTGACCCTTGGAGATCTCACTGCCCTGACCCTTGTAGATCATGCCACCTGAATTCAGCAAATCACACTGCTTGACCATTGGCGATCACACTGTCTTACATCCTTGGAGATCACACAACATAACCCTTGGAGATCACACCGTCTGACCCTTTGAGATCACACCGCCTGAACTCAGCAGATCACACTGCCTTATGTCCTTGGAGATCACACTGCCTAAACTCAGCAGTTCACACGACCTGACCCTAGGAGATCACACTGCCTTATATCCTTAGAGATCACACCGCCCTGACCCTTGGAGATCACACCACATGACCCTTGGAGATCACACCACATGACCCTTGGAGATCACACCACATGACCCTTGGAGATTACAACACCCTGACCCATGGAGATTACAACACCCTGACCCATGGAGATTACAACACCCTGACCCATGGAGATTACAACACCCTGACCCATGGAGATTACAACACCCTGACCCATGGAGATTACAACACCCTGACCCATGGAGATTACAACACCCTGACCCATGGAGATTACAACACCCTGACCCATGAAGATTACAACACCCTGACCCATGGAGATTACAACACCCTGACCCATGGAGATTACAACACCCTGACCCATGGAGATTACACCGCCCTGACCCGAGGAGATTACACTGTCCTGATCCTTTGAGATCACACTGCCTTACATCCTTAGAGATCAAACAACCTGACCATTGGAGATCACACTGTCTGAGCTCAGCAGATCACACCACCTGACCCTAGGAGTTCACACTGCCTTATATCCTTGGAGATCACACTACATGACCCTTGGGGATCACACCACATGCCCCTTGGAGATTACAGCACATGCCCCTTGGAGATCACACCAGATGACCCTTGGAGATCACACCACATGACCCTTGGAGATCACACCACATGACCCTTGGAGATCACACCACATGACCCTTGGAGATCACACCACATGACCCTTGGAAATCACACCACATGACCCTTGGAAATCACACTACATGACCCTTGGCGATCACACCGCCTGACCCTTGGAGATCACACCGCCCTGACGCTTGGAGATCACTCCGCCCTGACTCTTGTAGTTTACACGGCCCTGATTCTTGGAGATCACACCGCCCTGATCCTTGGAGCTCACACTGTCCTAATCCTTGGAGCTCACATCGCCCTGATCCTTGGAGCTCACACTGTCCTAATCCTTGGAGCTCACATCGCCCTGATCCTTGGAGCTCACATCGCCCTGACCCTTGGAGCTCACACCGCCCTGACCCTTGGAGCTCACACTGCCCTGAACCTTGGAGCTCACACCGCCCTGACCCTTGGAGATCACACGGCCCTGACCCTTGGAGATCACACGGCCCTGACCCTTGGAGAACACACGGCCCTGACCCTTGGAGATCACACCGCCCTGACCCTTGGAGATCACACCGCCCTGACCCTTGGAGATCACACCGCTTGACCCTTGGACATCACACTGCCTTACCTCTTTGGAGATCATACTACCAGACCATTGGAGATCACACCACATGACCCTTGAAAATCACACTGATTTACGTGCTTGGAGATCATATTACCTGAGCCTTGGAGATCACACCACATGACCCTTGGAAATTACGCCACATGACAATTGGAGATCACACTGCCTGACCCTTGGAGCTCACACTGCCCTGACCCTTGGAGATCACACCGCCTGACCCTTGGAGATCACACCGCTTGACCCTTGCAGATAACACTGCCTGAACCTTGGACATCACACTGCCTTACATCTTTGGAGATCACACTACATGACCCTTGGAGATCACACCACATGACCCTTGGAGATCACACCACATGACCTTTGGAGATCACACCACATGACCCATGGAGATTACAACACCCTGACCCATGGAAATTACAACATCCTGACCCATGGAGATTACAACGCTCTGACCCATGGAGATCACAACACCGTAACCCATGGAGATTACACCGCCCTGACCCGAGGAGATTACACTGTCCTGATCCTTGGAGATCACACTGCCTTACATCCTTAGAGATCATACAACCTGACCATTGGAGATCACACTGCCTGAGCTCAGCAGATCAGACCACCTGACCCTAGGAGTTCACACTGTCTTATATCCTTGGAGAACACACTACATGACCCTTGGGGATCACACCACATGACCCTTGGAAATTACAGCACATGACCCTTGGAGATCACACCACATGACCTTTGGAGATCACACCGCCTGACCCTTGGAGATCACACTACATGACCCATGGAGATCACACCGCCTGACCCTTGGAGATCACACCACATGACCCTTGGAGATCACACTGCCCTGACCTTCGGAGTTTACAGCGCCCTGATTCTTGGAGATCACACCGCCCTGACCCTTGGAGCTCACACCGCCCTGATCCTTGGAGCCCACACCGCCCTGACCCTTGGAGATCACACCGCCTTACCCTTGGAGATCACACCGCCTGACCCTTGGAGATCACACCGCCTGACCCTTGGAGATCACACCGCCTGACCCTTGGAGATCACACCGCCTGACCCTTGGAGATCACACCGCCTGACCCTTGCAGATCTCACCACATGACCCTTGGAGATCACACTGCCTTACATCTTTGAAGAACACACTACATGACCCTTGAAGATCACACTGTCTGAGCCTTGGACATCACACTGCCTTACATCTTTGGAGATCATACTACCTGACCATTGGAGATCACACCACATGACCCTTGGAGATCACACTGCTTTACATCCTTGGAGATCATAGTACCTGACTCTTGGATATCACACTACATGACCCTTGGAGATCACACTGCCTGACCCTTGGAGATCACACCGTCTGACCCGTGGAGATCACACCGCCCTGACCAATGGAGATCACACCACCCTGGCCCCTTGGAGATCACACTGCCTTACATCCTTGGAGATCATACAACCTGACCATTGGAGATCACACTGCCTGAACTCAGCAGATCACACCACCTGACCCTTGGGGATCACACCACATGACCCTTGGAGATTACACCACATGACCCTTGGAGATCACATCGCCCTAAACCTTGGAGATCACACCGCCCGAAACCTTGGAGTTTACACTGCCCTGAGCCTTGGAGTTTACACCGCCCTGAGCCTTGGAGTTTACACCGCCCTGAGCCTTGGAGTTTACACCGCCCTGAGCCTTGGAGTTTACACCGCCCTGTTCCTTGGAGATCACACCGCCCTGTTCCTTGGAGATCACACCGCCCTGACCCTTGGAGATCACACCGCCCTGACCCTTGGAGATCACACCGCCCTGACCCTTGGAGATCACACCGCCCTGACCCTTGGAGATCACACCACCCTGACCCTTGGAGATCACACCGCCCTGACCTTTAGAGTTCACACCGCCTTGACCCTTGGAGATCACACCGCCCTGACCCTTGGAGATCACACTGCCCTGACCCTTGGAGATCACACTGCCCTGACCCTTGGAGATCACACCGCTCTGACCCTTGGAGATCACCCTCCCTGACCCTTGGAGATCTCACCACATGACCCTTGGAGATCACACTACCTTACATCTTTGGAGAACACACTACCTGACCATTGGAGATCACACCACATGACCCTTGGAGATCACACTGCTTTACATCCTTGGAGATCATAGTACCTGACTCTTGGATATCACACTACATGACCCTTGGAAATCACACCGCCCTGGCCCTTGGAGATCACACTGCCTTACATCCTTGGAGATCATGCTACCTGACCATTGGAGATCACACCACATGACCCTTGGAGATCACACTGCTTTACATCCTTGGAGATCATAGTACCTGACTCTTGGATATCACACTACATGACCCTTGGAAATCACACCGCCTGACCCTTGGAAATCACACCGCCTGACCCTTGGAAATCACACCGCCCTGACCAATGGAGATCACACCACCCTGGCCCTTGGAGATCACACTGCCTTACATCCTTGGAGATCATACAACCTGACCATTGGAGATCACACTGCCTGAACTCAGCAGATCACGCCACCTGACCCTAGGAGATCACACTGCCTTATATCTTTGGGGATCACACCACATGACCCTTGGAGATCACACTGCCTTACATCCTTGGAGATCATACAACCTGACCATTGGAGATCACACTGCCTGAACTCAGCAGATCACACCGCCCTGATCCTTGGAGATCACACCGCCCTGACCCTTGGAGATCATACCGCCCTGACCCTTGGAGATCACACCGCCCTGACCCTTGGAGATCACACCGCCCTGACCTTTAGAGTTCACACCACCTTGACCCTTGGAGATCACACCGCCCTGACCCTTGGAGATCACACTGCCCTGACCCTTGGAGATCACACTGCCCTGACCCTTGGAGATCACACCGCTCTGACCCTTGGAGATCACCCTCCCTGACCCTTGGAGATCTCACCACATGACCCTTGGAGATCACACTACCTTACATCTTTGGAGAACACACTACCTGACCATTGGAGATCACACCACATGACCCTTGGAGATCACACTGCTTTACATCCTTGGAGATCATAGTACCTGACTCTTGGATATCACACTACATGACCCTTGGAAATCACACCGCCCTGGCCCTTGGAGATCACACTGCCTTACATCCTTGGAGATCATGCTACCTGACCATTGGAGATCACACCACATGACCCTTGGAGATCACACTGCTTTACATCCTTGGAGATCATAGTACCTGACTCTTGGATATCACACTACATGACCCTTGGAAATCACACCGCCTGACCCTTGGAAATCACACCGCCTGACCCTTGGAAATCACACCGCCCTGACCAATGGAGATCACACCACCCTGGCCCTTGGAGATCACACTGCCTTACATCCTTGGAGATCATACAACCTGACCATTGGAGATCACACTGCCTGAACTCAGCAGATCACACCACCTGACCCTAGGAGATCACACTGCCTTATATCTTTGGGGATCACACCACATGACCCTTGGAGATCACACTGCCTTACATCCTTGGAGATCATACAACCTGACCATTGGAGATCACACTGCCTGAACTCAGCAGATCACACCGCCCTGATCCTTGGAGATCACACCGCCCTGACCCTTGGAGATCATACCGCCCTGACCCTTGGAGATCACACCGCCCTGACCCTTGGAGATCACACCGCCCTGACCTTTAGAGTTCACACCGCCTTGACCCTTGGAGATCACACCGCCCTGACCCTTGGAGATCACACTGCCCTGACCCTTGGAGATCACACTGCCCTGACCCTTGGAGATCACACCGCTCTGACCCTTGGAGATCACCCTCCCTGACCCTTGGAGATCTCACCACATGACCCTTGGAGATCACACTACCTTACATCTTTGGAGAACACACTACCTGACCATTGGAGATCACACCACATGACCCTTGGAGATCACACTGCTTTACATCCTTGGAGATCATAGTACCTGACTCTTGGATATCACACTACATGACCCTTGGAAATCACACCGCCCTGGCCCTTGGAGATCACACTGCCTTACATCCTTGGAGATCATGCTACCTGACCATTGGAGATCACACCACATGACCCTTGGAGATCACACTGCTTTACATCCTTGGAGATCATAGTACCTGACTCTTGGATATCACACTACATGACCCTTGGAAATCACACCGCCTGACCCTTGGAAATCACACCGCCTGACCCTTGGAAATCACACCGCCCTGACCAATGGAGATCACACCACCCTGGCCCTTGGAGATCACACTGCCTTACATCCTTGGAGATCATACAACCTGACCATTGGAGATCACACTGCCTGAACTCAGCAGATCACACCACCTGACCCTAGGAGATCACACTGCCTTATATCTTTGGGGATCACACCACATGACCCTTGGAGATCACACTGCCTTACATCCTTGGAGATCATACAACCTGACCATTGGAGATCACACTGCCTGAACTCAGCAGATCACACCGCCCTGATCCTTGGAGATCACACCGCCCTGACCCTTGGAGATCATACCGCCCTGACCCTTGGAGATCACACCACCCTGACCCTTGGAGATCACACCGTCCTGACCTTTAGAGTTCACACCGCCTTGACCCTTGGAGATCACACCGCCCTGACCCTTGGAGATCACACTGCCCTGACCCTTGGAGATCACACTGCCCCGACCCTTGGAGATCACACCGCTCTGACCCTTGGAGATCACCCTCCCTGACCCTTGGAGATCTCACCACATGACCCTTGGAGATCACACTACCTTACATCTTTGGAGAACACACTACCTGACCATTGGAGATCACACCACATGACCCTTGGAGATCACACTGCTTTACATCCTTGGAGATCATAGTACCTGACTCTTGGATATCACACTACATGACCCTTGGAAATCACACCGCCCTGGCCCTTGGAGATCACACTGCCTTACATCCTTGGAGATCATGCTACCTGACCATTGGAGATCACACCACATGACCCTTGGAGATCACACTGCTTTACATCCTTGGAGATCATAGTACCTGACTCTTGGATATCACACTACATGACCCTTGGAAATCACACCGCCTGACCCTTGGAAATCACACCGCCTGACCCTTGGAAATCACACCGCCCTGACCAATGGAGATCACACCACCCTGGCCCTTGGAGATCACACTGCCTTACATCCTTGGAGATCATACAACCTGACCATTGGAGATCACACTGCCTGAACTCAGCAGATCACACCACCTGACCCTAGGAGATCACACTGCCTTATATCTTTGGGGATCACACCACATGACCCTTGGAGATCACACTGCCTTACATCCTTGGAGATCATACAACCTGACCATTGGAGATCACACTGCCTGAACTCAGCAGATCACACCGCCCTGATCCTTGGAGATCACACTGCCCTGACCCTTGGAGATCATACCGCCCTGACCCTTGGAGATCATACCGCCCTGACCCTTGGAGATCACACCGCCCTGACCCTTGGAGATCACACCGCCCTGACCCTTGGAGATCACACCGCTCTGACCCTTGGAGATCACACCGCCTGACCCTTGGAGATCACACCACATGACCCTTGGAAATGACACCGCCTGACCCTTGGAGATCACACCGCCTGACCCTTGGAGATCACACCGCCTGACCCTTGGAGATCACACCGCCTGAACTCGGCAGATCGCACGTTCGGATCCACTGCATATCATACTTCCTGATCTGTGTAGACGACCCCACTTTACCAGAGATTATCACCGGATTACTGATGTTCTCTTTGCCATGTTCTGATACAAAGAGATGCAGCAGAGTTGAATTAGTCATTTAACCCTTTGGTACCGCATTGTTTACCAATCATGAGAACTCTCTATCCACTTCCGTTATGGAAAACCATAATTATTGTGCCTAATGACAAACTCAGCACTGCTGCATCTATGTTGCCCTATACATGTAAACAAACCAAAGCGTCTGCAGTGTTGTGAACCGCCGAGGGGCGAGGCTGGTTATTTGTATGGAGGGCAGTTACATAATAGCCGCTGATGAGGGCGGATACAAGTGCTGTAGATATAAAATCATTACTAATGGCGCCACTTATCTCTATAATCTGCTCTACTTAAACACTATGCAGTATATAGAAGCAGCCGCACAAGACCATCGGCGTGCGGCAACACACTTGGCAGAAATCTGGAGGGCGCATTTCTGAGGAACGGCCTCCTCCAGCCTTAATATCCGTCTCCATCTGCTTATAATTACTATATTATGTTCTCTCCCCGGCAGCCGTGCTTGTTATGAATAAATGATTACACGAAGCGGGGCGGCCAGTGGGTAACCATTCAGGAGCTGTGTATGGCGCTGCAGGACTGGAGACACGCAGTGCCTGTAACCACCAGCAGATGGCCCCCATCACTTGTCTAAAACCATGAGGCTTCATTTATGAGTATTAAGGCTGACTGTCCGTGGGCGAGGCCTCATTGCGAGATCTATGGCGATAAATCGCACGCGGCGCTCGCATGACACGCTTTTCATAGGATAACTATGCACACCAGCGGAAAATCATAGCGGTTTTCTGCTCGCATGATTAAAATGGCGGCATGCTGCAATTCTCCGTGGGGAGCCTGTCATTGATATAGGCTCATCCCAGAGATCTGTCAGTGCTTCCTCCTCCTCCCGTTATTCCGTCGCGGCCGTGGACAGGCGGCCTTACAATTAGGGGAATACATATGGTGCCTCGACTTATTAACCCTTCAGTGACGTGGTCTGTTTTGGACCTAAGAAGTGTTTTTTCGTCGGGGATTTCCATCACTCTTATCTTCCTGTTAATATGTCCATCTGAAGGCTTCTTTGGGGTTTTTTTGTGGGGCGAACTGTAGATTTTACTGGCGCCATTTTTGTGTTCCTATAATATATTGCAGAACATTAGTTACATTTATTTGGAGGGCGCAGAGAAAAGACGCCTCAATTCTGCTATAGTTTTAGTGTTTCTTTACCGCATCGATCACGCAGCACGAGCGGCACGATACACTTTCTCGGCGGGTCGCTACGATTATGACAATAACCAAATTCTATTTAACTCTCTTCCCTTTGCACCTTCCGCAAGGGCTTCTTTATTCCGCACGTCCCGCAGACCGCCTCGTTTTTATGTTCTGTTGGACAACGTAGGAATTGTTAGGCCTCATGTCCGCGGGGAAAATCAGGGGCGCTACGGATTCTCCATTCTCTATAGTGCTGCTCCACACACTCAGCTCTGCTACTTGCAGGTATATAGTGGTCTACAGCTCAGTGACTGTATTCTCACTCTGTAGTAGATGCAAGAGGCAGGATAGACGGAATGTTCTGGGGGCTGCACAGTAACATAAACAGGAAATCACTTCCCAATCCCAGACTAGCCCTGACCCTAGTCCTGTCAGCACTGCATCTAGCTCCTGTCTGTACTCAGACCAACGACAGAGGAAGAAGTCCCCAGACTGCTCTCCTCTGCTCGCCCCACCACCTGTGCTAGCGGCCCTCACCCCTCCTCCGGTCCCTCTCCCCTCACCCCTCCTCCGCTCCCTCTCCCCTCACCCCTCCTCCGGTCCCTCTCCCCTCACCCCTCCTCCGATCCCTCTCCCCTCACACCTCCTCTGATCCCTCACACCTCTTCTGATCCCTCACACCTCTTCTGATCCCTCACACCTCCTCTGATCCCTCACACCTCCTCCGATCCCTCTCCCCTCACACCTCCTCTGATCCCTCACACCTCTTCTGATCCCTCACACCTCTTCTGATCCCTCACACCTCCTCTGATCCCTCACCCCTCCTCCGGTCCCTCTCCCCTCACCCCTTCTCCGATCCCTCTCCCCTCACACCTCCTCTGATCCCTCACACCTCCTCTGATCCCTCACACCTCCTCTGATCCCTCACACCTCCTTCGCTTCCTCTCCCCTCACCCCTCCTCTGATCCCTCTCCCCTCACACCTCCTCTGATCCCTCACACCTCCTCTGATCCCTCACACCTCCTCCGCTCCCTCTCCCCTCACACCTCCTCCGATCCCTCTCCCCTCACACCTCCTCCGATCCCTCTCCCCTCACCACTCCTCCGATCCCTCTCCCCTCACCACTCCTCCGATCCCTCTCCCCTCACCACTCCTCCGATCCCTCTCCCCTCACACCTCCTCAGATCCCTCTCCCCAGTGGTCATCTCCCATCTCACCACTATATTCAACCTCTCTCTGACCTCTGGCATCTTTCCCTCTACTTTCAAACACTCCATCATATTCCCACTGCTAAAGAAGTCGACTCTGGACGCGACTGATGTTGCCAACTACCGACCCATCTCAAACCTCCCCTTCATCTCCAAACTCCTAGAACGCCTGGTTTACTCCCGCCTTGTAAGCTACCTATCAGAGCACTCTCTCCTCGCCCCCCTACAGTCTGGCAGCATCGGCCTAAAGCACACTGCTCTCTCCTGGTTCTCCTCTTACCTATCTGACCGCTCGTTCAGCGTCTCCTTTGCTGGCTCTACCTCCCCTCCTCTTCCCATTGCTATTGGGGTCCCCCAGGGCTCGGTCCTTGCCCCCCTCCTCTTCCCCTTGCTTTTGGGGTCCCCCAGGCCTCGCTCCTTGCCCCCCTCCTCTTCCCCTTGGTGTTGGGGTCCCCCAGGGCTCGGTCCTCGGCCCCCTCCTCTACTCCATCTACACAGCCCCTATCGGACAAACCATCAGGAGATTTGGCCCCCAATACCCCCTCTATGCTGGCGACACCCAGCTATACACCTCTGCCCGTGACATCTCTGCACCTTTCCTCCAACACTGTCTGTCCGCTGTCTAACACCATGTCCTCTCTCTACCTAAAACTAAACCTCTCTAAAACTGACCTGCTGGTATTTCCACCCTCCACTAACCGCCCTCCTCCTGACATCTCCATCTCAGTGTGTGGCGCCACCATAACTCCTAGACAACATGCCCGCTGCCTTGGGGTCATATCCGACTCTGATCTCTCCTTTGCCCCCTACATCCAATCTCTGGCCCGAACATGTCAGCTGCACCTCAAGAACATCGCAAGAATCCGCTCTTTTCTCACTGTGGACACGTTAAAAACGCTCACTGCCGCCCTCATCCACTCCCGGCTCGATTATTACAACTCGCTGCTGATCGGCCCCCTGCACCACACTCTACCCTCTCCAATCCATCCTGAATGCGGCAGCCAGGCTCATCTTCCTGTCCAGCCGCTACTCGGACGCCTCTGCCCTGTGCCAGTCACTGCACTGGCTGCCCGGTAAATACAGAATTCAATTCAAACTCGCCACCTTCATCCACAAAGCCCTCCACAGCGCAGCCCCCCCCCTACATTGTATCCCTCATCCACAGTGCAGCGCCCCCCTACATTGTATCCCTCATCCACAGCGCAGCGCCCCCCTATATTGTATCCCTCATCCACAGTGCAGCGCCCCCTATATTGTATCCCTCATCCACAGTGCAGCGCCCCCTATATTGTATCCCTCATCCACAGCGCAGCGCCGCCCTATATTGTATCCCTCATCCACAGCACAGCGCCCCCCTATATTGTATCCCTCATCCACAGCGCAGCGCCCCCTATATTGTATTCCTCATCCACAGCACTGCGCCCCCTATATTGTATCCCTCATCCACAGCGCAGCGCCACCCTCTATTGCATCCCTCATCCACAGTGCAGCGCCCCCTATATTGTATCCCTCATCCACAGCGCAGCGCCCCCCTATATTGTATCCCTCATCCACAGTGCAGCGCCCCCTATATTGTATCCCTCATCCACAGTGCAGCGCCCCCTATATTGTATCCCTCATCCACAGCGCAGCGCCGCCCTATATTGTATCCCTCATCCACAGCACAGCGCCCCCCTATATTGTATCCCTCATCCACAGCGCAGCGCCCCCTATATTGTATTCCTCATCCACAGCACTGCGCCCCCTATATTGTATCCCTCATCCACAGCGCAGCGCCCCCCTACATTGTATCCCTCATCCACAGCGCAGCGCCACCCTCTATTGTATCCCTCATCCACAGCGCAGCGCCCCCTATATTGTATCCCTCATCCACAGCGCAGCGCCCCCCTATATTGTATCCCTCATCCACAGCGCAGCGCCCCCCTATATTGTATCCCTCATCCACAGCGCAGAGCCCCCCTATATTGTATCCCTCATCCACAGTGCAGCCCCCCTATATTGTATCCCTCATCCACAGTGCAGCGCCCCTATATTGTATCCCTCATCCACAGCGCAGCGCCCCCCTATATTGTATCCCTCATCCACAGTGCAGCGCCCCCTACATTGTATCCCTCATCCACAGCGCAGCGCCATCCTTCATTGTATCCCTCATCCACAGCACTGCCCCACTACATTGTATCCCTCATCCACAGCGCAGCGCCCCCCTACATTGTATCCCTCATCCACAGCGCAGCGCCACCCTCTATTGCATCCCTCATCCACAGTGCAGCGCCCCCTATATTGTATCCCTCATCCACAGCGCAGCGCCCCCCTATATTGTATCCCTCATCCACAGTGCAGCGCCCCCTATATTGTATCCCTCATCCACAGTGCAGCGCCCCCTATATTGTATCCCTCATCCACAGCGCAGCGCCGCCCTATATTGTATCCCTCATCCACAGCACAGCGCCCCCTATATTGTATTCCTCATCCACAGCACTGCGCCCCCTATATTGTATCCCTCATCCACAGCGCAGCGCCCCCTACATTGTATCCCTCATCCACAGCGCAGCGCCACCCTCTATTGTATCCCTCATCCACAGCGCAGCGCCCCCTATATTGTATCCCTCATCCACAGTGCAGCGCCCCCCTATATTGTATCCCTCATCCACAGCGCAGCGCCCCCCTATATTGTATCCCTCATCCACAGCGCAGCGCCCCCCTATATTGTATCCCTCATCCACAGTGCAGCGCCACCCTCTATTGCATCCCTCATCCACAGTGCAGCGCCCCCTATATTGTATCCCTCATCCACAGCGCAGCGCCCCCCTATATTGTATCCCTCATCCACAGCGCAGCGCCCCCTATATTGTATTCCTCATCCACAGCACTGCGCCCCCTATATTGTATCCCTCATCCACAGCGCAGCGCCACCCTCTATTGTATCCCTCATCCACAGCGCAGCGCCCCCTATATTGTATCCCTCATCCACAGCGCAGCGCCCCCCTATATTGTATCCCTCATCCACAGCGCAGCGCCCCCCTATATTGTATCCCTCATCCACAGCGCAGCGCCCCCCTATATTGTATCCCTCATCCACAGTGCAGCCCCCCTATATTGTATCCCTCATCCACAGTGCAGCGCCCCTATATTGTATCCCTCATCCACAGCGCAGCGCCCCCCTATATTGTATCCCTCATCCACAGCGCAGCGCCCCCCTATATTGTATCCCTCATCCACAGCGCAGCGCCCCCCTATATTGTATCCCTCATCCACAGCGCAGCGCCCCCCTATATTGTATCCCTCATCCACAGCGCAGCGCCACCCTCTATTGCATCCCTCATCCACAGTGCAGCGCCCCCTATATTGTATCCCTCATCCACAGCGCAGCGCCCCCCTACATTGTATCCCTCATCCACAGCGCAGCGCCCCCTATATTGTATTCCTCATCCACAGCACTGCGCCCCCTATATTGTATCCCTCATCCACAGCGCAGCGCCCCCCTACATTGTATCCCTCATCCACAGCGCAGCGCCACCCTCTATTGTATCCCTCATCCACAGCGCAGCGCCCCCTATATTGTATCCCTCATCCACAGCGCAGCGCCCCCCTATATTGTATCCCTCATCCACAGCGCAGCGCCCCCCTATATTGTATCCCTCATCCACAGCGCAGCGCCCCCCTATATTGTATCCCTCATCCACAGTGCAGCCCCCCTATATTGTATCCCTCATCCACAGTGCAGCGCCCCTATATTGTATCCCTCATCCACAGCGCAGCGCCCCCCTATATTGTATCCCTCATCCACAGTGCAGCGCCCCCTACATTGTATCCCTCATCCACAGCGCAGCGCCATCCTTCATTGTATCCCTCATCCACAGCACTGCCCCACTACATTGTATCCCTCATCCACAGCGCAGCGCCCCCCTACATTGTATCCCTCATCCACAGCGCAGCGCCACCCTCTATTGCATCCCTCATCCACAGTGCAGCGCCCCCTATATTGTATCCCTCATCCACAGCGCAGCGCCCCCCTATATTGTATCCCTCATCCACAGTGCAGCGCCCCCTATATTGTATCCCTCATCCACAGTGCAGCGCCCCCTATATTGTATCCCTCATCCACAGCGCAGCGCCGCCCTATATTGTATCCCTCATCCACAGCACAGCGCCCCCCTATATTGTATCCCTCATCCACAGCGCAGCGCCCCCTATATTGTATTCCTCATCCACAGCACTGCGCCCCCTATATTGTATCCCTCATCCACAGCGCAGCGCCCCCCTACATTGTATCCCTCATCCACAGCGCAGCGCCACCCTCTATTGTATCCCTCATCCACAGCGCAGCGCCCCCTATATTGTATCCCTCATCCACAGCGCAGCGCCCCCCTATATTGTATCCCTCATCCACAGCGCAGCGCCCCCCTATATTGTATCCCTCATCCACAGTGCAGCCCCCCTATATTGTATCCCTCATCCACAGTGCAGCGCCCCTATATTGTATCCCTCATCCACAGCGCAGCGCCCCCCTATATTGTATCCCTCATCCACAGTGCAGCGCCCCCTACATTGTATCCCTCATCCACAGTGCAGCGCCCCCCTATATTGTATCCCTCATCCACAGCGCAGCGCCCCCTATATTGTATCCCTCATCCACAGCGCAGCGCCCCCTATATTGTATCCCTCATCCACAGCACAGCACCCCCTATATTGTATCCCTCATCCACAGCACAGCGCCCCCTTATATTGTATCCCTCATCCACAGTGCAGCGCCCCCCTATATTGTATCCCTCATCCACAGCGCAGCGCCCCCCTACATTGTATCCCTCATCCACAGCGCAGCGCCCCCTATATTGTATTCCTCATCCACAGCACAGCGCCGCCCTATATTGTATCCCTCATCCACAGCACAGCGCCCCCCTATATTGTATCCCTCATCCACAGCGCAGCGCCCCCTATATTGTATTCCTCATCCACAGCACTGCGCCCCCTATATTGTATCCCTCATCCACAGCGCAGCGCCCCCCTACATTGTATCCCTCATCCACAGCGCAGCGCCACCCTCTATTGTATCCCTCATCCACAGCGCAGCGCCCCCTATATTGTATCCCTCATCCACAGCGCAGCGCCCCCCTATATTGTATCCCTCATCCACAGCGCAGCGCCCCCCTATATTGTATCCCTCATCCACAGCGCAGCGCCCCCCTATATTGTATCCCTCATCCACAGTGCAGCGCCCCCCTATATTGTATCCCTCATCCACAGCGCAGCGCCCCCCTATATTGTATCCCTCATCCACAGTGCAGCGCCCCCCTATATTGTATCCCTCATCCACAGCGCAGCGCCCCCCTATATTGTATCCCTCATCCACAGTGCAGCGCCCCCCTATATTGTATCCCTCATCCACAGCGCAGCGCCCCCCCTATATTGTATCCCTCATCCACAGCGCAGCGCCCCCCTATATTGTATCCCTCATCCACAGTGCAGCGCCCCCCTATATTGTATCCCTCATCCACAGCGCAGCGCCCCCCTATATTGTATCCCTCATCCACAGCGCAGCGCCCCCCTACATTGTATCCCTCATCCACAGCACAGCGCCCCCCTACATTGTATCCGTCATCCACAGTGCAGCGCCCCCCTATATTGTATCCCTCATCCACAGCGCAGCGCCCCCTATATTGTATCCCTCATCCACAGCGCAGCGCCCCCTATATTGTATCCCTCATCCACAGCACAGCACCCCCTATATTGTATCCCTCATCCACAGCACAGCGCCCCCTTATATTGTATCCCTCATCCACAGCGCCACCCTATATCGCTTCCCTCATCTCAATCCATCACCGGCCTGGGCGCTCCGCTCTGCTAACGAAACTAGACTGAGCCCCTCTAGCTGAATCCTCTCATTCCCACCTCCAAGACTTCTCCAGAGCAGCACCGGTCCTCTGGAACGCACTACCAAAGGCTACCTGAGCAACCCAGGACTCGCAGAACTTCAGGCGTGCTCTAAAAACGCACCTCTTCAGGGAGGCATACTGCATTCCCTAAACAAACCCCTCTGTACTCCGCCTGATAACATGCTCCCTGACCTACTGACTGCAATCCCTGCTAGCCATCATAAACCGCTCCTGCGGTCACACCGTTTCTGCCGTCACACAGCCAAATGTCTGACCATTGTCTATGTGTATAGCATCCCACACTCTACCCCTCGCCATACCGTGCACATCTCCACCCCGCCATACCGTGCACATCTCCACCCCGCCATACCGTGCACATCTCCACCCCGCCATACCGCGCACATCTCCAGCCCGCCATACCGCGCACATCTCCACCCCCCCATACCGCGCACATCTCCACCCCGCCATACCGTGCACATCTCCAGCCCGCCATACCGTGCACATCTCCAGCCCGCCATACCGTGCACATCTCCAGCCCGCCATACCGTGCACATCTCCACCCCGCCATACCGTGCACATCTCCAGCCCGCCATACCGTGCACATCTCCAGCCCGCCATACCGCGCACATCTCCAACCCCCCATACCGTGCACATCTCCACCCCGCCATACCGTGCACATCTCCAGCCCGCCGTACCGTGCACATCTCCAGCCCGCCATACCGTGCACATCTGCAGCCCGCCATACGGTGCAGATCTCCAGCCCGCCATACGGTGCAGATCTCCACCCCGCCATACCGTGCACATCTCCACCCCACCATACCGTGCCCATCTTCAGCCCGCCATACCGTGCACATCTCCAGCCCGCCATACCGTGCACATCTCCACCCCACCATACCGTGCACATCTCCAGCCCGCCATACCGTGCACATCTCCACCCCGCCATACCGTGCCCATCTCCACCCCACCATACCGTGCCCATCTCCACCCCACCATACCGTGCCCATCTCCACATCGCCATACCGCGCACATCTCCACCCTGCCATACCGCGCTCATCTCCACCCCGCCATACCACGCACATCTCCACCTCGCCATACCGTGCACATCTCCACCCCGCCATACCGCGCACATCTCCACCCCACCATACCGTGCACATCTCCACCCCGCCATACCGTGCACATCTCCACCTCGCCATACAGTGCACATCTCCACCCCCCCATACCGCGCACATCTCCACCCCGCCATACCGCGCACATCTCCAGCCCGCCATACCGTGCACATCTCCAGCCCGCCATACCGTGCACATCTCCAGCCCGCCATACCGCGCACATCTCCACCCCCCCATACCGTGCACATCTCCACCCCGCCATACCGTGCACATCTCTAGCCCGCCATACCGTGCACATCTCCAGCCCGCCATACCGTGCACATCTGCAGCCCGCCATACGGTGCAGATCTCCAGCCCGCCATACGGTGCAGATCTCCACCCCGCCATACCGTGCCCATCTTCAGCCCCCCATACCGTGCCCATCTTCAGCCCCCCATACCGTGCACATCTCCAGCCCGCCATACCGTGCACATCTCCACCCCACCATACCGTGCACATCTCCACCCCACCATACCGTGCTCATCTCCACCCCGCCATACCACGCACATCTCCACCCCGCCATACCGTGCACATCTCCACCCCGCCATACCGTGCACATCTCCACCCCGCCATACCGTGCCCATCTCCACCCCACCATACCATGCACATCTCCACCCCACCATACCGTGCCCATCTCCACATCGCCATACCACGCACATCTCCACCTCGCCATACCGCGCACATCTCCACCCCGCCATACCGTGCTCATCTCCACCCCGCCATACCACGCACATCTCCACCTCGCCATACCGCGCACATCTCCACCCCACCATACAGTGCACATCTCCACCTCGCCATACCGTGCACATCTCCGCCCCGCCATACCGTGCACATCTCCACCCCGCCATACCACGCACATCTCCACCTCGCCATTCCGTGCACATCTCCGCCCCGCCATACCGTGCACATCTCCACCCCGCCATACCACGCACATCTCCACCCCACCATACAGTGCACATCTCCGCCCCGCCATACTGTGCACATCTCCGCCCCGCCATACCGTGCTCATCTCCACCCCGCCATACCGCGCACATCTCCACCCCACCATACAGTGCACATCTCCGCCCCGCCATACTGTGCACATCTCCGCCCCGCCATACCGTGCCCATCTCCGCCCCGCCATACCGTGCACATCTCCAGCCCGCCATACCGTGCACATCTCCAGCCCCTTTACCTTCTGTATCCCCCCATTACCTGTAGTATGTAAGCTCGTTGGACCCGCACCCCTATTGTTTCCATCAGCTGATTACTATGTAACCGTGGTTCTGTGATGTTTGTACTTTTGTCTTTCTGTATTCCCCCCCCCCCCCCGTCTATGTAAGCGCTGCGGGATATGTTGGCGCTATACAAATAAAGATTATTATTATTATAATACTAAGCTGTGTAATATGCACCAATTGAATGTTGCCATGTCCCATGGTAGACCGGGCTACCCTGTTGTACCGCCTCTAGCTTGGATACAAGATGTGATACGGCTGGACATGGAGGTATACAGGTCCCGTCTGATATCCTGCCACATATCGCTCACGTTTTGCTATATCTGAGCCTCTAGATCGTGTAAACTCGCTGGCTGTTGAAGTTGGCATCCCGGGTGGTCCCATACATTCATCTGGTGACCGGGCAGTCAGGGCAGTGTGACAATGTTGTGGGGGCTCCTGTGACCCCCTTGTGTGCGGCCGACCATTATCCTGCTGGACTATATACAGGAGATGTCTAACCAGCTGTATATCTTTGGCGCGCCCTCGCATCGCATCTCCCACTGATGTCAATGGGCGGCAGCATCATGCCATGTGCTGGGTGTATGTGGTGTAAGAACCATGGGAGAGCCTCTGCCAGGAGCGCCGCTGCTCTCCCGGGTGATGACACACGTTATTGATACAAAATGCCTCGCAACCCCCTCAAATTGGCATATTGATGGGCGCGATATCGGGCCGTGGGTCCTGGCTCCATGTCGCCCCTGTGAAGTTCACCTAAGGCGCTGCAAACACGTGGACCGGGTGATAAGTCATGTCTGGACAGCTAATGCCGAGGGGCAGGTCATGTATGTTTAGGTATGGGTACCAGTACAGGGGGAGCCCAAGCTGAACTTTGGCACCCGGGCCCCTGAGCCTTTAGTTACGCCCCTGGTAGGGCCCCTCTATACCAACATGGACTGGTTGGAGTGGCGCCATGAACACAACGCGGTTTTGCGGCACTTTCATGTAGTCTTTGATGCAGTTGCGTCCTTTCTTTGCCTGTTCTGAATACAAGGTATGTCACCTTACCTGTTCACAGGAAGCACCTGTGACCCCCCAGGCCCACCCCCTCCCTCCTCAGGTGCCCGGGGGCGGACATTCCTGAGCAGACACCCTGCAGAGTAAACAGGGGCAGATGGCTGGCACAAGCTGGCGGTGAGGGGTCAGACAATGCGGAGTGTGTGCGGCTCCTGAAAGGACCATTATGTGCACCGACACCCCCGCAGCGCCGCCGCCGCCGCAGCTCGCTCACCTGTTGACCTGATTCTGTTCTCGGCGCTGGATGTGCGCAGGCTTGTTCCTCGCACGCTTCTGGATTACATTATACTCCATTATAGCGCGGAAATCCCCGGCGGGCGATACACCTTCTGCGCAGCTGGAGATTTAAAGGGACAGTACACCATATTGTGAGGGGCACAGCGGCGGGGAGATCAAACTCACACAGGCAATGGAGGGGGCATGTGGGCAGCATCAGGGGCAGTACCCCGCATCTTCCCTGAGACCCCCAGAGTGTGTTGGGTCTATTCGCAGCGGGTGGTTTGGATCACATGAAAAACACATAAAGCGGTAACTTTTGTGGTTTTTGGCGCAGACGCTGCTTCGCACATTTTCCCCGACGCCGTTTTTACCACATGCAGAGCGCCCGGTGTGAATACACCCCAGACGGTATGTGTGCCCCCCTGTTATAGGTCAGCGGCTCCACCGCTCTGCGAATACCAAGCTAGGCTCCGCCCCATCCACGGCGTCCAGCCCGCTGTTACCAAGGAGAACCAGCGCACGGTGGGACAGGAGAGTCCGTTCGCAATCTTCAGTGGGACCACCGGAGATAGTCAGACGTCCGCGGTCAGCGATCTCCAGCAGTCCCATTGAAGGCAATGCGGTGCAGATGAGAACGTATTCTAGATATCAGCTGTGCTAAGACGACCCCTTTAAGACTACGGCCAACTTAACCAATTTAAAGGGGTTGTCCAACTATTGATGGTCTAGATTTAGGATAGGCAATTAATAGCAGATTGGTGAGAGTGTGCCACCTGAGATCCCGCGGATCAGCTGTTCTCTCAGTCCTTGCACTGAGCTGATATTTGCAGACAGCTTCGTTCTCACTGTAGTGGCCAAGATTGGTATTGCAGACAGTGAATGGCCTGTAATACCAAGGCTGGCCACTGCAGTGAGAACGGAGCTGTCTGCTTCCTGTCTCTGCAGAAATTAGCTCAGCTTACAAACACACTGGTCTGGAAACCAGCTGATTGGTGGGGGTCCAGGCGGTAGACCCCTGCTGATCTGCTACTGCTGACCTATCCTGCAGATAGACCATCATTAGTTTACAACCGGACAAGGTGGTGCTGATTGTGGGGGTCTTGCTCCTGGCGGAGGGGGGGCAGTCGCTGTTGATCTTTTCTTGCAGAAGATACTGATAATTCTATGGCGTCCGTGCGGGGGGCTTCCTTCTGATTAATGCTACAAGGGTCCCTGTGGGCAGCTTGTGTCGGGTAGCGCTGGATCCGCTTTGTATAAGGCCTGTTAGGACACATGTGCTGGAGTGGATGGCCGGGGTATCTGCGGACCCCCCATCAGCACACTTGTCTGTCGGATTGATTGCAGAGGTAGGAGCACATTGGGGGTCTCCCATAGTGATCGGGGGTCCACTGATGGCCGGGGTAACATTTCTGAGCTAATAGATGGAGGGTCTCTCATTAAGGAGCAGCTTAGGGGACTCTATTAAAGGGATGGTCCACAGTGCAGACCCCCTTTAAGGCAAGGACAAGCTGGATGAGTGAGCAGACTGGCAGCTATGTGCGGCCGCTCCCATGGAAGTGTGCAGAGTCTGGCTTGCCTTCGCCGTGGCGCCCTCGGGGCAGGGTGAGGATTGGGTGAGGTGTGTCAGCGTTGTGCCTGGCCGCATGTCTGTAGGGAGGGGGCAATCAGGAAATATCAGTTAGTAACAATACACCTCAATCCGTAGCCTCGGGGCGCGATGCCCTGCGTGCCGCACATCTGGAGCGCCGTGCCCGTCGCGCTCCATGACTGTTTCATAACGCGGCATCAACAGCGGGCGGAGCTGCAAATTACAGCTTACCCCTCTGCAGGATGCACCTGTTTAACCCCTCAGTGACGCCGCCGGTTTTGCTCCTCGTGACGCGAGGTGTTATTTTTACGCGGCGATCGGTAGTTTTTAGTGGCGCCATTTTTGGGCTCATATAATGTGTTGTAGAAGTTTTATTAAGTTTTTTGGGAGGGAAAAGGGAAAAACATCAATTGCGCCATTGTTTGTTAATGGCGTTTGCTGTGCGGTATAAATGACGTCATCCATTTTTTCGCTACAATTAGGACAATAGCAAAATTCTATGTATAGTTTTTACATTTTTGCACAATTAAAGCCCTTTTTTTGGGGAAATTTTTACATTTTTAGAATTCTTTTTTTTTTTGCCTGACTAAGTCCCATCCGGTGATCTGTCCGCGGCCGGCGCTCTGCGGGGGCGTGATTTCACAAGACAAGCTGTAGTTGGCACCATTTCCACCTAGATGCGGCTTTTTATTCTCTTTATTATGCTTTTTGGGAGACAAAATGAACTTTAAAAAGCCTTTTTCTGCGTCTTTTGGCTTTCTTTAGCGTTCGCAGGATACGTTCGGCTCATCGCTGCGGACGCGACGACACCAAACCGATTGTTTTAACTTTTTTTTCTAACCAAAGAACGAACAGTGCAAATAAAAATCATCTCATGTGTATATTTTTATTTTATGTTCGGCTGGGACTTGAACCTGCGATCCTACGATCACTCAGACTGTTCATCGGTGGAGGCTGATGACATCACAGAGGGAGCTCCCTCTCTTTCTTAACCTCATATATGCTGGGATCAACATTAATCGCAGCATATAAGGCGTTAATAGCGGGGATTGGAGCTCTCTGTGATCCCTTCCACTACCGCAGGATCCTGGCTGTCACCTACAGACGGTTCCTGTCACGGCTGGCGCGTAACATCTATGGCATTTCCCAGAAACCTCTTCCCTCCCATAAGGTACATGTACATCATGGAGTGGGAAGGGGTTAAAGGGACAGTGCACCGTATCGACTGTCATTGTTCCACTTGTGGTTGAATGTAATAATCTATTGCCCCCTGTTATCAGCCATTTTAGACTGGGAAGGCTGACTGTACTTCTCTTCCATGCCACGCAGTCCAAGAGAAGCCCCGCCCCCAGGACTCCAGGACACACTGCGCTGTGCTGAGAACATCCACAAGTATGTCCCTTTAAGAGTACACAATGGGGGGGCTCATATAATAATAATTTCCTGTGTGCACCGTATGGTGGCGCTATAAATGACTTCTCAGGCCACACAGCAGCCTCCATCCTGCACCGTTGCTTGGACAGGGCCCCTTTAAGGACTATCCCCACCTACAGACATGGATAACATGAGTGCAAAAGTCGTCCCCAGGGGTATTTTTGTTCAGGTCTATGATACTCTGCATGCAAGGTAGCGGAACGACATTCCACCGCACCGGAGCCTCTGAGGAGCTTCTTGTAGGTTGGAGACGTTATCAGATGAGGTTCCTCCAGAGATCAGATATTTGGTGGAGGATACGGTCAATATGGAAGGGGTCTTCTAATGCGGGAGCCACAGACATTAGATGGGCCAGTTATTCAGTGTTCGCATGAGGCGTCTGTGGCCCCGTATGCCATGGAGGCCCTCATGTGATCATCTTGGCCATGATGAACCCTACTGAGCTTTGAAGGAAGAGCTGTTCCCTTCCGATTGGCCACAGACAGATGGGGCTACCTACTCAGGGCTCGGGGTACCGGAGGGGCCAGCGATTAGAGAGATAAGCAGCAGCTGAGCACGGCTGAAGGTCCATGGAGGTAGAAGGGTGACAACTATTCCAATAGGCAGCACTCATTTGTATGGACTATATAAGACGCCCTACATCCTGGGTACAACGCTGCCCCCTGCACTAAAGAGTTTCCACTGACAGCAAGCAACTTATTTATTATACAGCCTTGTGAAAGTAGTGATGACAGAGAGGGAGGGGCTCACACTACAGAGAGGGGCTCACACTACAGAGAGAGGGGCTCACACTACAGAGAGGGGCTCACACTACAGAGAGAGGGGCTCACACTACAGAGAGGGGCTCACACTATAGAGAGAGGGGCTCACACTATAGAGAGAGGGGCTCACACTGTAGAGAGGGGCTCACACTATAGAGAGAAGAGCTCACACTATAGAGAGGGGGGCTCACACTGTAGAGAGGGGCTCACACTATAGAGAGGGGCTCACACTGTAGAAAGAGTGGCTCAGACAATAGAGAGGGGCTCACACTACAGAGAGGGTCTCACACTATAGAGAGAAGAGCTCACACTATAGAGAGAAGAGCTCACACTATAGAGAGAGGGGCTCACACTACAGAGAGGGGCTCCCACTACAGAGAGAGATGCTCACACTATAGAGAGGGGCTCACACTACAGAGAGGGGCTCCCACTGTAGAGAGGGGCTCACACTATAGAGAGAAGGGCTCACACTATAGAGAGAAGAGCTCACACTATAGAGAGAGGGGCTCACACTGTAGAGAGGGGCTCACACTATAGAGAGGGGCTCACACTGTAGAAAGAGTGGCTCAGACAATAGAGAGGGGCTCACACTACAGAGAGGGTCTCACACTAGAGAGAGAAGAGCTCACACTATAGAGAGAAGAGCTCACACTATAGAGAGAGGGGCTCACACTACAGAGAGGGGCTCCCACTGTAGAGAGGGGCTCACACTATAGAGAGGGGCTCACACTGTAGAAAGAGTGACTCAGACAATAGAGAGGGGCTCACACTACAGAGAGAGATGCTCACACTATAGAGAGGGGCTCACACTATAGAGAGGGGCTCACACTATAGAGAGAGGGGCTCACACTGTAGAGAGGGGCTCACACTATAGAGAGAGGGGCTCACACTGTAGAGAGGGGCTCACACTGTAGAGAGAGGGGCTCACACTACAGAGAGAGGGGCTCACACTATAGAGAGGGGCTCACACTGTGGAGAGAGGGGCTCACACTATAGAGAGGGGCTCACACTGTGGAGAGAGGGGCTCAGACAATAGAGAGGGGCTCACACTATAGAGAGAAGGGATCACGCTATAGAGAGGGGCTCACACTGTAGAGAGGGGCTCACACTATAGAGAGGGGCTCACACTATAGAAAGAGTGGCTGACACTGTAGAGAGAGTGGCTCACACTACAGAGAGAGGGGCTCACACTATAGAGAGGAGCTCATGCTATAGAGAGGGCCTCACACTATAGAGAGGGCCTCACACTATAGAGAGGGCCTCACACTATAGAGGGGCTCATACTACAGAGAGAGGGGCTCACACTATAGAGAGGGGCTCACACTACAGAGAGAGGCTAACACTACAGAGAGAGGGGCTCCCACTATAGAGAGAGGGGCTCACACTATAAAAGGGGCTCCCACTACAGAGAGAAGGGCTCACACTATAGAGAGAGGGGCTCACACTACAGAGAGAGGGGCTCACACTATAGAGAGAGGGGCTCACACTACAGAGAGAAGGGCTCACACTATAGAGAGAGGGGCTCACACTGTAGAGAGAGGGGCTCACACTATAGAGAGAAGGGCTTACACTACAGAGAGAGGGGCTCCCACTATAAAAGGGGCTCACACTACAGAGAGAAGGGCTCACACTATAGAGAGAGGGGCTCACACTATAGAGAGAGGGGCTCACACTACAGAGAGAGGGGCTCCCACTATAAAAGGGGCTCACACTACAGAGAGGGGCTCACACTACAAAGAGAGGGGCTCACACTACAAAGAGAGGGGCTCACACTATAGAGAGAAGGGCTCACACTGTAGAGAGGGGCTCCCACTGTAAAAGGGGCTCACACTATAGAGAGAGGGGCTCACACTATAGAGAGAAGGGCTCACACTATAGAGAGAAGGGCTCACACTGTAGAGAGGGGCTCCCACTGTAAAAGGGGCTCACACTATAGAGAGAGGGGCTCACACTGTAGAGAGAGGGGCTCACACTGTAGAGAGAAGGGCTCACACTGTAGAGAGAGGGGCTCACACTGTAGTGAGAGGGGCTCACACTGTAGTGAGAGGGGCTCACACTATAGAGAGAGGGGCTCACACTGTAGAGAGGGGCTCACACTATAGAGAGAGGGGCTCACACTGTAGAGAGAGGGGCTCACACTATAGAGAGGGGCTCACACTATAGAGAGAGGGGCTCACACTGTAGAGAGAGGGGCTCACACTATAGAGAGGGGCTCACACTGTAGAGAGGGGCTCACACTGTAGAGAGGGGCTCACACTATAGAGAGGGGCTCACACTGTAGAGAGGGGCTCACACTATAGAGAGAGGGGCTCACACTGTAGAGAGAGGGGCTCACACTGTAGAGAGAGGGGCTCACACTATAGAGAGAGGGGCTCACACTGTAGAGAGGGGCTCACACTATAGAGAGAGGGGCTCACACTGTAGAGAGAGGGGCTCACACTGTAGAGAGAGGGGCTCACACTATAGAGAGAGGGGCTCACACTATAGAGAGGGGCTCACACTATAGAGAGAGGGGCTCACACTGTAGAGAGGGGCTCACACTATAGAGAGGGGCTCACACTGTAGAGAGGGGCTCACACTGTAGAGAGGGGCTCACACTATAGAGAGGGGCTCACACTATAGAGAGAGGGGCTCACACTGTAGAGAGGGGCTCACACTATAGAGAGAGGGGCTCACACTGTAGAGAGGGGCTCCCACTGTAGAGAGAGGGGCTCACACTGTAGAGAGGCTCACACTATAGAGAGAGGGGCTCCCACTATAGAGAGAGGGGCTCACACTGTAGAGAGGGGCTTGCACTATAAAGTAAATTATTTTGTCTGGACTACAATTGGCGCTGATTGCAGGTCAGTAGGAAATCGTGAAATCCACCGGATCTTACTGCTGATTCCATGGATGGAAGAGAACGCTGTGAATGTGAATGAGGCCCACCGTGTAAAGGTCAGACCGAGGGGGTTATTCACGCTGCGGGTTGTGAGGCGTTTTTTGCTGCAGTTTTTCTGAAATATTATCAAAGCTGCAAAATTTTTTTTTTGTTTTGGAAAAAATCCCACCAAAAATGGCAACATGGCGGCAACGAAGGAAGGCGCGGTCAGACGGCGTGATCGGCGGGACGGAAAACATCAGCTTCATAAATGCCCCCTGTGAACTCTTGGGTTTGAGGCGCAGAAATGTGTCAAAATGGACATCCAGCCCCGGCGGCGCACATTCTGGGGTCCCACATCGCTGCAGAGACAAACTCCGCCGCGGCAGACGAATCACTGCTTGTTGATCTGCGATGCGTATATTCAGCGTGTTGTGGGACGCGGGGACACGTGTGGAAAGCGGATTTTGGCACGGAATACGCACCAAAAACCACCAAGTGCACGACCCTTCACCCCGAGCAGTCCAGAGGCGGGACCTTACGGTGATCTAAGTACGCTTCACTACAAGCGCGGTATCGTAACCGTACGCACGTGACGCGGTACTGATGGCGGACGCACCAGCAGTAATCTGCCGGATCCACTGGACGGCTTGAGGGGTTGAAGACTTTCGCAAGGTATTGTTTAGGCGACACCAGGGACCCTATAGGTGGCATTAACCCTTTAAGGGCTCATTCACACTCACATAGTGCTGGCGGTCATGATCTGACGGGTTCCCGTATAGCGATGGTTCAGCTCATATATGTGACCCCCCCGTACGCCTCCCCTCCCCCGGTGTCACGCGCCGGATCAGTAATGTGGACAAACAATCCGTGTTGTGCTGTAACATGTTCCGTGTGATGCTATGGAGGAATGAGAAGTATGTAAACCGACTGGATTGTATGAGGGAATGTGCCCGCCTCATACGTGTGCGGGCCTGTGTGATGCCACACAGCGGGGCACGCCATCATCTGCACTCACTTATCCATACGGTGCCCCTTATTGCACTCTACAGTCCCCCTCGCTTCGCTCTCCGGCCCCCCTCACTGCACTCTCCGGCCCCCCTCACTGCACTCTCCGGCCCCCCTCAATGCGCTTCCCAGTCCCCCTCGCTGCGGTCTCCAGACCTCTCACTGCTATTTCTTGCTTCCTTCGCTGCTTCTCTCTGGTCCCCCTCGCTGCGCTCTCTGGTTCCCCTCGCTGCTCTCTCTGGCCCCCTTGCTGTGCTCTCCTGCCCCCCTTGCGGCTCTCTCCAGCCTCCCCTTGCTGCTCTCTCCGACTTTCTCGCTGCGCTCTCCGACTCCCCTCACTGCTCTCTCCGCCCCCCCCCTTGCTGTTCTCGCTAGCTTTCCTCACTTGACTCCCCTCGCTGCGCTCTCCAGTTCCATTCGCTGCTCTCTCCAGTCCCCCTTGGTGCGCTCTCTGGCCCTCCTCGCTGGTCTCGCAGACCCCCCTTGCTGCTTTCTCTACAGCGACCTCACTGCACTCTCCACACCCCCTCGCTGCTCTTTTCGATCCCCCTCACTGCATTCTCTTCGGCCCCCCTCGCTGTGCTCTCCTGTCCCCCTCACTGTTCTCTCCCGACCCCCTCGCTGCGCTCTCCAGCCCTCCTCGCCACTCTCACAGACCCCTCCTTGTTGCTCTCTCCAGACCCCCTCACTGCGCTCTCCAGTTCCCCTTGTTGGTTTCTCTGGTCCTCCTCACTGCTCTCTCTGCCCCTTCTCCCTGATCTCTCCAGAGCTCTCGCTGCGCTCTCCGGACCTCCTTGCTGCCCTCTCTGGACCCCCTGCTGCTCTCTCCGGACCCCCTTGCTGTTCTCTCCGGATCCTTAGCTACGCTCTCTGGCCCCCTCACTGCTCTCTCCGGACTCCCTCGCTGCTCTCTCCGGACGCCCTCATTGCTCTCTTTTGACCCCCTCACTGCTCTCTCCACCCCCCCCTCCCTGATCTCTCCAGACCCTGTTTCTCTCGCCAGACCCCTCGCTACACTCTCTTCAGTGTTCTCTCTGGACCCCTTCACTGTTTTCTCTGGACCCCTTCACTGCTCTCTCTGGACCCCCTCGCTACTCTGTCCAGACCCCTTTACTGTTCTCTCCGGAGGGTGATCAATGAGTGGAACAGGTTACCACGGGAGGTGGGGAGTTCTCCTTCAATGGAATTCTTCAGAGGCCGGACAGACATGTCTGGGTTGATTTAGTGATCCTGCACTGAGCAGGGGGTTGGACTCGATGACCTCAGAGGACCTGATGACTTCCAACTCTACCATTCTAGAATTCTATGATTCTATGACCCCCTCGCTACTCTCTCCGGACCCCTTCGCTGCGCTCTCCAGACCCCTTCACTGTTCTCTCTGGACCCCCTCGCTGCGCTCTCTGGATCCCTTCACTATTCTCACCGGACCCCTTTGCTATTCTCTCCGGACCCCTTCGCTGCACTTTCTGGACCCCTTCACTGTTTTCTCTGGACCCCTTCACTGTTCTCTCTGGAGCCCTTCACTGTTCTCTCTGGACCCCTTTACTGATCTCTCTGGAGCCCCTCACTGCGCTCTCCGGACCCCTTCAGCCGGAGCCCTTCACTATTTTCCCTGGACCCCTTCACTGCTCTCTCAGGACCCCCTCGCTACTCTGTGCAGACCCCTTCACTGTTCTCTCCAGAGGGTAATCAATGAGTGGAACAGGTTACCACGGGAGGTGGGGAGTTCTCCTTCAATGGAAGTCTTCAGAGGCCGGACAGACATCTGTCTGGGTTGATTTAGTGATCCTGCACTGAGCAGGGGGTTGGACTTGATGACCTCGGAGGACCTGATGACTTCCAACTCTACCATTCTAGAATTCTATGATTCTATGACCCCCTCGCTACTCTCTCCGGACCCCTTCACTGCGCTCTCCAGACCCCTTCACTGTTCTCTCCAGACCCCCTCACTGCTCTCTCCAGACCCCTTCACTGCGCTCTTCGGACCCCTTCACTGTTCTCTCCGGACCCCCTCGCTGCACTCTCCCGACCCCCTCGCTGCACTCTCCGGACCCCTTCGCTGTTCTCTCCGGACCCCTTCACTGTTCTCTCTAGACCCCTTCGCTGCACTTTCCGGATCCCTTCACTGTTTTCTCCGGACCCCTTCACTGTTCTCTCTGGACCCCTTCACTGCTCTCTCTGGACCCCTTCACTGCTCTCTCTGGACCCCTTTACTGATCTCTCTGGAGCCCTTCACTGGTCTCTCTGGACCCCTTCACTGGTCTCTCCGGACCCCTTCACTGCGCTCTCCGGACCCCTTCAGCCGGAGCCCTTCACTATTTTCCCTGGACCCCTTCACTGCTCTCTCAGGACCCCCTCGCTACTCTGTGCAGACCCCTTCACTGTTCTCTCCAGAGGGTAATCAATGAGTGGAACAGGTTACCACGGGAGGTGGGGAGTTCTCCTTCAATGGAAGTCTTCAGAGGCCGGACAGACATCTGTCTGGGTTGATTTAGTGATCCTGCACTGAGCAGGGGGTTGGACTCGATGACCTCGGAGGACCTGATGACTTCCAACTCTACCGTTCTAGAATTCTATGATTCTATGACCCCCTCGCTGCGCTCTCCGGACCCCCTCGCTACTCTCTCAGGACCCCTTCGCTGCGCTCTCCAGACTCCTTCACCGCGCTCTTCGGACCCCTTCACTGCTCTCTCTGGACCCCCTCGCTGCTCTCTCCGGCCCCCTTCGCTGCGCTCTCCAGACCTCTTCACTGCTCTCTCTGGACCCCTTCACTGCTCTCTCTGGACCCCTTCACTGTTCTCTCCGGACCCCCTCGCTGCACTCTCCGGACCCCTTCGCTGTTCTCTCCGGACCCCTTCACTGTTCTCTCTAGACCCCTTCGCTGCACTTTCCGGATCCCTTCACTGTTTTCTCCGGACCTCTTCACTGTTCTCTCTGGACCCCTTCACTGTTCTCTCTGGACCCCTTCACTGCTCTCTCTGGACCCCTTCACTGCTCTCTCTGGACCCCTTTACTGATCTCTCTGGAGCCCTTCACTGGTCTCTCTGGACCCCTTCACTGCACTCTCTGGACCCCTTCAGCCGGAGCCCTTCACTATTTTCCCTGGACCCCTTCACTGCTCTCTCAGGACCCCCTCGCTACTCTGTGCAGACCCCTTCACTGTTCTCTCCAGAGGGTAATCAATGAGTGGAACAGGTTACCACGGGAGGTGGGGAGTTCTCCTTCAATGGAAGTCTTCAGAGGCCGGACAGACATCTGTCTGGGTTGATTTAGTGATCCTGCACTGAGCAGGGGGTTGGACTTGATGACCTCGGAGGACCTGATGACTTCCAACTCTACCATTCTAGGATTCTATGATTCTATGACCCCCTCGCTACTCTCTCCGGACCCCTTCGCTGCGCTCTCCAGACCCCTTCACTGTTCTCTCCAGACCCCCTCACTGCTCTCTCCAGACCCCTTCACTGCGCTCTTCGGACCCCTTCACTGTTCTCTCTGGACCCCCTCGCTGCGCTCTCCGGACCCCCTCGCTACTCTCTCAGGACCCCTTCGCTGCGCTCTCCAGACCCCTTCACTGCGCTCTTCGGACCCCTTCACTGCTCTCTCTGGACCCCCTTGCTGCTCTCTCCAGACCCCTTCACTGCGCTCTTCGGACCCCTTCACTCTTCTCTCCGGACCCCCTCGCTGCGCTCTCCGGACCCCTTCACTGTTCTCTCCGGATCCCCTTGCTGTGCTCTCCGGCCCCCCTCGCTGCGCTCTCCGGACCCCTTCACTGCTCTCTCTGGACCCCTCCACTGCTTTCTCTGGACCCCTTCACTGATCTCTCTGGACCCCTTCACCGATCTCTCTGGACCCCTTCACTGATCTCTCTGGATCCTTTCACTGCGCACTCCGGACCCCTTCAGTGCTCTCTCTGAACCCCTTCACTGTTCTCTCCGGACCCCCTTGTTGCGCTCTCCGGACCACTTCACTGATCTCTCTGGACCCCTCCACTGCTTTCTCTGGACCCCTTCACTGATCTCTCTGGACCCCTTCACTGTTCTCTCCGGACCCCTTCACTGCTCTCTCCGGACCCCCTTGTTGCGCTCTCCGGACCACTTCACTGCTCTCTCTGGACCCCTTCACTGTTCTTTCTGGACCCCTGGCTTTGTATTTCAGTTCCTCTCAATTTTCTAGACCTCTGCTTGCTGAGGGTGAACGGAAACAAATGACCTGGGGCTTTTAACCCTTCCCTGTAACAAGATGCAGGACAGCAGCTCGAAGGCTCTTTTAAATAAGGTGGCATCATTGGTATAAGTGTGCTGGGTGCCCACTATGCCCGAACAGTCAGCCTCAGTTGGATCTGGCTGATAACAGGGATCAATAACTTCTTTCTAATATTCACACTTCTTGCAGAGTGCAGACATTAGAAGTCTTATCTTAGCTTTGTTTGTCCAGGAACACAAATGGGGCAACTAATTTCTCCCCCTTCCCACCCCCCGATGTGTGCCCGCAGATGATGCCAACAGGTCTGGACCCCAATTAGTTCAGCCATGCTGTAGAACTCACCAGGGCTCCACAGGGGGGGGGGGACTACTGTAATCTGTGTATCATGGCACTAGGCACTGGGTGCTGGTAGTATTTCGGCACTATGTGGCACTATTAATTGGCTCTGTGTGGTGATATTCTCTGGGCAACCAATGGGGCAGCATGACTGGGGTGTGTGATACTGCTTGGGAAATGAAGGGTGGTGCTACTGAAGCATTAGATGGTTATATCATGCCAGCACTGTATGGTGGTATTATTTTGGTGCGGTATTGCATCATTCTTTGGGCGCTGTATGCCAATATTGTTTAGGAAATGAATAGTGGCATTAATTGGGCACAGCCTATGAGCGCGGTATGGTGACATTATTTGGGCACAGTATTGCGATATTGCTTAAGCACTATATGAAAATATTGTTTTGGTAATGGTGGCATGTGTGGTGGCATCACGTGAGTACCGTATTATTTAGTCATCATTTTGGGGCATTTTATGGTGGCATTATTGGGGCACTGGATGGTGGTAGTATTTGGGAACAGTATTGCATTATTGAGCACTGTATGGCAGTATTGTTTATCGGAGTACTGCCTAGTGATTCCATTAGGGCACTCTGTGGCAGTATTATTAGGGCATGGTACTGCGATATTGTTTAAGCACTGTGATAATGTTTGTGCATTGTATGGTGGCATTATTTGGGCACTGCATGGCTATATCCTGTGAGCACAATATGGCAGTACTTGGGCACATATTGCAATATTGTTTGGGAAGTGAATGGGACCATGATTGGGGCGCTGTGTGGGCACTGCACGGTGGCATTATTTAGGCACTGTATTGTTTGAGCACTGCATGGCAGCACTACTGGGCACTGTCTGGTGATTCCATTATTATTTGGGCACAGTATGGCATTACTGGTTTTCTGCTGTCTCCTGCAACGATCCCCATAAGACGTGGCGGCGAGAAGAGTGAGGATGGGCAGACGTCTTGGCGTATATAGCATTGCTCTGAAGCCCCCCAGTCGCTTACAAAGGCTGCGAACGAAGAACAACACAGGTAAGGATTTGGGGGGGGGGTTGCATGCTTTGAAAGGTGATCATCCAGGTGAGGGGTGGGTGGAGCTAAGTGCAGCTCCTCCTCTGATTGGCAGGCCTTTTATCCAGGGAAATATAAAACCAGCGCCTGCAGGTAGCAGTGAGTGATTGTGCAGCGATGATGGCCGTATCCAGCCTGCAGTACACGATGGGGATCTCCAGCGGCTTCAAGGTCTACATTCTAGAAGGTAGGTGCCTCTCAATGATTGCAGCTCATCGGCCCCTTTATACGCTCGATTCCATGGATTATCTCTGTAGGATGGGCCACCCCCATTTTAATGATGGTTTGTTCCAAAAAGTTGTAAACTGACCATGTAAAAATGTGCATGCAGCGGTGGCCAGCAGTGAGCCTCCCATGACCATCATCCGGGTTCATGTATTGGGGTCTTCAGGTTCCGTCTTGTCCTGCCTAGAGACCATGGCTGTATACGGTGTACGATGCCCACGTATGTCCTATAGGTGCTCTGTATCACTAACCTCCCTTATATGATTGCAGGGCAGCACAGCGCACGCAACACGGATCGCTACCGGCCACTGACCAGCCATGGAATACCCATCTACCCCATCAAACGTAAACTGAGCCCAGATCCTCCACAACCTCCGAAGAAGCTCTGTGCTTCCAGCCACCAGAGCAGGTAAACCCGTCCTACTGCAGGATGTACAACACTCTGCAGATCATTGCGCCCCCGTCCTGTACGGAGATCTGCAGAACATTGACTTGTTCAAAAACGGCCTCGCAAGTCCAAGACCCGATGACCGTGGATGGACACCCCCCCCCCCCCCCCCGCCTGCCGACCCGTATTAAGACTTTGTGGTTTTCTTGTAGGCAAAAGTCCTCTCATTCACCAGCAAAGATGAAGTGTGTGGCAAGACAGCCTCCCGCGGCAGCTGCCAGACTCAAGGTACCTGCTGCTCACCTGGATCTGAAAAGTGTCCTGAGGAGGTTACTGCCCGACCAGAGGATCTCGGAGAGGAAGGAGACCGAAGAAGAACAACCTCTAGCATTGGTCAAAAGGTTGGAGAAGCCAGTGGAGCCGCCTGTGGTGTCCCCGGCTGTGCTGCAACAGGTGGGTTGCATAGAAGGGTCTACAGAAGTCATTGGCCACCCGACTGCTTACCTCCCAACTTCTGAACAACAAAAAGAGGGGCAACTCCACGGCAGACTTTTTTTTTTTTTATATGACCTGCTGCGACCCTGAATTCCATAATGGTATCCCACAGGGACCCCCTTAATAGTCGCAACAGTGACCCCACTAGTAATGACCCTCAGTATTCACAGGACCCTCCGCTCCAGCTGCAACCTGACCTCCCTTGTAGTCCTGGTCCGGCCGCAGTAGCGGCTGCAATCCATGTGGCCTCTCCGCCTGCAGACCCCTGGTGGTGAGGTCAGGAGTCACTGACTACCACAATGCTGCCCCTGGACTGGGACTAAAAGGGAGGTAAATGCTTGTTGGGGTGGGACGTGCCTCCTGCTGTCCAGCGTCCCACATCCAGGACTGTCCTGCAGAGCCTGGCCACCACCATGTGTAACACTACTTTGCTTCTCCACTTTCAGATGAGACCTTCCGTCATCACTTGCATATCTGGACGTAAAGCAAGTCCACCTTCAGACCGGACCGGTCCGCTCCAGGCCTCGCAGCCCCCATGTAAGTCCCAGTTGGTGAAGCTTCCCTTCTAGTCGTGCTGCCTTGTATGAAGCCTAAACGCTGCTCTTCTCCCCGTAGGGTCGCCCAAAAGCTGCTTTCCAGAAGTAGAAGAACACTTCCATCGAAGCCTCCAGTCCTGCTGCCCGTGGTCGGCTGTCCGCGCCGCTCCATCACAGTCCTCAGGCAGTTCAGTGGAAGACCACTTCTCCAAGGCCTTGGGCTCCCAATGGCTCTTAATTCGGGCAGTGGCGGACTCTCCGTCTTCTCAAGAACCCCCGCATCGGCGTTAGGGCTGCCCGCCGGTCCCTTCTAGTCTGTGACCACTGCCAAAAGACTTTCCACATGTGTAATATATATTTATTGATCCTCTCCATTGGACATGGAGTTGTGAAGAGTTTAGGGGTGCAGGTTATCTCTGGGGGCGCAGGGGGCGGGGTGTACCTTAATGTGTCTCAGATTATTGTGTACAAACGAAATGATTGTAATAAAAGTGATTTGTCTAATTATGGACTCGGTTCTTTGCCCATCCAAAGCCGTGTGCTCCTGGGGTCTGACCTCCTCCCAGGACCAGAGGGGGCCCGCAGCAGCTCTGAGCAGTGGAGGGGTGGCTCGCTTGGGTTGTATCTCTGCTGATGGCAAGAGCCCCAATGATGGCATAAAGGCTTCAAATATGCTTGCCATGTGCCTGAGCTGCGCCCAAGAGGCTCGGGGGGTTACGGACTGTCAGTGGGGGCGGCCCGCGCACTGATGTAGCTTTTACATTACCTAGTTCTCATCCATGATGCTGTATGGTGGGGCTCCGCACCCTCCCTAACAATGTACGTCGCTTGTAGTCTGTGGGCAACGGCCGTGTGGTGCAGGTGCCAAGCAGCACCCACAGTGCAGGGTTAGCCCCCTCCATAGGGGATGATGGAGGGCAGAGCCCGCCCCCCAGCGTGGGGTCAGCCCTCTCCAAGGGGATGATGGAGGGCTAAGCACACGGATCGAAAAAAAGTGCAAGTGTGTTGGAGAACTCCCTTCATAATACGTCTATTACATGCAGCAAGGCGGCCGTGTGAGCGCCGTTCACATGCATGTCTTGTCCGTGTATAGCCTCATAGCACCGGCTCCAGAATACTCGTGTGTCCCGACTGCGGCGCCGCAGCGGCTGGAGGCGCGTTTACACGGAGCGAAAAATCGAGTCCTTTGCTGTAAGCGGCGCCAGCGAACAATAAACGTCGTTTTGTGCGGCGTGAAAATCCTTGTTCCGTTTTTAGTTACGGATCGTTTTGTCGCTCTGAAACAGCGACCGACCGAACGCCTTCTTGCTGGATGAGCCGCCGATGTGCCGGTCGGAATCCCCCGCGTGCGAACGCCGCCATGGTTGGCTCGTTGGACGACATCGCTGAGAAACGCGAGCCAGCAACAAGGCAAAATGTAATTACAATTCTAATGTTCATAAAACGCAGTTTTCGCCCCTCAGACCGCGCCGCGATACCAACCGCCGGCCGGAGCGCTATGGATGCGCGAGCCGTGGAGCTCTGCACTCTTCCAAGGGGATTGAATACTTGTGCAAAGCCCTGCGTCCCCTTCCATCCATAACATGTCCCTCTGCGCAGGAAACCCGCTGCTTTGTGTTTGACGGGTGTTTCTCTCGGGCCGCCGGTGGAGACGGATACATCGCCCATTATTTCCTATGGCAGCAAAAAAAAATGACCTTCTGCTCTCATATTGGGGCGACTTCCATGTGAGGGGTCACGCGTGTTACAGAGACGCAAAACACATGGCGCGCGCAGCGGAATCAGGGAGATGGCGGTCTCAGTCTCTCGCCGTGTGGATGCTTCCTAATGAGCGTGTCTTATGTAAAGTAGGCTTTATCATTCTTTGCAAGGTACTTGGTGCTTTAGTACAGCACTATCTCTGCTTGCTGTCAGTGAATGGACGCCCTCCGTCAGGTAAACACGAGCAGCTCTGATAGTTTGCCACCAGGTATCAGTATGGTGAGAAGATGGGACTTCACCAGAACATGACCGCCGCCAACACGGATGTCCGCAGGAAGGTCACCGAGGACATCCAAGTGGGTAGCAGCTTTGTACTCCTTGGGTCGCTCATCCTAGCGGCAGCTCCACAGGTGAGATACAGCACTGACGGGCACTGCGGCGCCCAGCTGTGGGGGGCATGGACCCCAGATCCAAGTGTAAGGATGCCCAGTCACCATCAAACGAAGGTTAATCACAGCCATCGTCTCCACGACTGCATCACATGGCGGTGAGACGCCGACACCGAGGAAACGCTTCCCAATCCCCTGGACAGCGGGGGTCCCCCCGGAGCGGTCCCTGAAGCCAAGACCACCAGGCAGTGACTGATGGACTTTGGACTAGTGATGAGGGCGAATGCGCGGGAGAAGATGTTATGTGGAATGGTCAATGGCAAAAGACACGTCGGCTGGACACCATCAAGGAGGTCCGGGGATGGACAGCCGAGGAGCCCAGGGAGGAGCGGCCGCAGACTATCCAAGAGGCGGACCCCACTGAGCGGAGAGAAGCAGTATGGCGCTCGGGTCTTCCAGCATTCAAGGGGTTCTCTAGACTGGATACAACTAACAGACGGCTCTGGCTGGAAACAAGAAATTCAAATTCACTGACAGCCAGCAGAGATCTTGAAAATGGTGAGTAATTGATAAGTCCTGCTGGAGGGCTGCGGCGGTTCCCCTTATACAGTGGTTGAGCTCCTCTGTATTTGGCGCTCCGCCACGGTTTTCTCGCACTGAACTGTTATTGTTCAGAACATCGTTGAATCGTGTGAGTTTGAGCAAAAATCAATCCGTGGAAATGCGAACGGCGAACGAACGGCGAACGAACGGCGAACGGCGAACGGCGAACGAACGGCGAACGAACGGCGACCGGCGAACGAACGGCGAACGGCGAACGCGGATCTGCTGCTCATTCATGGCTCATTTAATGCGGTCCTGGAGCTCATCGTAGACTCGTCAGTACGAAGGGCGTCCGTTTAGTCGTTGCCATTCACTGATGTACCCATATAAACGGGCGGCTCATGTGAATGATGCGCGGCTCCGTGTAGAAGGCGCCGCGGGCGGCCGGGATGTAACGGAGGACACGGAGCTGCGACTGGATGATTCCTCGTAACCAACGGGTCACAACTTGCCACAAAGCCGTAGACCAGGTGTGCTACCTGTACCGCATGACTCCACCGTGAGTCATGTGACCCTAGCGACAGCCTGCGCTACGCGTGTATCACCCAGAGTCCATCTAATATATACAGATGGCTGTATCACACACAGTAGGCTTAGATACGCCAAACAGTATTACACCGCATGATAGGCGCCATTTTACATCGGACGGCGAGTGCCAATCAAGAAGCAGCAGGCGGCTCTCACGCGGTGGCATGGAGGCGGACGCTCATTACTGACTGTGGGTCCCAATATGGCGGTCACTCGTCAGCCCCGCGCCCTTCGGCTCACACGGGGGAGGGGCCGCCGCCAGCATCTTCAGGTCCAATCAGCCAATGGGCAAGCGTCTTCTCGTTTGTTGGCAGATTGTGGGAGGACCCAGACAAGGCGGTGACAGCGCGAATGACCGACACGTGGCGAACATGCGTGCTTGATCCGTGTAAAAGTACATCTAGAAACACCTGCTCACGAGGAAGTATCACACAGGATAGGATTAGATACATGGATCAGCAGACAGTATCACACAGGATAGGATTAGATACACGGCTCAGCAGACAGTATCACACAGGATGGGATTAGTTACACGGCTTAGCAGACAGTATCACACAGGATAGGATTAGATACACGGCTCAGCAGACAGTATCACACAGGGTAGGATTAGATACACGGCTCAGCAGACAGTATCACACAGGATAGGATTAGATACACGGCTCAGCAGACAGTATCACACAGGATAGGATTAGATACACGGCTCAGCAGACAGTATCACACAGGGTAGGATTAGATACACGGCTCAGCAGACAGTATCACACAGGATAGGATTAGATACACGGCTCAGCAGACAGTATCACACAGGATAGGATTAGATACACGGCTCAGCAGATAGTATCACACAGGATAGGATTAGATACACGGCTCAGCAGATAGTATCACACAGAATAGGATTAGATACACGGCTCAGCAGACAGTATCACACAGGATAGGATTAGATACACGGCTCAGCAGGCAGTATGGCGCAGGGTAGGATTAGATACATGGCTCAGCAGACGGTATCACACAGGATAGGATTAGATACACGGCTCAGCAAACGGTATCACACAGGATAGGATTAGATACACGGCTCAGCAGACAGTATCACACAGGATAGGATTAGATACATGGCTCAGCAGACAGTATCACACATTACAGGATTAGATACATGGCTCAGCAGACGGTATCACACAGGATAGGATTAGATACACGGCTCAGCAGACGGTATCACACAGGATAGGATTAGATACACGGCTCAGCAGACTGTATCACACATTACAGGATTAGATACACGGCTCAGCAGACGGTATCACACAGGATAGGATTAGATACACGACTCAGCAGACAGTATCACACAGGATAGGATTAGATACACGGCTCAGCAGACAGTATCACACAGGATAGGATTAGATACATGGATCAGCAGACAGTATCACATAGGATAGGATTAGATACACGGCTCAGTAGACAGTATCACACAGGATAGGATTAGATACACGGCTCAGCAGACAGTATCACACAGGATGGGATTAGTTACACGGCTCAGCAGACAGTATCACACAGGATAGGATTAGATACACGGCTCAGCAGACAGTATCACACAGGGTAGGATTAGATACACGGCTCAGCAGACAGTATCACACAGGATAGGATTAGATACACGGCTCAGCAGACAGTATCACACAGGATAGGATTAGATACACGGCTCAGCAGATAGTATCACACAGGATAGGATTAGATACACGGCTCAGCAGATAGTATCACACAGAATAGGATTAGATACACGGCTCAGCAGACAGTATCACACAGGATAGGATTAGATACACGGCTCAGCAGGCAGTATGGCGCAGGGTAGGATTAGATACATGGCTCAGCAGACGGTATCACACAGGATAGGATTAGATACACGGCTCAGCAAACGGTATCACACAGGATAGGATTAGATACACGGCTCAGCAGACAGTATCACACAGGATAGGATTAGATACATGGCTCAGCAGACAGTATCACACATTACAGGATTAGATACATGGCTCAGCAGACGGTATCACACAGGATAGGATTAGATACACGGCTCAGCAGACGGTATCACACAGGATAGGATTAGATACACGGCTCAGCAGACGGTATCACACATTACAGGATTAGATACACGGCTCAGCAGACGGTATCACACAGGATAGGATTAGATACACGGCTCAGCAGACAGTATCACACAGGATAGGATTAGATACACGGCTCAGCAGACAGTATCACACGATAGGATTAGATACACGGCTCAGCAGACAGTATCACACGATAGGATTAGATACACGGCTCAGCAGACAGTATCACACAGGATAGGATTAGATACACGGCTCAGCAGACAGTATCACACGATAGGATTAGATACACGGCTCAGCAGACGGTATCACACAGGATAGGATTAGATACACGGCTCAGCAGGCAGTATCACACAGGACAGGATTAGATACACGGCTCAGCAGACAGTATCACACGATAGGATTAGATACACTGCTCAGCAGACAGTATCACACAGGATAGGATTAGATACACGGCTCAGCAGACAGTATCACACAGGATAGGATTAGATACAAGGCTCAGCAGACAGTATCACACAGGATAGGATTAGATACACGGCTCAGCAGACAGTATCACACAGGATAGGATTAGATACACGGCTCAGCAGGCAGTATCACACAGGATAGGATTAGATACACGGCTCAGCAGACAGTATCACACAGGATAGGATTAGATACACAGCTCAGCAGACAGTATCACATGGGATAGGATTAGATACACAGCTCAGCAGACAGTATCACACAGGATAGGATTAGATACACGGCTCAGCAGACAGTATCCCACATGATAGGATTAGATACATGGCTCAGCAGACAGTATCACAGAGGATGGGATTAGATACACAGATTTGCAGACAGTATCACACAGGATAGAATTAGATACACGGCTCAGCAGACAGTATCACACAGGATAGGATTAGATACACAGCTCAGCAGACAGTATCACACAGGATAGGATTAGATACACGGCTCAGCAGACAGTATCACACAGGATAGGATTAGATACACAGATTTGCAGACAGTATCACACAGGATAGAATTAGATACACGGCTCAGCAGACAGTATCACACAGGATAGGATTAGATACACGGCTCAGCAGACAGTATCACACAGGATATGATTAGATACACGGCTCAGCAGACAGTATCACACAGGAGAGGATTAGATACACGGCTCAGCAGACAGTATCACAGGATAGGATTAGATACACAGCTCAGCAGATGGTATCACACAGGATAGGATTAGATACACGGCTCAGCAGACAGTATCACATGGGATAGGATTAGATACACGGCTCAGCAGACGGTATCACACAGGATAGGATTAGATACACGGCTCAGCAGACAGTATCACACAGGATAGTATTAGATACACGGCCCAGCAGACAGTATCACACAGGATAGGATTAGATACGCGGCTCAGCAGACAGTATCACACAGGATAGGATTAGATACACGGCTCAGCCCACAGTATCACACAGGATAGGATTAGATACACAGCTCAGCAGTAAGTATCACACAGGATAGGATTAGATACACGGCTCAGCAGACACTATCACACAGGATACAATTAGATACACGGCTCAGCAGACAGTACCGCACAGGATAGGATTAGATACAAGGCTCAGCAGACAGTATCACACAGGATAGGATTAGATACACGGCTCAGCAGACAGTATCACACAGGATAGGATTAGATACACGGCTCAGCAGACTGTATCACACAGGATGGGATTAGATACACGGCTCAGCAGACAGTATCACACAGGATAGGATTAGATACACGGCTCAGCAGATAGTATCACACAGGATAGGATTAGATACACGGCTCAGCAGACAGTATCACACATGATAGGATTAGATACACGGCTCAGCAGACAGTATCACACAGGATGGGATTAGATACACGGCTCAGCAGACAGTATCACACAGGATAGGATTAGATACACGGCTCAACAGACAGTATCACACAGGATAGGATTAGATACACGGCTCAGCAGACAGTATCACACAGGATAGGATTAGATACATGGCTCAGCAGACAGTATCACACAGGATAGGATTAGATACCCGGCTCAGCAGACAGTATCACACAGGATAGGATTAGATACACGGCTCAGCAGACAGTATCACACAGGATAGGATTAGATACACGGCTCAGCGGACAGTATCACACAGGATAGGATTAGATACACGGCTCAGCAGACAGTATCACACAGGATAGGATTAGATACACGGCTCAGCAGACAGTATCACACAGGATAGGATTAGATACACGGCTCAGCAGACAGTATCACACAGGATAGGATTAGATACATTGCTCAGCAGACAGTATCACACAGGATGGGATTAGATACATTGCTCAGCAGACAGTATCACACAGGATGGGATTAGATACACGGCTCAGCAGACAGTATCACACAGGATAGGATTAGATACACGGCTCAGCAGGCAGTATCACACAGGATAGGATTAGATACACGGCTCAGCAGGCAGTATGGTGAAGCCCCTGTGTTGTATCCTGTGTGGACCCCCCAGCTGATGTCCTGCTGTCAGATTGGGGTCGGGTCTCTTCCCCCCTCCCCGGACAAGTCCCCGCAGCTCCCGCACGCCGCAGGCTACGAGTTGTGCGCTCTGGAAGACGATCCCCGGATCGGCCGGTCAGACCGGTCTGCTGCAAAGAAATCCAAGGCCGCAGGCTACATGTGAAGAATGTGTCACCCCGTGCGGAGAGCCGAGCGACCCCCGGGGCACCGAAAAGAACAATCCCCTGTGTGACACCAAACACTGCGGGGGCCGTGCGGACAAAGGGCGGCTGCAGCACAAGCCAGGGGCTGGGGGCGAACAACGAGGGTGGGGGGCGAACTGCGAGGGTGGGGGGCGAACAAAGAGGGTGGGGGCGAACAACGAGGGTGGGGGGCGAACAGCGAGGGTGGGGGGCGAACAGCGAGGGTGGGGGGCGAACAACGAGGGTGGGGGGCGAACAAAGAGGGTGGGGGGCGAACAAAGAGGGTGGGGGGCGAACAGCGAGGGTGGGGGGCGAACAACGAGGGTGGGGGGCGAACAGCGAGGGTGGGGGCGAACAATGAGGCTGGGGGGCGAACAGCGAGGGTGGGGGGCGAACAACGAGGGTGGGGGGCGAACAGCGAGGGTGGGGACGAACAACGAGGCTGGGGGGCGAACAGCGAGGGTGGGGGGCGAACAGCGAGGGTGGGGGGCGAACAACGAGGGTGGGGGCGAACTGCGAGGGTGGGGGGCGAACTGCGAGGGTGGGGGGCGAACTGCGAGGGTGGGGGGCGAACAACGAGTGTGGGGGGCGAACAGCGAGGGTGGGGGCGAACTGCGAGGGTGGGGGGCGAACTGCGAGGGTGGGGGGCGAACAGCGGGGGTGGGAGCGAACTGCGAGGGTGGGGGGCGAACTGCGAGGGTGGGGGGCGAACAACGAGGGTGGGGGGCGAACTCCGAGGGTGGGGGCCGAACTCCGAGGGTGGGGGCCGAACTCCGAGGGTGGGGGCGAACAACGAGGGTGGGGGCGAACAACGAGGGTGGGGGGCGAACAACGAGGGTGGGGGCGAACTGCGAGGGTGGGGGGTGAACAGCGAGGGTGGGGGGCGAACTGCGAGGGTGGGGGCGAACTGCGAGGGTGGGGGGCGAACAGCAAGGGTGGGGGGCGAACAACGAGGGTGGGGGGCGAACAACGAGGGTGGGGGGCGAACTGCGAGGGTGGGGGCAAACAACGAGGGTGGGGGTGAACAGCGAGGGTGGGGGGCGAACTGCGAGGATGGGGGCGAGCTAACAGGGTGGGGGCGAACTGCGTGGGTGGGGGGCGAACAAAGAGGGTGGGGGCGAGCTAACAGGGTGGGGGGCGAACTGCGAGGGTGGGGGGCGAACAACGAGGGTGGGGGCGAGCTAACAGGGTGGGGGCGAACTGCGTGGGTGGGGGGCGAACAAAGAGGGTGGGGGCGAGCTAACAGGGTGGGGGGCGAACTGCGAGGGTGGGGGGCGAACAACGAGGATGGGGGGCGAACAACGAGGGTGGGGGCGAACAACGAGGTTGGGGGCGAACTGCGAGGGTGGGGGGGCGAACAACGAGGGTGGGGGGCGAACTGCGAGGGTGGGGGCCGAACTGCGAGGGTGGGGGCCGAACTGCAAGGGTGGGGGCCGAACTCCGAGGGTGGGGGGCGAACAGCGAGGGTGGGGGGCGAACTGCGAGGGTGGGGGGCGAACAGCGAGGGTGGGGGGCGAACTGCGAGGGTGGGGGCATCCTCTTGTTATAACCTCAAGGGGAGATTGCATAATGTGAAGATAAAGATGCAAAGTAAACCCCACCAGATTGGACCCCCGTGAAGGTTTAAGATGTCCACGTGAGACCCCCGCCCAAAAATCACAATTATCTATTTATTCGGGATATCAAAGTGAAAACAAACAGTTTTAGAATAATAAGCAAACAAAGTATCATCTATAAATAGTCCAACAAAAGGAGCTAAAAATAGCAAAGGGATTCGCAACATCAGAGGGGAATCACTACACTGAGCTCTGCGGCAACCTCACCCCCGACCACCAGGACCACCAGCAATGCCGACAGTATAAGAGGGTGCATGCACACGGGCGGATCTGCAGCAACACCCAACATAGCAAGAGAGATTCGGGGAGGAAAAACTACAACATACTACTTAAGAAGTTATATATTAGTACATAGGGGACAGTATTATAGTAGTTATATTCTTGTACATAGGGGGCAGTATTATAGTAGTTATATTCTTGTACATAGGGGGCAGTATTATAGTAGTTATATTCTTGTACATAGGGGCAGTATTATAGTAGTTATATTCTTGTACATAGGGGGCAGTATTATAGTAGTTATATTCTTGTACATAGGGGGCAGTATTATAGTAGTTATATTCTTGTACATAGGGGGCAGTATTATAGTAGTTATATTCTTGTAAATAGGGGGCAGTATTATAGTAGTTATATTCTTGTACATAGGGGGCAGTATTATAGTAGTTATATTCTTGTACATAGGGGGCAGTATTATAGTAGTTATATTCTTGTACATAGGGGGCAGTATTATAGTAGTTATATTCTTGTACATATGAGGCAGTATTATAGTAGTTATATTCTTGTAAATAGGGGGCAGTATTATAGTAGTTATATTCTTGTACATAGGGGGCAGTATTATAGTAGTTATATTCTTGTACATAGGGGGCAGTATTATAGTAGTTATATTCTTGTACATAGGGGGCAGTATTATAGTAGTTATATTCTTGTACATAGAGGGCAGTATTATAGTAGTTATATTCTTGTACATAGGAGCAGTATTATAGTAGTTATATTCTTGTACATAGGGGCAGTATTATGGTAGTTATATTCTTGTACATAGGGGACAGTATTATAGCAGTTATATTCTTGTATATAGGGGGCAGTATTATAGTAGTTATATTCTTGTATATAGGGGGCAGTATTATAGTAGTTATATTCTTGTACATAGGGGGCAGTATTATAGTAGTTATATTCTTGTAAATAGGGGGCAGTATTATAGTAGTTATATTCTTGTACATAGGGGGCAGTATTATAGTAGTTATATTCTTGTACATAGAGGGCAGTATTATAGTAGTTATATTCTTGTACATAGGAGCAGTATTATAGTAGTTATATTCTTGTACATAGGGGCAGTATTATGGTAGTTATATTCTTGTACATAGGGGACAGTATTATAGCAGTTATATTCTTATATATAGGGGGCAGTATTATAGTAGTTATATTCTTGTATATAGGGGGCAGTATTATAGTAGTTATATTCTTGTACATAGGGGGCAGTATTATAGTAGTTATATTCTTGTATATAGGGGGCGGTATTATAATAGTTATATTCTTGTACATAGGGGGGCAGTATTATAATAGTTATATTCTTGTACATAGGGGGGCGGTATTATAATAGTTATATTCTTGTACATAGGGGCAGTATTATAGTAGTTATATTCTTGTACATAGGGGGCAGTATTATAGTAGTTATATTCTTGTACATAGGGGGCAGTATTATAGTAGTTATATTCTTGTACATAGGGGGCAGTATTATAGTAGTTATATTCTTGTACATAGAGGGCAGTATTATAGTAGTTATATTCTTGTACATAGGAGCAGTATTATAGTAGTTATATTCTTGTACATAGGGGGCAGTATTATGGTAGTTATATTCTTGTACATAGGGGACAGTATTATAGCAGTTATATTCTTGTATATAGGGGGCAGTATTATAGTAGTTATATTCTTGTATATAGGGGGCAGTATTATAGTAGTTATATTCTTGTACATAGGGGGCAGTATTATAGTAGTTATATTCTTGTATATAGGGGGCGGTATTATAATAGTTATATTCTTGTACATAGGGGGGCAGTATTATAATAGTTATATTCTTGTACATAGGGGGGCGGTATTATAATAGTTATATTCTTGTACATAGGGGCAGTATTATAGTAGTTATATTCTTGTACATAGGGGGCAGTATTATAGTAGTTATATTCTTGTACATAGGGGGCAGTATTATAGTAGTTATATTCTTGTACATAGGGGGCAGTATTATAGTAGTTATATTCTTGTACATAGGGGGCGGTATTATAATAGTTATATTCTTGTACATAGGGGGCAGTATTATAGTAGTTATATTCTTGTACATAGGGGGCAGTATTATAGTAGTTATATTCTTGTACATAGGGGGCGGTATTATAATAGTTATATTCTTGTACATAGGGGGCAGTATTATAGTAGTTATATTCTTGTACATATGAGGCAGTATTATAGTAGTTATATTCTTGTACATAGGGGGCAGTATTATAGTAGTTATATTCTTGTACATAGGGGGCAGTATTATAGTAGTTATATTCTTGTACATAGGGGGCAGTATTATAGTAGTTATATTCTTGTACATAGGGGGCGGTATTATAATAGTTCTATTCTTGTACATAGGGGGCAGTATTATAGTAGTTATATTCTTGTACATATGAGGCAGTATTATAGTAGTTATATTCTTGTACATAGGGGGCAGTATTATAGTAGTTATATTCTTGTACATAGGGGGCAGTATTATAGTAGTTATATTCTTGTACATAGGGGCAGTATTATAGTAGTTATATTCTTGTACATAGGGGGCAGTATTATAATAGTTATATTCTTGTACATAGGGGGCAGTATTATAGTAGTTATATTCTTGTACATATGAGGCAGTATTATAGTAGTTATATTCTTGTACATAGGGGGCAGTATTATAGTAGTTATATTCTTGTACATAGGGGGCAGTATTATAGTAGTTATATTCTTGTACATAGGGGCAGTATTATAGTAGTTATATTCTTGTACATAGGGGGGCAGTATTATAGTAGTTATATTCTTGTACATAGGGGGCAGTATTATAGTAGTTATATTCTTGTACATAGGGGGCAGTATTATAGTAGTTATATTCTTGTACATAGGAGCAGTATTATAGTAGTTATATTCTTGTACATAGGGGCAGTATTATAGTAGTTATATTCTTGTACATAGGGGCAGTATTATAGTAGTTATATTCTTGTACATAGGGGGGCAGTATTATAGTAGTTATATTCTTGTACATAGGGGGCAGTATTATAGTAGTTATATTCTTGTACATAGGGGGCAGTATTATAGTAGTTATATTCTTGTACATAGGAGCAGTATTATAGTAGTTATATTCTTGTATATAGGAGCAGTATTATAGTAGTTATATTCTTGTACATAGGAGCAGTATTATAGTAGTTATATTCTTGTACATAGGGGTAGTATTATAGTAGTTATATTCTTGTACATAGGGGCAGTATTATAGTAGTTATATTCTTGTACATAGGGGGCAGTATTATAGCAGTTATATTCTTGTACATAGGGGCAGTATTATAGTAGTTATATCCTTGTACATAGGGGCTGTATTATAGTAGTTATATTCTTGTACATAGGGGGCAGTATTATAGTAGTTATATTCTTGTACATAGGGGGCAGTATTATAGTAGTTATATTCTTGTACATAGGGGGCAGTATTATAGTAGTTATATTCTTGTACATAGGGGGCAGTATTATAGTAGTTATATTCTTGTACATAGGGGGCAGTATTATAGTAGTTATATTCTTGTACATAGTGGGCAGTATTATAGTAGTTATATTCTTGTACATAGGGGCAGTATTATGGTAGTTATATTCTTGTACATAGGGGACAGTATTATAGCAGTTATATTCTTGTATATAGGGGGCAGTATTATAGTAGTTATATTCTTGTATATAGGGGGCAGTATTATAGTAGTTATATTCTTGTACATAGGGGGCAGTATTATAGTAGTTATATTCTTGTATATAGGGGGCGGTATTATAATAGTTATATTCTTGTACATAGGGGGGCAGTATTATAATAGTTATATTCTTGTACATAGGGGGGCGGTATTATAATAGTTATATTCTTGTACATAGGGGCAGTATTATAGTAGTTATATTCTTGTACATAGGGGGCAGTATTATAGTAGTTATATTCTTGTACATAGGGGGCAGTATTATAGTAGTTATATTCTTGTACATAGGGGGCAGTATTATAGTAGTTATATTCTTGTACATAGGGGGCGGTATTATAATAGTTATATTCTTGTACATAGGGGGCAGTATTATAGTAGTTATATTCTTGTACATAGGGGGCAGTATTATAGTAGTTATATTCTTGTACATAGGGGGCGGTATTATAATAGTTATATTCTTGTACATAGGGGCAGTATTATAGTAGTTATATTCTTGTACATATGAGGCAGTATTATAGTAGTTATATTCTTGTACATAGGGGGCAGTATTATAGTAGTTATATTCTTGTACATAGGGGGCAGTATTATAGTAGTTATATTCTTGTACATAGGGGGCAGTATTATAGTAGTTATATTCTTGTACATAGGGGGCGGTATTATAATAGTTATATTCTTGTACATAGGGGGCAGTATTATAGTAGTTATATTCTTGTACATATGAGGCAGTATTATAGTAGTTATATTCTTGTACATAGGGGGCAGTATTATAGTAGTTATATTCTTGTACATAGGGGGCAGTATTATAGTAGTTATATTCTTGTACATAGGGGCAGTATTATAGTAGTTATATTCTTGTACATAGGGGGCAGTATTATAGTAGTTATATTCTTGTACATAGGGGGCGGTATTATAATAGTTATATTCTTGTACATAGGGGGCAGTATTATAGTAGTTATATTCTTGTACATATGAGGCAGTATTATAGTAGTTATATTCTTGTACATAGGGGGCAGTATTATAGTAGTTATATTCTTGTACATAGGGGGCAGTATTATAGTAGTTATATTCTTGTACATAGGGGCAGTATTATAGTAGTTATATTCTTGTACATAGGGGGGCAGTATTATAGTAGTTATATTCTTGTACATAGGGGGCAGTATTATAGTAGTTATATTCTTGTACATAGGGGGCAGTATTATAGTAGTTATATTCTTGTACATAGGAGCAGTATTATAGTAGTTATATTCTTGTATATAGGAGCAGTATTATAGTAGTTATATTCTTGTACATAGGAGCAGTATTATAGTAGTTATATTCTTGTACATAGGGGCAGTATTATAGTAGTTATATTCTTGTACATAGGAGCAGTATTATAGTAGTTATATTCTTGTACATAGGGGGGCAGTATTATAGTAGTTATATTCTTGTACATAGGGGGCAGTATTATAGTAGTTATATTCTTGTACATAGGGGGCAGTATTATAGTAGTTATATTCTTGTACATAGGAGCAGTATTATAGTAGTTATATTCTTGTATATAGGAGCAGTATTATAGTAGTTATATTCTTGTACATAGGAGCAGTATTATAGTAGTTATATTCTTGTACATAGGGGTAGTATTATAGTAGTTATATTCTTGTACATAGAAGGCAGTATTATAGTAGTTATATTCTTGTACATAGGGGGCAGTATTATAGCAGTTATATTCTTGTACATAGGGGCAGTATTATAGTAGTTATATCCTTGTACATAGGGGCTGTATTATAGTAGTTATATTCTTGTACATAGGGGGCAGTATTATAGTAGTTATATTCTTGTACATAGGGGGCAGTATTATAGTAGTTATATTCTTGTACATAGGGGGCAGTATTATAGTAGTTATATTCTTGTACATAGGGGGCAGTATTATAGTAGTTATATTCTTGTACATAGGGGGCAGTATTATAGTAGTTATATTCTTGTACATAGGGGGCAGTATTATAGTAGTTATATTCTTGTACATAGGGGGCTGTATTATAGTAGTTATATTCTTGTACATAGGGGGCAGTATTATAGTAGTTATATTCTTGTACATAGGGGGCAGTATTATAGTAGTTATATTCTTGTACATAGGGGGCTGTATTATAGTAGTTATATTCTTGTACATAGGGGGCAGTATTATAGTAGTTATATTCTTGTACATAGGGAGCAGTATTATAGTAGTTATATTCTTGTCCATAGGGGGCAGTATTATAGTAGTTATATTCTTGTACATAGGGGGCAGTATTATAGTAGTTATATTCCTGTACATAGGAGCAGTATTATAGTAGTTATATTCTTGTACATAGGGGGCAGTATTATAGTAGTTATATTCCTGTACATAGGGGGCAGCATTATAGTAGTTATATTCTTGTACATAGGGGGCAGCATTATAGTAGTTATATTCTTGTACATAGGGGGCAGCATTATAGTAGTTATATTCTTGTACATAGGGGGCAGTATTATAGTAGTTATATTCTTGTACATAGGAGGCATTATTATAGTAGTTATATTCTTGTACATAGGGGGCAGTATTATAGTAGTTATATTCTTGTACATAGGGGGCAGTATTATAGTAGTTATATTCTTGTACATAGGGGCAATATTATAGTAGTTATATTCTTGTACATAGGAGGCAGTATTATAGTAGTTATATTCTTGTACATAGGAGGCAGTATTATAGTAGTTATATTCTTGTACATAGGGGGCAGTATTATAGTAGTTATATTCTTGTACATAGGAGGCAGTATTATAGTAGTTATATTCTTGTACATAGGGAGCAGTATTATAGTAGTTATATTCTTGTACATAGGGGGCAGTATTATAGTAGTTATATTCTTGTACATAGGGGGCAGTATTATAGTAGTTATATTCTTGTACATAGGGGCAGTATTATAGTAGTTATATTCCTGTACATAGGGGGCAGTGTTATAGTAGTTATATTATTGTACATAGGGGACAGTATTATAGTAGTTATATTCTTGTACATAGGGGGCAGTATTATAGTAGTTATATTCTTGTACATAGGGGGCAGTATTATAGTAGTTATATTATTGTACATAGGGGACAGTATTATAGTAGTTATATTCTTGTACATAGGGGACAGTATTATAGTAGTTATATTCTTGTACATAGTAGGCAGTATTATAGTAGTTATATTCTTGTACATAGGAGGCAGTATTATAGTAGTTATATTCTTGTACATAGGGGGCAGTATTATAGTAGTTATATTCTTGTACATAGGGGGCAGTATTATAGTAGTTATATTCTTGTACATAGGGGGCAGTATTGCATTAGTTATATATTTGTACATAGGGGGCAGTATTATAGTAGTTATATTCTTGTACATAGGGGGCAGTATTATAGTAGTTATATTCTTGTCCATAGGAGCAGTATTATAGTAGTTATATTCTTGTACATAGGGGGCAGTATTATAGTAGTTATATTCTTGTACATAGGAGGCAGTATTATAGTAGTTATATTCTTGTACATAGGGGCAGTATTATAGTAGTTATATTCTTGTACATAGGGGGCAGTATTATAGTAGTTATATTCTTGTACATAGGGGGCAGTATTATAGTAGTTATATTCTTGTACATAGGGGGCAGTATTATAGTAGTTCTATTCTTGTACATAGGGGCAGTATTATAGTAGTTATATTCTTGCACATAGGGGGCAGTATTGTATTAGTTATATATTTGTACATAGGGGGCAGTATTATAGTAGTTATATTCTTGCACATAGGGGGCAGTATTGTATTAGTTATATATTTGTACATAGTAGCAGTATCATTATAGTTATTTTCGGGTACATAGGCTGGCAGTATTATAATAGTTGTTATAAACAGTTAGCTGTTGCTTACAGTACGGCAGTATTTGTAGGTCCTCTGTTGGTATCAGTCACAGCTATGTAAATCATTTTATATGTTTTCACTTAGCTTCTCTTTGGCGTATTTTGCCCTCTGCTCCCTGTATTAACACCGTGTCTGTATACAGCTTTCATTTGGTCATTTGTGTGACAGCTTTTCCCCTTCTGCATTGAGGTTGTCCTGTAATACAGGGGCCGGGGGCGGCTTCTGCATTCTGCAGGATGAATTTTAGATGCATAAGGGAAGCTATTGTCCGTCAGGTTTTTTGTCCAAGTATTTCCAGTCGTCTGTTCATGAACCAGGAGGTTCAGGATGATCAGAGTTCAGCAGGCAGCGTTTGGAGGTTTCAGTGGACATTTTTCATGGTATTTCTTGCAGATTTGTGCTAGTCATTGCATCGTCTGGTGCTCAGTGATTTGCCTATGGGCATCACAATTTTGCAAAGGTCATCTCTTGGTCCCGGCACAGATTAAGCTAGACCAAGCTGCGCCTGCTGACCTGACACATTGGAGCTGCTGAACATGTTAATGACAACACTCTGTGCCCTGCACTAAGTCCGCGTCTGCCACCTGGTGGTCAGGCAGTGCAGTGCGCGGCCTAGTCTGTTTTTCTGGCTCTAAGGCTAACTTCACACAAACGTATTTACGGAGGCATTTCTGTACGCTAGAAAGTCGCAAGTATAATGTGACCAAGCGATGCCTTTGCTTTCAATGGCTTCTTTTAGACAAATGTGATTTTTTTTTTGCACAAAGTATTCGTCCAAGAAAAGGTAGGACCTGCGATATCTTTCTTGGCCATATTTTTGTTCGTGTAAAGGCCCATTTACACGGAACAATGATTGCTCAAAATTCGCTCAAACGACAGTTTGAGTGACAGTTTTGAGCGATCATCTTTGCATAACTCTTAAGTAGCTAATTAGCTACTTAAAGAGTTAAATGCAGGCGGAGCCGGACATGTATATGCAAACAGCTGCCTTGTTCTCTGAGTTTTCAGCTGGTATGCTGCTGAGAACTGCCAGCGGGATACCAGCTGAAAGCATTCTATCAGTGCCGCCCGCTGATAACAGTCATCGGTGATTTCCAGCTTGCTGTAGTGCACGATGTCTGCGCAGCTACACACAACGATTATCGCTCAAAAGGCGGCTTTTGAGTGAATTTTGTGCGATAATCGTTGTGTCTAAATGGGCCTTTATACAGCAAGCTCCCATAAACTTGTATGGCAGCTGAAAACAAGAAGGGGGAGGTTGTGACAGGGCATATAGCGCTGGGAAAAGAAGACGGCCGGCCCCAAAGAGGCATTTAATTGCCATTCCAAGCATTCATTCCGGCCGCTGCTTGCGATCAGTTCAGCGTGGTTTTTTTGACTGCCTTCTGCAGCGAACAGTTTGAATGGCTTTAAAAAAGCCAATTATGGTCGTTAGTCGAGCGTGTTAAAAATGAATGAATGTGTAAATATCTTCCGCACAGGCGAACGTAGTTACACATACGGTTTGGAGAATAAGCCCTAATCCTGTAATCCAGCGTCACTGAGGGCTGATAATATTCCGGATTGCTGGATAGTGATACACGCACATCCAAACATCACCTCTCTACACAAAGCTATAGGAGGCGCCTTCCATTATATATCTACCTAAGGTGACCAGATCTCCCGCTTTGGGACCATGCGTCCCACTTTCCACAAGGCCCCCAGTGGGACACCAATTTGTCCACCTTTAGGGACATTTGACGCACTCTGGTGACATCTGGTCACCATTAAAGTGATTACCAGCTGGGGCGCCGCAGCTTCCCAGCTAGTAATCACTTTACATCACCGCTGCTGGATGCATACACTGACGATAGTGAGACATCTTCTTCTTGGTTCCACAGGAGAAGAGAAGAAGGAAGGAGGCACTGCTGTGGGCACACACACTTCCACCTGCAGCAGCGGCACTCTGAAGAGCAGGAGAAGGTAAGCATATGGGGAGCTCTATTACTTCTAGGACTACTGTGGGGGTTACCATAACTACTGAGGCCACTGTGGGGGTCACTATTACTACTGAGGCAACTGTGAGGGGTCACTATTACTACCAAGGCCTCTGTGAGGGACTGTATTACTACCAAGGGTACTGTGGGGGTCACTATTACTACTGAGGCCACTATTGGGGATCACTATTACTACCAAGGCCACTGTGGGAGTCACTATTACTTCTGGAGCCACTGTGCGGAACACTATTACTACTGGAGCCACTGTGGGGGGACATTATTACTACTGGGGCCACTGTGGGTATTCTGAGCACCCCATTTTAAAAAAGACATAGACAAACTGGTGGAAGTTCAGAGAAGAGTCACCAAGATGGTGAGCAGTCTGCAAATCATGTCCTAGGAGGAACGGGTAAAGGATCTGGGAATGTTTAGCAGAAGAGAAGGCTGAGAGGAGACTTAATAGCTGTCTACAAATATCTGAAGGTCTGTCACAGTGCAGAGGGATCAGCCCTATTCTCATCTGCACAAGGAAAGACTAGAAGCAATGGGAGGAAACTGAAAGGGAGGAGACACAGATTAGATATTAGACAGTGAGGGGGATCAATGAGTGGAACAGGTTGCCACGGGAGGTGGGGAGTTCTCCTTCAATGGAAGTCTTCAGAGGCCGGACAGACATCTGGGATGATTTAATGATCCTGCACTGAGCAGGGGGTTGGACCCGATGACCCTGGAGGACCCTTCCAACTCTACCATTCTATGATTCTATTACTACTGGGGCCACTGTTGAGGTCAAGATTACTACTGGGGCTACTGGAGGGGGGTCACTATTATTACTGAGGCCACTGGGGGGGAACACTATCACTACTGGGGCTGTAGTGGCCCAAAACACGTAGGTCTGGTCCCTCCATAATGGTCATACAGGTCATTACTTTTATGTGGATGCACTGTGCAAAGTGTCTTGTCTCTAGTTATGTGTATTGCACAGCTGCAGCATATGAAAGGTTAATGTCTGAGAGTGGCTGGGAGATGTCTGGGATATGTAACACGTTTGTTTAGTTACGTACTGTTAAATGATAAATATAAGTGAGGGATGTCTGGGTCCTTCTATCTTGTTCCATCTATTTCAACGGTTGAGAGAGGAGTGAGAGTACCGGCCGCATGGGGGTACCTTCAACCCTCATGTGGTGAAGAATGGAAGCTGAAGAGAGGTATCCTGAGGTCTGCGATTCCAAGAACCATCTTTAAGGAGTGAGAGAAGAGAAGGTGTCCATTGTGCAGCGATTAAGCTACTAATTCTCAAGTGAGTGTCTGTGGAGTGTTGTGTCCCCTCCGGTGTCATCCTGTGTCCAGGAGTGGAGTCATATAGAGAGCAGCTGTAGGCCCGGTTTCATCGCATGTCCTCCTCCTTGACCGTCTGCTAAACTGTCTTCCTGCATGGGCGTGTAAGGTTGTATCTTTCAGACAAGAATCCCACGGATTGAGTTTTCAACGTGAACAGTAATTAATTCTTGTTATTTGTATAGCACCAACTTATTCCGCAGCGCTTTCAGGTAATTATTATTCATTACCCCCCACCATTTTACCGACCTCAGAAGGATGGAAGTCTTGAGTCGGCTACCTGAACCAGGGATTGAACTTGCAACCTTCAGGTCGTAGATGAGAGCTTACACGCTACGCCACACGAGGTGTGGACCTTATTATTTCTACCACCGGTGTGAAGTAACGGTGGCGTCATGCGTGACAACTCATCCAGTCCACTACACTTATTCAGGTAACCGTCACCTGGCGTTGCCTGGAAGGGGCCTAGCAGTGCCTTTGCCGAGGTTCTGTGCGTCCCTCCGGGGAGGAGTCTGGTAGAGCCACCGTGACAAGTGCCATCTCTACCTTCACCGACTCCTCAGCGTGGGCCTCGTGTCTCGGTCGTTGTTGACCACCACAACTCTTCTTTTGGCGCCACAATCAGGATAAAAACGCCTCTGTGCCACATCTGCACTTGCGTTACCACAAAGGAAATTTCATCCTGGTGAGTTTGGCGCTTAAGTAAAGCCTCCGTGTCAAGTTTTCCGCCATGTTTACAACTGCTTTACAGGAAAGTTTCTCTCAAGCTGCAATCTCAAAGAAATCCTACGCTGTGAGTGGCGATGTGCTGATACTATTGGACCATGTGCAATTGCTGGACTTTGCTACAGAGCCACACGTGAATTCCAATATGGATCCCCAAAATGGCACCCAGCCGCCCAGTCTTCCTTCACAGGGTGTGCCCGCTAAGAAATCACTGCCAAAAGTTCCCGTTTTGGCTATCCACAAAGTAGGGTGGAGGACCATCCTCACCTAAGAAATTTAGTGCAAAATTCAGGACCGCCCCCAGGAGGTGGCGCCCACTACCAAAGAGGAGCCATTGAACCTCTCAGTTCAGAACGCCTTCACCCAGCGAACTGCCAAGATGTTTTTCCCGTGCAGAGAGCCCAGGCTACGCCCAGACCAAGATGCACCAACTGGATTTCCCTCAAGGCGTCCTCAATACTACTATGGAGAGAATCCACAACTTCTACCCCTGCTGCCTTGGGAATTACCCATTTCCCTTCCACCAGCAGGAGCTTGCAGGAGAAACAGAAGCCGGTGCAGCTGCAGGACCTGTCCGCCCTATGTGCACTTTCAATGTGCCGGAGGCAATCGTCCAGGTGGACTACCCACCATGGATCCTGATCCACTGTAATTGTTCACGAATATGGGGATCAAACATTTTCATTTGTCTTTATGGGAACATAACCCAGAATGCCGAAACCTCCCCTGAGACAGCCGCAATGTGGACCCACTGCATCCCCAATTGTCATTAAAGACACTTCTTCCTCGAAGGAGGATTCAATGCTGACATCACTCTCCACCATCAACTACACCATGTCAGACTCTATGGATGAGTGCGATGAGGAAGTGGGCAGCATCAATCAGGCCAATTCGTCTGAAAGTTCAGTGATAGAGGTCAGCGGCAGAGAGAGTCGTCCGACGCCGATCAGCATTACTGATTCAGAGAGCAACGATTCCCAGCTTGTTCTCATTCACCCAAAGAACTGTTTCCAGTATCCTTAAGGACTCTTTACGGAAGAGACAGTCTTCCTCTCTTGTTAAGCCCCGTAATAATTAAGGACTGAAAAGTTAATATTTTCCCCCATTTGCATGGCCGAATGTTTATACGCTCTGACTTTGTTGTTTCCTATGGAAAATCCTTATGTTTTTGCAACGTTATAATTCAAGCATTGTGGAGGAGGTAGTAGAAAAATATTCATATGAGGAAAGTAAAATTGTTTCGTTAACTAGAACATGCTTCTGATTGAATGAGACTGCGCGAATAGCGTGAGTGATCTATGTGTATGACTGGAGGTTTCTATTCCCCATGTCGCGTCTTTTGTGCCAGTGTCTGTCCACCGTCCTAGTCTGTCTCAGTAGGCGGGGCATCCTTTTCACCTTATCTCTTTAGTCCCAGACAGGGAAGTATTGACTAAAGCTACCACCCGTCACAGCATTTTTTTCAGAGAAAGTGATGGTCATTCCACTTGTCTCTTTTTTTCCTTCCAGTGGCCTTTCTCTATTCTCTAGTACCACATCAGTGGTGTATTCTCTCTTTTTGCCAGAGGAAGTGATGTTCATTCAACTAGCCTCATATCTTTTGTCTCTAGGGAAAAGAGTCATATATGTGCCCCATAGCTATACTAGTGAATCCTGAATTCAGTTCAGACTAGTAGTAATCTTCTCATGGTTTTGACCAAACCATTTCATACACACTGTCATAATAAAATGTCTTAAGGTAGTCTGAGAACACCAGAATGGCTTAATCTTTTGTTTAAGTAACTGGAGGGTAGGAGCTGTGTTTACGGGTTTTGCCTTGCACACTCCGTGACTGTGTAGTGTTCCTAGAGGTGAACTGGAGTAGTACACTAAGATATACCTTCTCTAGATATTATACTCTGTTTTAGAGGTGCCAGGGTAAACCTTTTTTAAGTAGGAGGGAACTGTAATGGCCCGAAAAACGTATGTCTGGCCCCTCCATAATTGTCATACATGTCATGTATTTTATGTGGATGCACTGTGCAAAGTGTCTTGTCTCTAGTTATGCAGCATGTAAGAGGTTAATGTCTGTGGAGGTCACTATTACTAATGAGGCCACTGTTGTGGTCACTATTACTATTGGGGCCACTGCTGAGGCCACTGTGCAGAACACTATTACCACTGAGGCTAATGTAGTGTTCATTATTACTACTGGGGCCACTGTGGGCATCACTATTACTACTGAGTATAATGTGGGGAACACTATTACTACTGGGGCTACTGTGGAGGTCACTATTACTAATGAGGCCACTGTGCGTAACACGATTACTGGGGCCACTGTGGAGGTCACTATTACTACTGAGGCTACTGTGAGGAACACTATTACTACTGAGGCCACTGTAGGGGACACTATTACTACTGAGGCCACTGTGGGGGTCACTTTTACTACTAGGGCCACTGTGGGGGTCACTGTTACTGCTGGGGCTACTGTGGGGAACACTATAATTACTGTGGCCAGTGCGGGGTCCACTATTACTATTGGGGCCATTGTGGGGAACAGTATTACTAATGAGGCCACTGTGGGGAACACGATTACTAATAAAGCCACTGTGGGGAGTCACTTTTTCTACTAAGCCACTGTGGGGGTCACTTTTTCTACTGTTTTTCTACTATTACTACTAAGGCCAGTGTAGTGGTCACTATTGCTACTAGTGCCACTGTGGGGTTCACTATTACTACTGAGGCCACTGCAGGGAACACTATTACTACTGGGGCCACTGTGGGGGACACTATTACTGCTGGGGCCACTGTGGGGAACACTATTACTGCTGAGGCCACTTTTTCCACTGCGGCCACTGTCAGGGTCGCTATAACTATTGGGGCCACTGCTGAGGCCACTGTGGAGAACACTATTACCACTGAGGCTAATGTAGTGTTCACTATTTCTACTGGGGCTACTGTGGAGGTCACTATTACTACTGAGTACACTGTGGAGGTTGCTATTAGTACTAAGGCCACTGTGGGGGTCACTATTAATATTGGGGCCACTGTGGGAAACACTTTTACTACTGGGACCACTGTGGGGGACACTAATACTAATGGGCCCATTGTGGGGACACTGTTTCTACTGGGATGACTGTGGGATACACTGTTACTACTGGGGCCACTGTGGGGGTCACTATTACTGCTGGGGCCACTATAATTACTGTGGTCATTGTGGGGTTCACTATTACTATTAGGGACACTGTGGGGAACATTATCACTACTGACACCACTGGGGGGAACACTATTACTACTGAGGCCACTGTAGGGGTCACTATTGCTACTGAGACCACTGTGGAGAACACTATTACTATTGAGTTCACTGTGGGGAACAATATTACTACTAAGGCCCATGTAGTGGTCACTATTGCTACTAGTGCCACTGTGGGGTTCACTATTACTACTGAGGCCACTGCAGGGAACACTATTACTACTGGGGCCACTGTGGGGGACACTATTACTGCTGGGGCCACTGTGGGGAACACTATTACTGCTGAGGCCACTTTTTCCACTGCGGCCACTGTCAGGGTCGCTATAACTATTGGGGCCACTGCTGAGGCCACTGTGGAGAACACTATTACCACTGAGGCTAATGTAGTGTTCACTATTTCTACTGGGGCTACTGTGGAGGTCACTATTACTACTGAGTACACTGTGGAGGTTGCTATTAGTACTAAGGCCACTGTGGGGGTCACTATTAATATTGGGGCCACTGTGGGAAACACTTTTACTACTGGGACCACTGTGGGGGACACTAATACTAATGGGCCCATTGTGGGGACACTGTTTCTACTGGGATGACTGTGGGATACACTGTTACTACTGGGGCCACTGTGGGGGTCACTATTACTGCTGGGGCCACTATAATTACTGTGGTCATTGTGGGGTTCACTATTACTATTAGGGACACTGTGGGGAACATTATTACTACTGACACCACTGGGGGGAACACTATTACTACTGAGGCCACTGTAGGGGTCACTATTGCTACTGAGACCACTGTGGAGAACACTATTACTATTGAGTTCACTGTGGGGAACAATATTACTACTAAGGCCCATGTAGTGGTCACTATTGCTACTAGTGCCACTGTGGGGTTCACTATTACTACTGAGGCCACTGCAGGGAACACTATTACTACTGGGGCCACTGTGGGGGACACTATTACTGCTGGGGCCACTGTGGGGAACACTATTACTGCTGAGGCCACTTTTTCCACTGCGGCCACTGTCAGGGTCGCTATAACTATTGGGGCCACTGCTGAGGCCACTGTGGAGAACACTATTACCACTGAGGCTAATGTAGTGTTCACTATTTCTACTGGGGCTACTGTGGAGGTCACTATTACTACTGAGTACACTGTGGAGGTTGCTATTAGTACTAAGGCCACTGTGGGGGTCACTATTAATATTGGGGCCACTGTGGGAAACACTTTTACTACTGGGACCACTGTGGGGGACACTAATACTAATGGGCCCATTGTGGGGACACTGTTTCTACTGGGATGACTGTGGGATACACTGTTACTACTGGGGCCACTGTGGGGGTCACTATTACTGCTGGGGCCACTATAATTACTGTGGTCATTGTGGGGTTCACTATTACTATTAGGGACACTGTGGGGAACATTATTACTACTGACACCACTGGGGGGAACACTATTACTACTGAGGCCACTGTAGGGGTCACTATTGCTACTGAGACCACTGTGGAGAACACTATTACTATTGAGTTCACTGTGGGGAACAATATTACTACTAAGGCCCATGTAGTGGTCACTATTGCTACTAGTGCCACTGTGGGGTTCACTATTACTACTGAGGCCACTGCAGGGAACACTATTACTACTGGGGCCACTGTGGGGGACACTATTACTGCTGGGGCCACTGTGGGGATCACTATTACTACTGAGGCCACTGTGGGGAACACTATTTCTACTGAGGGCACTGTGGGGAACACTATTACTACTGAGGCCACTGCGGGGAACACTATTACTACTGAGGCCACTGTGGGGGTCACTATTACTACTGAGGCTACTGTGGTGGTAACTATTACTACTGGGGCCACTGCGGATTTTCACTATTACTACTAAGCCACTATAGGGAACACTAGTACCACTAAGACCACTTCTATGTGGTCACTATTACTACTTGGGCCACTGTAGGGGTCACTATTACTACTGAGGCTACTAAGGGGAAATATTATTACTACGGGGTCACTTTGGAGGTCACAATTCCTACTAAGAACACTATTACTACTGAGGCCACTGTGGGGGACACTATTTCTACTGAGGGCACTGTGGGGGTCACTATTACTACCGAGTCTACTGTGGTGGTAACTATTATTACTGCGGCCACTGCGGATTTTCACTATTACTACTAAGCCACTATAGGGAACCCTGGTACAACTAAGAACACTTCTGTGTGGTCACTATTACTACTGGGGCCACTGTGGGGCTCACTATTACTACTGGGGCCACTGTGGGGCTCACTATTACCACTGAGGCTACTGTGGGGAACACCATTACTACTGAGGCCACTCTGGGGGTCACTATTACTGCTGGGGCCACTGTGGGGAATACTATTACTGCTGGGGACACTGTGGGGAATACTATAATTACTGTGGCTATTGCAGGGTACACTATTACTATTTGGACCACGAGGGGAACAGCATTACTACTGAGGCCACTGTGGGGAACACTATTACTACTGAGGCCACTGTGGGGAACACTATTACTACTGAGGCCACTGTGGGGAACACTATTACTACTGAGGCCACTGTGGGGGTACCTATTTTAAATAGGGCCACTGTGGGGGTCACTATTACTACTGAGACCACTGTGGAGAACACTATGACCACTGAGGCTAAAATAGTGTTCACTATTACTACTGGGGCCACTGTGGAGGTCGCTATTACTACTTAGGGCACTAGGGGGTCACTATTACTACCGGGGCAACTGTGGGGACACTGTTACTAGCAAGGCCACTGTGGGAGACACTGTTACTTCTGGGCCCACTATGGGGGTCACTATTACTGCTGGGGCCACTATGGAGACTATAATTACTGTGGTCATTACGGGGGTTCACTATTGCTATTGGGGCCACTGTGGGGGTCACTATTACTGAGGTCACTGTAGGGTTCACTATTACTACTGAGACCACTGTAGGGGTCATTATTACTACTGAAGCCACTGTGGTGGAAGCCTTCAGAAGAGGTGTGGGGAAGCGCCGCATAGTATGAAATCAGTTGTGCGCATGCGGCTGATTTCTAGTCAAAATCTGTACCAATTTTACAGATTTTTACTGTTTTTGCTTTGCAGAAATGCTGCGGAATTTACTCCATGTCTTTTTTTAAATGGCCCTGTACATTTTATAATGACAGAGGTAAAATCATAGGTTGTGATAAGCCCCGCCCCTGGCCACACCCCTTGTTCTGCTCTGACCTTGGGAAAATCTGGTCACCTTATACCTACCTCTCCTCGTTTCTACTTTCCTTCTTTCTTTTGGACATCACCACATGATCCTGGGAGCTAATGTCTGGTGGGGGTCTGCATTGGTGTATAGAGGGTCTGGTCCTGGCTCTGCATTAGTTCAGATGTCTAGATTCGGATCTATATTCATTTAGGGTATATGGGCAAGGGGTTATATATGACATAACGGGGTCTGTCCAGGAGTCTGTAGTATTTTTAGGGGTCTGGAGTAGTGTTTATTTAGAGGGTCTCGTGTGTATAATGAAGCATCTGGATTGAGTTTGGAGGTCTTGTCATTTGCCTGTATTTATTTGGGTGGTCCGGGGTTTATACTCACTCACAGGGTTAGCCTGCGGTTGGTACTTATTTAGAGGGTTTATATTTGTTTAGGTTCTGGTTTGGGCCCTTATTGATTTTGGGGGACTTGGTCCTAGATCTATATATCAGTTTAGTGGGTCTGGGGGTAATAGTTTAGGAGTACTGTATTATTTTGGGGTGTGATGAAGGGAGTCACATCTTGCAAATTTAAATGCTGTAGGTTGGAAACACGTCCTAAATACACGGGGGACGGGACAAAAAAATCTTGCCTTGTTTTCAAAATCTCTGAGATGTGCTCAAATGTTTTCAGCTATGATATTCACTAATCTATATATAGTGTATATCATAGTATTCATCGTTGCAGATAACCCGGTTCCCCTCCATAACGTCGAGAAAAAGAAAAAGCTAGGGCTGCTGGTGGTTGTTGTACAATCAGACGCTCCTCTCTACTGGTGGTTTGTAGGGGGCGTCCTGAGCCCGGTCACCTTGTGTGCCCCCATCCACTGGTCCCAACACCTCCTAACAGTCTGGTCAGATGCTCCTTTCTACTGGTGGTCTGTAGGGGGCATCCTGAGCCCGGTCACCTTGTGTGCCCCCATCCACTGGTCCCAACATCTCCTAACAGTCTGGTCAGACGCTCCTCTCTACTGGTGGTCTGTAGGGGGCGTCCTGAGCCCGGTCACCTTGTGTGCCCCCATCCACTGGTCCCAACACCTCCTAACAGTCTGGTCAGATGCTCCTCTCTACTGGTGGTCTGTAGGGGGTGTCCTGAGCCCGGTCACCTTGTGTGTCCTCATCCACTGGTCCCTACACCTCCTAACAGTCTGGTCAGACGCTCCTCTCTACTGGTGGTCTGTAGGGGGCGTCCTAAGCCTGGTCACCTTGTGTGCCCTCACACATCCACTGTTCCCAACAACCCCTAACAGTCTGGTCAGATGCTCCTCTCTACTGGTGGTCTCTAGGGGGCGTCCTGAGCCCGGTCACCTTGTGTGCCCCCCACCTACTGGTCCCAACACCGCCTAACAGTCTGCTCAGACGCTCTTCTGAGCCCGGTCACCTTGTGTGCTCCCAGCCACTGGTCCCAGCATCTCTTAACAGTCTGGTCAGATGCTCCTCTCTACTGGTGTTCTGTCTGGGGCGTTCTAAGCCTCGTCACTTTGTGTCCCCCCCATCCATTCTTCTTAATACTTCCTAATATTCTGGTCACGCGCTAATCTCTAATGGTGGTCTGTTGTGACGTCCTGAGCCCGGTCACATTGTGTGTCCTCATGCATCCACTCGTCCCAACATCTCTTAACAGACTGGTGAGATGCTCCTCTCTACTGGTGGTCTGTCGGGGGCATACTGAGCCCGGTCACCTTTTGTGTCCTCATCCACTGGTCACAACACCTCCTAACAATCTGGTCAGATGCTCCTCTCTACTGGTGGTCTGTAGGGGGCGTCCTGAGCCCGGTCATCTTGTGTGCCCTCATCCACTGATCACAACACCTCCTAACAGTCTGGTCAGATGCTCCTCTCTACTGGTGGTCTGTAGGGGGCATCCTGAGCCCGGTCACCATGTGTGACCCTATTTACTGGTCCCAACACCTCCTAACAGTCTGGTCAGACATTCCTCTCTACTGGTGGTCTGTCGGGATGTCCTGAGCCGGGTCACCTTGTGTGCCCTCACCCACTGATCCCAACACCTCCTAACAGTCTGCTCAGACGCTCCTCTCTACTGGTGGTCTGTCGGGATGTCCTGAGCCCGGTCACCTTGTGTACCCTCATCCACTGATCCCAACACCGCCTAACAGTCTGCTCAGACGCTCCTCTCTACTGGTCGTCTGTCGGGATGTCCTGAGCCCGGTCACCATGTGTGTTCCCAGCCTCTGGTCCCAGCACCTCTTAACAGTCTGGTCAGATGCTCCTCTCTACTGGTGGTCTGTAGGGGGTGTCCTGAGCCCGGTCACCTTGTGTGTCCCTATCCACTGGTCCCAACACCCCCTAACAGTCTGGTCAGATGCTCCTCTCTACTGGTGGTCTGTCGGGGGGTCCTGAGCCCGGTCACCTTGTGTGCCCCCATCCACTGGTTCCAACACCTCCTAACAGTCTGGTCAGATGCACCTCTCTGCTGGTGATCTGTAGGGGGCGTCCTGAGCCCGTTCACCATGTGTGCCCTCATCCACTGGTTCCAACACCCCCTAACAGTCTGGTCAGATGCACCTCTCTACTGGTGATCTGTAGGGGGCGTCCTGAGCCCGGTCACCATGTGTGCCCTCATCCACTGGTCACAACACCTCCTAACAGTCTGGTCAGACGCTCCTCTCTACTGGTGGTCTGTAGGGGGCATCCTGAGCCCGGTTACCTTGTATGCCCCCATCCACTGGTCCCAACACCTCCTAACAGTCTGGTCAGATGCTCCTCTCTACTGGTGATCTGTAGGGGGCGCCCTGAGCCCGATCACCTTGTGTGTTCCCAGCCTCTGGTCCCAGCACCTCTTAACAGTCTGGTCAGATGCTCCTCTCTACTGGTGGTCTGTCGGGGGGTCCTGAGCCCGGTCACCTTGTGTGCCCCCATCCACTGGTTCCAACACCTCCTAACAGTCTGGTCAGATGCACCTCTCTGATGGTGATCTGTAGGGGGCGTCCTGAGCCCGTTCACCATGTGTGCCCTCATCCACTGGTTCCAACACCTCCTAACAGTCTGGTCAGATGCACCTCTCTACTGGTGATCTGTAGGGGGCGTCCTGAACCCGGTCACCATGTGTGCCCTCATCCACTGGTCACAACACCTCCTAACAGTCTGGTCAGACGCTCCTCTCTACTGGTGGTCTGTAGGGGGTGTCCTGAGCCTGGTTACCTTGTGTGCCCCCATCCACTGGTCCCAGTGCCTCCTTAAATTCAGGTCAGAACGGTGGGGGACAATTCATCGCTACGACCATCCAGCTACTCACACCCCAATAACGCGCCCCCTCTCATAACGGGGTGAAATCTCTTCTCTGCGTCGTAGAGGCATCTAGTGGCCAATAAGCTCTACAAGCGATAGAAGAGGTCACTGCACACAAGGAGCCTCCGAGAGCCTCTTATAGGCCAAGGGGGGAACCACAAGACCGTCCATCTAATCACCACAACTCCCATCATTACAGATCTGCCTGAGAAGGAACCACAGGACGAGTTCTGCAGCAAAAGAACAACTTCTTTTGGGGCCGAAGGAGAGTTTTTTTTTAGACAAAGTATAATTGCACCCCTGTGCAGCTTTACAGGTAAGTGCCCCCCGGCCCACAGAAAGCGTGCTGCAGCCAGTGTGTGTTAAATTACGGAGATACTGACTGTTCGCCGACGTACTCAGCGGTTCCCGGCTTGCTGGATGTTCTTCTCACAACTGAAAGGATAATGTCACCCGGCCCCCTGATGACAGACGTGCGCTGCGGCTCCATCTCCATGCTAGGTTGTGGATTTGGAGATGCTGCTCCGCAGAGAGCGGGAGAGAGGAAGGGAGGGGAAGACTCCGGTGCGGCACCCAGGGACTCCTGACAAACTTAGAAGTCCTGCTGCTGTGTTGCTGCATGTAAACGCCTGATTCATGTTTTTATGTACAGCAGACCACAAAAAATGAGGTGGTGGGCTGGATTTGGCCCATGGACCTAATGTTTTACATGTGACTTACAGCTTCTGAAAGGTGCCTACAACTTTACCTAAGTTATATCATGTAGTTTCAACTACAGCCACTAGAGGGCACCTAGTGCATTCAGGGAGTCAGCAAATTGCGTAAAGGTGTCGACACCCAAGGTTAGCGCTGGGACGCATTGCAATGAAGGCAACTGCTTTTGATGAGAAAAAGGGACATAAATGGTGATTAGAGAATTTTGGAGAGGACTGGTCAAGAGCTTCGTGTGTTGGAGGGGTTTCTAAGGTGAAAACTGGAGGTTCCCCAAACCATCTGTCTACTTCAACAGTCTAGCGTTCATAAGAACAGGCACTTAGCAGGTTTTTTATAACCCCTTGACGCTTTTGGATCTTCAGGTGTAACGGGCCGGTAGTAACTGCCGGTTTCAGGATGGTGCGGCGATAATAGACAGAGGCAGAGCTTATTTACATAGCCAATTGTCAAAGGGTTAATCATTACTCCGTAGGAGGACGCTGTTATTTATGTAGGACCCCAGGGTCGGGTACTCAGCACATTCTGTGCCGACTGCATTCTTACAATCAGGTCCTAATGTGATACGTGAGTTATGATGTCATGGTTCATATTCCTCCCCGTATTATGTGTTCTGGTAATATTCTCCGGCCCCGGGTGAGTACAAGTCACCCAGCAACAGTCAGGGGAGTGGTTAGTCAGGCTTAGCAAGAGTGGATGGGCAGTTTAGAGCTAGTGTGGCAGTATAAAAGAGAGGAGTGGGCGGAGCTAAGTCAATCTAGTCCAGGGAAGCCTGAGATAGAGACCGGGGAGGAACAGGGAGAAAGCCAGTGCAGTGGGAAGTGGAACATCAAAGTGTGAGTAACCAAGGACAAGTTGTTCTGAAGAGTTAGCAGTGGAGAGACATAAAGAGAGAGAGAAGGAAAAGAGTTTGTCCAAAGGAAAACTGCAGTAAGAAGCTAGTACAGACGAGCAAACCAGAAACAGCGCTTTGTATTCCCAGCCAGAGAAGTAAAGCTGGAGTGAAAAGTCAGCAGGTCAAGAAAGTAGAATTTTAACCCTGCCACGTCTAATCCAAGTGTTTTTCTAGCGTCAAAGTGTCTTAATCCCCTTCAAGTAACTGTAATGCAAGTTGTTTAACTGCTGCCAAGTTAAGAACTCTCTCCCTGCTAATAAAGTATTAGTGTTTTACCATCTGATCCCGCTTCCTGGAGTAACTTCCCACTACCTCCTGCACTGAGGTACTGCACTACATGCTCCAGAGGCCAGGACTACTACCCCCATTTTTTCTAGTTCTCCACTTTTTTATATTTACATTTTTTGTTCAGAATGGGTCCCTACATGTACGCAGACTGGCATCACAACAAACAACATCTTCCCCTACCCGACTCCGTTAGAAGTACCCCACTGGGGTATCACCATTGATACTGGTGCATTATGTCTCCACCAGAATAATGGGTGGAGACATGGGTTGGGTGTTCTGAGTAAAAGGAAACGCCCACAGCTGCTGATTGGCAGCCACAGACGTAAGCTTCATATCTCCTCAGCTCCCAATTCGCCGGCAAGGAAGACCTAGTGCTTGAAGCTGCTGCAGCTGTCCCGCAGCGGTCGTTATCAGCTCCAGCTTCCACTCCTGCCGACTCCTTCAGCCCCCACCCCCACACGCCGGCAAGGAACAAATAGCATTCAAAGTGGCTGCAGCTGTCATGCTGTGGCCACTCGTGCTTCACCTGATGGCCAGCAAGGTGCTGCAACTGGCTCCGGCACTCTTGCCCTTCCAGCTTGGCGCTGTCACTGCTGCTGAGACCACTAGGTCTCCTGGCAGGGCAGCTACTGAAAACATCTGCGGCACTCCCACAGTAGCCACTCCTGTTTCTGGCCGGACAGGTCATGTGGCCATTGGTGCTGCTCCCAAAAGCAGGTCTGGCAGGGCCACTCCCGGCCGTGGTTGCACAGCCACTGAAAACCCAGGGCAAAACCAGCTCCTGCGCCGTCGCTAGTGACCCATGGTGACCCAATCAAGAGCTTAGGGGAAGTTACCAGGGTGGTTACTCAAACTCACTATGTCCCCACCTATAGTTCAGGTGGAGACATAATGCACCAGTACCATCACCTGCGGCAGCACACAGTGAGACCTGTCAAAATCTATCAGGCCATACTCATCACCTTGCCAGGAGGAGCAGCAGAGTCACCGGGACAACCATCTTAGTTACCCCTTGCTACTTAACCCTTCCTAGGTCTGGCCCGCTGCATTTAAATGTTGCATAATTAACTGAATCTTCACACTTTTAAGAGATATGTCTGCATTACTATCTCAATGCTCTGCGTGAACATCTCATCTTCTTCCTCTTCCTACCATCATCCTATCTGTACTCTGTATTACCGTAGGTCTGCAGCATGCCAACCTCATGGCGTAACGCACCCTAAGTGCCAGAGTACATCACTACATTTTAGGAGCTTCATGTCTTTGGAGATTCACATGCGAACATCATCTCGAGGCTCACGTACATCTTGTATAACAGCGCTGCTATTCCAAAGTGTCCTGCCCCTCAACACATCGCTCTACAGATCACATTAATGAACATTATATATATCTGAAATGGCCTCCGCCACGATTTGCTGCCTCCATCGGCCTCCGCCACGCTCTGGTTCTGTCTGTCTATCTGCCGCAGGTACTGGAACTCATATTAGGCACTTGTGACGCCAAAACTTCCCAGAGCTCCGTGGAGGTGGACGGGCTTATCCCTGTACTGCTCCCACTGTGGGCCTCAGCGCTGTCATCACTGGGAGCGGCCTCCAAGAGGCTTCACCAAAATGGCGCTTGTTGGCTCCTTCTCCCAAGCCTTAGCTGTGGCCGGCGGAGGGGAGCATGTTACACGGCGCCTCAGTTCTTCAGACCGGTGCTGACAAGCCCATCTGTCCTGGCTGTTGCACTGATCCGGCGGTAGGGGACTCTTTTCCTTGGTAGGAGTCCCTGCACCTCAGGTATGGGGCTCCATGGCCGCTCTGACACAGCAGTAGTGCTGCTGCCATGTGTAAGGAGTAGAGCAGCAACACATATACATCCTCCAGCGTGGGGGGTTGTATAGAGCAGGATCAGGAGCCAATCCTGCTCTAAATATGGTGACTACCGGTGTCTTAGGCATCTGACAACCACTAGGGACAGCCACTATCAGCATTCATGCTGATTGTAGCAGTTAACCTTTTAGAGCCACTGTCCATTGTCAAAGCGGCATTTAAATACCTAGATCAGAGTTTGGGGGGGTCCCCAATAGGTGACGTTTGGTTGTCAGGACAGCCCACGGTCTTCTAAAGGCCCTCAGGAATACCATGTGGTTCGACTTATTAGGATGGGCCTGTGGTAAGTTTTATTAAAATGATGGCAGAAACACCATATATTGGTATCGCAGAATATAGTAAAAGTGATCAAACGATCACACGCATGACACATGCATCTACCAGAGCTGTGTGTGGTGTGTGCGACACATGCATATAGCAGAGCTGTGTGTGGTGTGTAACGTGCATGTAGCAGTGGTGTGTGATACATACATGTAGTTAAGCAGTTTGTGTGGTGTGTGACGCGCGCATGTGGCAGAGCTGTGTGCGGTGTGTGACAAGTGACGCGCGCATGTGGCAGAGCTGTGTGTGGCGCGTGCATGTGGCAGAGCTGTGTGTGGGGTGTGACGCGTGCATGTAGCAGTGCTGTGTGTGGGGTGTGACGCGCGCATGTAGCAGAGCTGTGTGTGGCGTGTGGCACGCGCATGTAGCAGAGCTGTGTGTGGCGTGTGGCACGCGCATGTAGCAGAGCTGTGTGTGGCACGCGCATGTAGCAGAGCTGTGTGTGGCACGCGCATGTAGCAGAGCTGTGTGTGGTGTGTGGCATGCGCATGTAGCAGAGCTGTGTGTGGCACGCGCATGTAGCAGAGCTGTGTGTGGTGTGTGGCACGCGCATGTAGCAGAGCTGTGTGTGGTGTGTGGCATGCGCATGTAGCAGAGCTGTGTGTGGTGTGTGGCAAGCGCATGTAGCAGAGCTGTGTGTGGCACGCGCATGTAGCAGAGCTGTGTGTGGCACGCGCATGTAGCAGAGCTGTGTGTGGTGTGTGGCACGCGCATGTAGCAGAGCTGTGTGTGGTGTGTGACGCGCATGTAGCAGAGCTGTGTGTGATCCGCCTGTAGTAGATCTGTGTGTGGTGTGTGTGACCCACATGTAGCAGAGCTGTGTGTGGTGTGTGACGCGCATGTAGCAGAGCTGTGTGTGGTGTGTGACGCGCATGTAGCAGAGCGGTGTGTGGTGTGTGATCAGCATGTAGTAGATCTGTGTGTGGTGTGTGTGACCCTCCGGTAGCAGATCTGTGTGTGGTGTGTGTGACCCGCATGTAGCAGATCTGTGTGTGGTGTGTGTGATCCGCATGTAGCAGATCTGTGTGTGGTGTGTGTGATCCGCATGTAGCAGATCTGTGTGTGGTGTGTGTGATTCGCATGTAGCAGAGCTGTGCATGGTGTGTGATGTGCATCTAGCAGAGTTGTGTGTGATGTGTGTGTGAGGCCCATGTAGCAGAGCTTGTGTGGGATGTGTGATGTGCATGTAGCAGAGTTTTGTGGTACGTGGCGCCACCAGAAACACTGGCTCTATAATTTCCTAATAATTACTAGTCAATACATTATAAGGTGCATTAAATAATATTACTGAAAAATACAACTCGTCATGGAACAAACAACAACTACAACTACAACTACTACAACTACTACAACTACAACTACTACAACAACTACTACTACAACAACTACTACTACAACAACTACTACTACAACAACTACTACTACTACAACAACTACTACTACTACAACAACTACTACTACAACAACTACTACTACAACAACTACTACAACAACAACTACTACAACAACAACTACTACAACAACAACTACTACAACAACAACTACAACAACTACTACAACAACTACAACTACAACTACAACTACAACTACTACTACAACTACTACAACTACTACAACTACTACAACAACTACAACAACTACAACAACTACAACTACTACAACAACTACAACTACTACAACAACTACAACAACTACAACTACTACAACAACAACTACAACTACTACAACAACTACAACAACTACAACAACAACTACAACAACAACTACAACTACAACTACAACTACAACCCTCCGACAGCGACTCGATGGATAAATAAGAGAGTTGTGATTTTTATGAAAGTGGACAGGAAAAAGTGAAAAAAAAAAGCCGCATTGTCAGGGGTTAATCCGGAACAAGTCTTGTAATGGAGCGGGCGTGGAGGATGATGCCTTGTGCAGGTAGCGCATGATGTGTACACGGGACGCACGCCGGCTGATGGAATTATACGAGAACGAAAACCAAACGGGAGCGGAGAGAAACAACTTGTAACTTCATCCAACAGAACACTTTATTAGCCCGAAGCAGATGAAAGAGTGGCCACAGCCGAAAACAATGTGGGATCTATGAGAGGAACTCGCAGGCTTAGCATCAGAAAGAAAATCACTGCTTGTGTCTCGGTGCGTACCGGCGGGCGCGGGATTCTGCTGAACGCCTCCATTTTATTTATTTTGCTTTTATTCCTCCTGCGCCTGCAATGTGCCCCACCACCGCAGCTGCTCTGTAAATCCTCATCCCCAGTGGCATGCTGTACCAGGTGAAGCCATTCTCGGTTGCAGATGGCTTCTCCCCTACCCAGCGCGCCACTCCCCACCGCCCCCCCCTGCGCACTGCCAGCATCTCGGTGCACCAGCTCTACAGTTCTGTAAAAGGAAGACGCCGTCTGCAACATAGAATGGCTTCCCTTGAGACAGAGTACCTCGAGGACCGTGGCAGCAGCGGGACGGGGATTTATAGAACAACCGCGGTGGTGGGACACACTGGGGGCACCGGAGGACTGAAAGTGAAAGAAATAAAGTAAACCGTAAACTGGTACTATGTGAGAGGAAGGCATTACTGCATTTATTGCAGCTTCTGTCACCATCCTAATCAAACGGGACCCTCCGGTCCTGGACAAACAAAGATGGCGGTACCAGCTTCTCTGACTACCGGATGCACACTGTGTATTAGTATACAACATTAATATAAGATACTACATCTGTGATTGGCTAGCGCTGACTGCATGCACCATGCCAGCCACTCAGAGCAGCATGCAGCGTCCTAGGCTACCAATATATACTAATAACCCGACTGCATCAGGTAGCAAACAGTGTGGCCATCTTTGTTTGTGCAGGGCCGTAGGGTCACTTAATTCCCGGCATCAACCCGTCTAATAAGAAACACAACACAATAAAGAATATACACCAATAGAAGGAAATGGGGAATCTGCGTAGTATCAGACAGTTGGGAGATATCCGAAATGTTCACTATTTGCCAGAAGGGTTGTCCGGCTGCAGATTATTGATGGCATATCCTCAGGATAAGTCACTAGTGGATTGGCAGGGGTCCATGGCCTGGGAGTCCTGCTGATCATAGATAGTAAGCAGCTCCATTCTTAGTGTAGTGGCCAGGCATGGTATTACAGACAAAGCTCCGATTAATTTCAATGCCTATAATACCAAACCCTGTACACCCTGCAAGGAAAATTGGGGAAATAAAGCATATAAATCAAACGACAGCCAGAAAGAGATTTGTGCATTAGTTACACACAGCAGAGTATTCTGAGAATTCAATACTCAGGCGTGCTCTAAAGGTTTTTAGCATTTTGGAACATTTTTACAGTCTACCACTTCCACAACTTTGGAACGTTCTCCATTAATAGGATCACATCGTGGTAGTGGTATTCCAGAGAAAAAGACTTCTACAGACTTAGTGGCTCCGGCAACGATATCCCTAAGAACAGAAAAAAATAAAGAACAAAACATGATAAATTCAAAACATATACCTATATATAAAATATCACCAATTAATTGTACCATGTGATGGGTAATATATGTTGCCCCTATGTACAAGCATATAACTACTATAATACTGCCCCCTATGTACAAGAATATAACTACTATAATACTGCCCCCATGTACAAGAATATAACTACTATAATACTGCCTCCTATGTACAAGAATATAACTACTAGGATACTGTCCCCTATGTACAAGAATATAACTACTATAATACTGCCCCCTATGTACAAGAATATAACTACTATAATACTGCCCCCTATGTACAAGAATATAACTACTATAATACTGCCCCCTATGTACAAGAATATAACTACTATAATACTGCTCCTATGTACAAGAATATAACTACTATAATACTGCCCCCTATGTACAAGAATATAACTACTATAATACTGCCTCCTATGTACAAGAATATAACTACTATAATACTGCCCCCTATGTACAGGAATATAACTACTATAATACTGCCCCCTATGTACAAGAATATAACTACTATAATACTGCCCCCTATGTACAAGAATATAACTACTATAATACTGCTCCCTATGTACAAGAATATAACTACTATAATACTGCCCCCTATGTACAAGAATATAACTACTATAATACTGCCCCCTATGTACAAGAATATAACTACTATAATACTGCTCCCATGTACAAGGATATAACTACTATAATACTGCCCCCTATGTACAAGAATATAACTACTATAATAGTGCCTCCTATGTACAAGAATATAACTACTATAATACTGCCCCCTATGTACAAGAATATAACTACTATAATACTGCCCCCTATGTACAAGGATATAACTACTATAATACTGCTCCCTATGTACAAGAATATAACTACTATAATACTGCCCCCTATGTACAAGAATATAACTACTATAATACTGCCCCCCTATGTACAAGAATATAACTACTATAATACTGCCCCCTATGTACAAGAATATAACTACTATAATACTGCCCCCTATGTACAAGAATATAACTACTATAATACTGCCCCCTATGTACAAGAATATAACTACTATAATAATGCCCCCTATCTACAAGAATATAACTGCTATAATACTCCCCCCTATGTACAAGAATATAACTACTATAATACTGCCCCCTATGTACAAGAATATAACAACTATAATACTGCCCCCTATGTACAAGAATATAACTACTATAATACTGCCCCCTATGTACAAGAATATAAATACTATAATACTCCCCCCTATGTACAAGAATATAACTACTATAATACTGCCCCCTATGTACAAGAATATAACTACTATAATACTGCCCCCTATGTACAAGAATATAACTACTATAATACTGCCCCCTATGTACAAGAATATAACTACTATAATACTGCCCCCTATGTACAAGAATATAACTACTATAATACTGCCCCCTATGTACAAGAATATAACTACTATAATACCGCCCCTTCAGAGATGAACTGCTGTTATTGGACTCACGGATAATCTGGGTATGTAGGTAGACACTGCCTGGTTCTTGTTTTGGTGGCCTTCCCGCAGGGGGCGGAGCACATCCCCCATTCGCTCCATTCTGTCCAGTATCCGTCATCTACATAAAATAGTGTACATTTTTAAAAACAAACCATTACACTTTTTTTTTCTGGGCAATATTTCTGAAAATCAGGAAAAGCCAACATATCCCCCTAATAAAGCATGGGGCGTATTAGTGACAGGCTCCGCCGTGCGCACTGCTGATATGAAGGCTGTATGTTCTTCGCACCTCCAATGCTTTTTACAGACTGCCAGGATTTTACTGATAGTTGGCCACTCTGATCCCTTTACTCCATTCACATTGAAGAGCCCCCATATACTGGCTAAACACACCCAATTATGCAAACATCAATAAGCTCCGCCTCTCCACAGTCCAGTTTATGGGTAATTTCTTGTGGATTGGGATTATTGGGAGGTTTGGGCCATTAATTGAGAAGTAGAACCTCAAGGTCACTTACACCGACATTTGTCTGCGTCGTAGCAGGCGCGGCTCTCCCGATGCTTGCCCTCGCACCAGTTCCCTCCATGGATCTGCCCTTCACATACGCGGTGTCTGAACTGGTTTCCTACTCTTTGCTTGCACCTAATTTGTTCGCCATCCAAACGGGAGCATGAGGACCACTCATTCCATTGGGACCACTGCCCATCAACTGCAGGAGGGAAGAAGAACATTGCACTTTAAGTAGAGTCTTTATGGTCATGCAGCTCTGCAGAGGGTTTGTTACAAGTGCATCCAGTCTAGATCCAGTGTGATGGTCACTTGGGATTCCAGACTGATACATTTTTCCTGCACAGATACATTGTAACAATTTTCAGGACAGGAGAGACATTTCTGAAGCTGGTAGGTATCACTCAAATGTAACAAACCCTCAGCTATGAGAGGCATTAGATCTATACAGGTTTTCATCTACTGGATGTTAAAAAAGTATATTCCTACATACTGACAGCAAGCAGAGATTTGAAAAGGTGAGGAATTGAAAGAAAAAAATAAATAAAACTACAATACTGCCCCCTATGTACAAGAATATAACTACTATAATACTGCCCCCTATATACAAGAATATAACTACTATAATACTGCCCCCTATGTACAAGAATATAACTACTATAATACTGCCCCCTATGTACAACAATATAACTACTACAATACTGCCCCCTATATACAAGAATATAACTACTATAATACTGCCCCTATGTACAAGAATATAACTACTATAATACTGCCCCCTATGTACAAGAATATAACTACTATAATACTGCCCCCTATGTACAAGAATATAACTACTATAATACTGCCTCCTATGTACAAGAATATAACTACTATAATACTGCTATGTACAAGAATATAACTACTATAATACTGCCCCCTATGTACAAGAATATAACTACTATAATACTGCCCCGTATGTACAAGAATATAACTACTATAATACTGCCCCCTATGTAAAGGAATATAACTACTATAATACTGCCCCCTATATACAAGAATATAACTACTATAATACTGCCCCCTATGTACAAGAATATAACTACTATAATACTGCTCCCTATGTACAAGAATATAACTACTATAATACTGCTCCCTATGTACAAGAATATAACTACTATAATACTGCTCCTATGTACAAGAATATAACTACTATAATACTGCCTCCTATGTACAAGAATATAACTACTTTAATACTGACCCTATGTACAAGAATATAACTACTATAATACTGCCCCCTATGTCCAAGAATATAACTACTATAATACTGCCCCCTATGTACAAGAATATAACTACTATAATACTGCCCACTATGTACAAGAATATAACTACTATAATACTGCCCCCTATGTACAAGTATATAACTACTATAATACTGCCCCCTATGTACAAGAATATAACTACTATAATACTGCTCCTATGTACAAGAATATAACTACTATAATACCGCTCCCTATGTACAAGAATATAACTACTATAATACTGCCCCCTATGTACAAGAATATAACTACTATAATACTGCTCCCTATGTACAAAAATATAACTACTATAATACTGCCTCCTATGTACAAGAATATAATTACTATAATACTGCTCCCCTATGTACAAGAATATAACTACTATAATACTGCCCCCTATGTACAAGAATATAACTACTATAATACTGCCTCCTATGTACAAAAATATAACTACTACAATACTGCCCCCTATGTACAAGAATATAACTACTATAATACTGCCTCCTTTGTACAAGAATATAACTACTATAATACTGCTCCCTATGTACAAGAATATAACTACTATAATACTGCCCCCCTATGTACAAGAATATAACTACTATAATACTGCCCCCTATGTACAAGAATATAACTACTATAATACTGCCCCCTATGTACAAGAATATAACTACTATAATACTGCCCCCTATGTACTAGAATATAACTACTATAATACTGCCTCTCTATGTACAAGAATATAACTACTATAATACTGCTCCCTATGTACAAGAATATAACTACTATAATGCTGCCCCCCTATGTACAAGAATATAACTACTGTAATACTGCCTCCTCTGTACAACAATATAACTAGTATAATACTGCCCCCTATGTACAAGAATATAACTATTATAATATTGCCCCCATGTACAAGAATATAACTACTATAATACTGCTCCCTATATACAAGAATATAACTACTATAATACTGCCCCCTATGTACAAGAATATAACTACTATAATACTGCTCCCTATGTACAAAAATATAACTACTATAATACTGCCTCCTATGTACAAGAATATAATTACTATAATACTGCTCCCCTATGTACAAGAATATAACTACTATAATACTGCCCCCTATGTACAAGAATATAACTACTATAATACTGCCTCCTATGTACAAAAATATAACTACTACAATACTGCCCCCTATGTACAAGAATATAACTACTATAATACTGCCTCCTTTGTACAAGAATATAACTACTATAATACTGCTCCCTATGTACAAGAATATAACTACTATAATACTGCCCCCCTATGTACAAGAATATAACTACTATAATACTGCCCCCTATGTACAAGAATATAACTACTATAATACTGCCCCCTATGTACAAGAATATAACTACTATAATACTGCCCCCTATGTACTAGAATATAACTACTATAATACTGCCTCTCTATGTACAAGAATATAACTACTATAATACTGCTCCCTATGTACAAGAATATAACTACTATAATGCTGCCCCCCTATGTACAAGAATATAACTACTGTAATACTGCCTCCTCTGTACAACAATATAACTAGTATAATACTGCCCCCTATGTACAAGAATATAACTATTATAATATTGCCCCCATGTACAAGAATATAACTACTATAATACTGCTCCCTATATACAAGAATATAACTACTATAATACTGCTCCCTATGCACAAGAACATAACTGCTATAATACTGCCCCCTATGTACAAGAACATAACTGCTATAATACTGCCCCCTATGTACATGAATATAACTACTATAATACTTCTCCTATGCACAAGAATATAACTACTATTATACTGCCCCCTATGTACAAGAACATAACTGCTATAATACAGCCTCCTATGTACATGAATATAACTACTATAATACTGCTCCTATGCACAAGAATATAACTACTATAATACTGCCCCCTATGTACAAGAATATAACTACTATAATACTGCCTCCTATGTACATGAATATAACTACTATAATACTGCCCCCTATGTACAAGAATATAACTACTATAATACTGCCTCCTATGTACAAGAATATAACTACTATAATACTGCCCCCCTATGTACAAGAATATAACTACTATAATACTGCCTCCTCTGTACAAGAATATAACTAGTATAATACCGCCCCCTATGTACAAGAATATAACTACTATAATACTGCCCCCTATGTACAAGAATATAACTACTATAATTCTGCTCCCTATGTACAAGAATACAACTACTGTACTATAATACTGCCCCCTATGTACAAGAATATAACTACTATAATACTGCCCCCTATGTACAAGAATATAACTACTATAATACTGCCCCCTATGTACAAGAATATAACTACTATAATACTGCCCCCTATGTACAAGAATATAACTACTGTAATACTGCCCCCTATGTACAAGAATATAACTACTATAATACTGCCCCCTATGTACAAGAATATAACTACTATAATACTGCTCCTATGTACAAGAATATAACTACTATAATACTGCCCCCTATGTACAAGAATATAACTACTATAATACTGCTCCTATGTACAAGAATATAACTGCTATAATACTGCCTCCTATGTACAACAATATACCTACTATAATACTGCTCCCTATGTACAAGAATATAACTACGATAATACTGACCCCTATGTACAAGAATATAAGTACTATAATACTGCCCCCTATGTACAACAATATACCTACTATAATACTGCTCCCTATGTACAAGAATATAACTACTATAATACTGCTCTCCTATGTACAAGAATATAACTACTACAATACTGCCCCCTATGTACAAGTATATAACTACTATAATACTGCCCCCTATGTACAAGAATATAACTACTATAATACTGCCCCCTATGTACAAGTATATAACTACTATAATACTGCTCCCTATGTACAAGAATATAACTACTATAATACTGCTCCCTATGTACAAGAATACAACTACTATAAAACTGCTCCCTATGTACAAGAATACAACTACTGTACTTTAATACTGCTCCTATGTACAAGGATATAACTACTATAATACTGCCCCCTTTGTACAAGAATATAACTACTATAATACTGCTCCCTATGTACAAGAATACAACTAGTGTACTATAATACTGCCCCCTATGTACAAGAATATAACAACTATAATACTGCCCCCTATGTACAAGAATATAACTACTATAATACTGCCCCCTTTGTACAAGAATATAACTACTATAATACTGCCCCCTATGTACAAGAATATAACTACTATAATACTGATCCTATGTACAAGAATATAACTACTATAACACTGCCCCCTATGTACAAGAATATAACTACTATAATACTGCCCCCTATGTACAAGAATATAACTACTATAATACTGCCCCCTTTGTACAAGAATATAACTACTATAATACTGCCCCCTATGTACAAGAATATAACTACTATAATACTGCCCCCTATGTACAAGAATATAACTACTGTAATACTGCCCCCTATGTACAAGAATATAACTACTATAATACTGCCCCCTATGTACAAGAATATAACTACTATAATACTGCCCCCTATGTACAAGAATATAACTACTATAATACTGCTCCCTATGTACAAGAATACAACTACTGTACTATAATACTGCCCCCTATGTACAAGAATATAACTACTATAATACTGCCCCCTATGTACAAGAATATAACTACTATAATACCGCCCCCTATGTACAAGAATTTAACTACTATAATACTGCCCCCTATGTACAAGAATATAACTACTATAATACTGCCCCCTATGTACAAGAATATAACTACTATAATACTGCTCCCTATGTACAAGAATACAACTACTGTACTATAATACTGCCCCCTATGTACAAGAATATAACTACTATAATACTGCCCCCTATGTACAAGAATATAACTACTATAATACTGCCCCCTATGTACAAGAATTTAACTACTATAATACTGCCCCCTATGTACAAGAATATAACTACTATAATACTGCCCCCTATGTACAAGAATATAACTACTATAATACTGTCCCCTATGTACAAGAATATAACTACTATAATACTGCTCCCTATGTACAAGAATACAACTACTGTACTATAATACTGCCCCCTATGTACAAGAATATAACTACTATAATACTGCCCCCTATGTACAAGAATATAACTACTATAATACCGCCCCCTATGTACAAGAATATAACTACTATAATACTGCCCCCTATGTACAAGTATATAACTACTATAATACTGCCCCCTATGTACAAGAATATAACTACTATAATACTGCTCCCTATGTACAAGAATACAACTACTGTACTATAATACTGCCCCCTATGTACAAGAATATAACTACTATAATACTGCCCCCTTTGTACAAGAATATAACTACTACAATACTGCTCCCTATGTACAAGAATATAACTACTATAATACTGCTCCTCTGTACAAGAATATAACTACTATAATACTGCTCCTATGTACAAGAATATAACTTCTATAATACTGCTCCTATGTACAAGAATATAACTACTATAATACTGCTCCCTATGTACAAGAATATAACTACTATAATACTGACCTCTATGTACAAGAATATAAGTACTATAATACTGCCCCCTATGTACAACAATATACCTACTATAATACTGCTCCCTATGTACAAGAATATAACTACTATAATACTGCTCTCCTATGTACAAGAATATAACTACTATAATACTGCTCCCCATGTACAAGAATATAACTACTATAATACTGCCCCCTATGTACAAGTATATAACTACTATAATACTGCCCCCTATGTACAAGAATATAACTACTATAATACTGCCCCCTATGTACAAGTATATAACTACTATAATACTGCCCCCTATGTACAAGAATATAACTACTATAATACTGCTCCCTATGTACAAGAATACAACTACTGAACTATAATACTGCTCCTATGTACAAGAATATAACTACTATAATACTGCTCCCTATGTACAAGAATATAACTACTATAATACTGCTCCTCTGTACAAGAATATAACTACTATAATACTGCTCCTATGTACAAGAATATAACTACTATAATACTGCCCCCTATGTACAACAATATACCTACTATAATACTGCTCCCTATGTACAAGAATATAACTACTGTAATACTGACCCCTATGTACAAGAATACAACTACTGTACTATAATACTGCTCCTATGTACAAGAATATAACTACTATAATACTGCCCCCTTTGTACAAGAATATAACTACTACAATACTGCTCCCTATGTACAAGAATATAACTACTATAATACTGCCCCCTATGTACAAGAATATAACTACTATAATACTGCCCATATGTACAGGAATATAACTACTATAATACTGCCCCCTATGTACAAGAATATAACTACTATAATACTGCCCCCTATGTACAAGAATATAACTACTATAATACTGCTCTCCTATGTACAAGAATATAACTACTATAATACTGCCCCCTATGTACAAGAATATAACTACTATAATACTGCCCCCTATGTACAAGAATATAACTACTATAGTACTGCCCCCAATGTACAAGAATATAACTACTATAATACTGCCCCCTATGTACAAGAATATAACTACTATAATACTGCCTCCTCTGTACAAGAATATAACTACTATAATACTGCTCCTATGTACAAGAATATAACTACTATAATACTGCTCCTATGTACAAGAATATAACTACTATAATATTGCTCCCTATGTACAAGAATATAACTACTATAATACTGCCCCCTATGTACAAGAATATAACTACTATAATACTGCTCCCTATGTACAAGAATACAACTACTGTACTATAATACTGCCCCCTATGTACAAGAATATAACTACTATAATACTGCCCCCTATGTACAAGAATATAACTACTATAATACTGCCCCCTATGTACAAGAATATAACTACTATAATACCGCCCCCTATGTACAAGAATATAACTACTATAATACTGCCCCCTATGTACAAGTATATAACTACTATAATACTGCCCCCTATGTACAAGAATATAACTACTATAATACCGCCCCCTATGTACAAGAATATAACTACTATAATACTGCCCCCTATGTACAAGGATATAACTACTATAATACTGCCCCCTATGTACAAGAATATAACTACTATAATACTGCCCCCTATGTACAAGAATATAACTACTATAATACTGCCCCCTATGTACAAGTATATAACTACTATAATACTGCCCCCTATGTACAAGAATATAACTACTATAATACTGCTCCCTATGTACAAGAATACAACTACTGTACTATAATACTGCCCCCTATGTACAAGAATATAACTACTATAATACTGCTCCCTATGTACAAGAATATAACTACTATAATACTGCTCCTCTGTACAAGAATATAACTACTATAATACTGCCCCCTATGTACAAGGATATAACTACTATAATACTGCCCCCTATGTACAATAATATAACTACTATAATACTGCCCCCTATGTACAAGAATATAACTACTATAATACTGCCCCCTATATACAAGAATATAACTACTATAATACTGCCCCCTATGTACAAGAATATAACTTGTATAATACTGCCTCCTATGTACAACAATATACCTACTATAATACTGCTCCCTATGTACAAGAATATAACTACTATAATACTGCTCCTCTGTACAAGAATATAACTACTATAATACTGCCCCCTATGTACAAGGATATAACTACTATAATACTGCCCCCTATGTACAATAATATAACTACTATAATACTGCCCCCTATGTACAAGAATATAACTACTATAATACTGCCCCCTATATACAAGAATATAACTACTATAATACTGCTCCCTATGTACAAGTATATAACTACTATAATACTGCCTCCTATGTACAACAATATACCTACTATAATACTGCTCCCTATGTACAAGAATATAACTACTTTAATACTGCCCCTATGTACAAGAATATAACTACTATAATACTGACCCCTATGTACAAGAATATAAGTACTATAATACTGCCCCCTATGTACAACAATATACCTACTATAATACTGCTCCCTATGTAGAAGAATATAACTACTATAATACTGCCCCCTATGTACAAGAATATAACTATTATAATACTGGTCTCCTATGTACAAGAATATAACTACTATAATACTGCCCCCTATGTACAAGTATATAACTACTATAATACTGCCCCCTATGTACAAGAATATAACTACTATAATACTGCCCCCTATGTACAAGAATATAACTACTATAATACTGCCCCCTATGTACAAGTATATAACTACTATAATACTGCCCCCTATGTACAAGAATATAACTACTATAATACTGCCCCCTATGTACAAGAATATAACTACTATAATACTGCCCCCTATGTACAAGAATATAACTACTATAATACCGCCCCCTATGTACAAGAATATAACTACTATAATACTGCCCCCTATGTACAAGTATATAACTACTATAATACTGCCCCCTATGTACAAGAATATAACTACTATAATACCGCCCCCTATGTACAAGAATATAACTACTATAATACTGCCCCCTATGTACAAGTATATAACTACTATAATACTGCCCCCTATGTACAAGAATATAACTACTATAATACTGCTCCCTATGTACAAGAATACAACTACTGTACTATAATACTGCCCCCTATGTACAAGAATATAACTACTATAATACTGCCCCCTATGTACAAGAATATAACTACTATAATACCGCCCCCTATGTACAAGAATATAACTACTATAATACTGCCCCCTATGTACAAGTATATAACTACTATAATACTGCCCCCTATGTACAAGAATATAACTACTATAATACCGCCCCCTATGTACAAGTATATAACTACTATAATACTGCCCCCTATGTACAAGTATATAACTACTATAATACTGCCCCCTATGTACAAGAATATAACTACTATAATACTGCTCCCTATGTACAAGAATACAACTACTGTACTATAATACTGCCCCCTATGTACAAGAATATAACTACTACAATACTGCTCCCTATGTACAAGAATATAACTACTATAATACTGCTCCTCTGTACAAGAATATAACTACTATAATACTGCCCCCTATGTACAAGGATATAACTACTATAATACTGCCCCCTATGTACAATAATATAACTACTATAATACTGCCCCCTATGTACAAGAATATAACTACTATAATACTGCCCCTTATATACAAGAATATAACTACTATAATACTGCCCCCTATGTACAAGAATATAACTTCTATAATACTGCCTCCTATGTACAACAATATACCTACTATAATACTGCTCCCTATGTACAAGAATATAACTACTATAATACTGACCCCTATGTACAAGAATATAAGTACTATAATACTGCCCCCTATGTACAACAATATACCTACTATAATACTGCTCCCTATGTACAAGAATATAACTACTATAATACTGCCCCCTATGTACAAGAATATAACTATTATAATACTGCTCTCCTATGTACAAGAATATAACTACTATAATACTGCTCCCCATGTACAAGAATATAACTACTATAATACTGCCCCCTATGTACAAGTATATAACTACTATAATACTGCCCCCTATGTACAAGAATATAACTACTATAATACTGCCCCCTATGTACAAGTATATAACTACTATAATACTGCCCCCTATGTACAAGAATATAACTACTATAATACTGCTCCCTATGTACAAGAATACAACTACTGTACTATAATACTGCTCCTATGTACAAGAATATAACTACTATAATACTGCCTCCTATGTACAAGAATATAACTACTATAATACTGCCCCCTTTGTACAAGAATATAACTACTACAATACTGCTCCCTATGTACAAGAATATAACTACTATAATACTGCTCCCTATGGACAAGAATATAACTACTATAATACTGCTCCTATGTACAAGAATATAACTACTATAATACTGCTCCTATGTACAAGAATATACCTACTATAATACTGACCCCTATGTACAAGAATATAAGTACTATAATACTGCCCCCTATGTACAACAATATACCTACTATAATACTGCTCCCTATGTACAAGAATATAACTACTATAATACTGCCCCCTATGTACAACAATATACCTACTATAATACTGCCCCCTATGTACAAGAATATAACTACTATATGACTGCCCCCTATGTACAAGAATATAACTACTATAATACTGCTCTCCTATGTACAAGAATATAACTACTATAATATTGCCCCCTATGTACAAGAATATAACTACTATAATACTGCCCCCTATGTACAAGTATATAACTACTATAATACTGCCCCCTATGTACAAGAATATAACTACTATAATACTGCTCCCTATGTACAAGAATACAACTACTGTACTATAATACTGCTCCTATGTACAAGAATATAACTACTATAATACTGCCCCCTTTGTACAAGAATATAACTACTACAATACTGCTCCCTATGTACAAGAATATAACTACTATAATACTGCCCCCCTATGTACAAGAATATAACTACTATAATACTGCCCCCCTATGTACAAGAATATAACTACTATAATACTGCCCCCTATGTACAAAAATATAACTACTATAATACTGCCCATATGTACAGGAATATAACTACTATAATACTGCCCCCTATGTACAAGAATATAACTACTATAATACTGCCCCCTATGTACAAGAATATAACTACTATAATACTGCTCTCCTATGTACAAGAATATAACTACTATAATACTGCCTCCTCTGTACAAGAATATAACTACTATAATACTGCTCCTATGTACAAGAATATAACTACTATAATATTGCTCCCTATGTACAAGAATATAACTACTATAATACTGCCCCCTATGTACAAGAATATAACTACTATAATACTGCTCCCTATGTACAAGAATACAACTACTGTACTATAATACTGCCCCCTATGTACAAGAATATAACTACTATAATACTGCCCCCTATGTACAAGAATATAACTACTATAATACCGCCCCCTAAGTACAAGAATATAACTACTATAATACTGCCCCCTATGTACAAGTATATAACTACTATAATACTGCCCCCTATGTACAAGAATATAACTACTACAATACTGCTCCCTATGTACAAGAATACAACTACTGTACTATAATACTGCCCCCTATGTACAAGAATATAACTACTATAATACTGCCCCCTATGTACAAGAATATAACTACTACAATACTGCTCCCTATGTACAAGAATATAACTACTATAATACTTCTCCCTATGTACAAGAATATAACTACTATAATACTGCTCCTATGTACAAGAATATAACTTCTATAATACTGCCTCCTATGTACAACAATATACCTACTATAATACTGCCTCCTATGTACAAGAATATAACTACTATAATACTGCCCCTATGTACAAGAATATAACTACTATAATACTGCCCCCTATGTACAAGAATATAACTACTATAATACTGCTCTCCTATGTACAAGAATATAACTACTATAATACTGCTCCCCATGTACAAGAATATAACTACTATAATACTGCCCCCTATGTACAAGAATATAACTACTATAATACTGCCCCCTATGTACAAGTATATAACTACTATAATACTGCCCCCTATGTACAAGAATATAACTACTATAATACTGCTACCTATGTACAAGAATATAACTACTATAATACTGCCCCCTATGTACAAGAATATAACTACTATAATACTGCTCCTATGTACAAGAATATAACTTCTATAATACTGCCTCCTATGTACAACAATATACCTACTATAATACTGCCTCCTATGTACAAGAATATAACTACTATAATACTGCCCCTATGTACAAGAATATAACTACTATAATACTGCCCCCTATGTACAAGAATATAACTACTATAATACTGCTCTCCTATGTACAAGAATATAACTACTATAATACTGCTCCCCATGTACAAGAATATAACTACTATAATACTGCCCCCTATGTACAAGAATATAACTACTATAATACTGCCCCCTATGTACAAGTATATAACTACTATAATACTGCCCCCTATGTACAAGAATATAACTACTATAATACTGCTACCTATGTACAAGAATATAACTACCATAATACTGCCCCCTATGTACAAGTATATAACTACTATAATACTGCCCCCTATGTACAAGAATATAACTACTATAATACTGCTCCCTATGTACAAGAATATAACTACTATAATACTGCTCCCCATGTACAAGAATATAACTACTATAATACTGCCCCCTATGTACAAGTATATAACTACTATAATACTACCTCCTATGTACAAGAATATAACTACTATAATACTGCTCCTATGTACAAGAATATAACTACTATAATACTGCCCCCTTTGTACAAGAATATAACTACTACAATACTGCTCCCTATGTACAAGAATATAACTACTATAATACTGCCCCCTATGTACAAGAATATAACTATTATAATACTGCCCATATGTACAGGAATATAACTACTATAATACTGCCCCCTATGTACAAGAATATAACTACTATAATACTGCCCCCTATGTACAAGAATATAACTACTATTATACTGCCCCCTATGTACAGGAATATAACTACTATAATACTGCCTACTATGTACAAGAATATAACTACTATAATACTGCCTCCTATGTACAAGAATATAACTACTATAATACTGCCCCCTATGTACAAGAATATAACTACTATAATACTGCCTCCTATGTACAAGAATATAACTACTATAATACTGCCCCCATGTACAAGAATATAACTACTATAATACTGCCCCCATGTACAAGAATATAACTACTATAATACTGCCCCCATGTACAAGAATATAACTACTATAATACTGCCCCCTATGTACAAGAATATAACTACTATAATACTGCTCTCCTATGTACAAGAATATAACTACTATAATACTGCCCCCTATGTACAAGAATATAACTACTATTATACTGCCCCCTATGTACAAGAATATAACTACTATAATACTGCCTACTATGTACAAGAATATAACTACTATAATACTGCCCCCTATGTGCAAGAATATAACTACTATAATACTGCCCCCTATGTACAAGAATATAACTACTATAATACTACCTCCTATGTACAAGAATATAACTACTATAATACTGCCCCCTATGTACAAGAATATAACTACTATAATACTGCCCCCTATGTACAAGAATATAACTACTATAATACTGCTCCCTATGTTCAAGAATATAACTACTATAATACTGCTCCCTATGTACAAGAACATAACTACTATAATACTGCCCCCTATGTAGAAGAAAATAACTAATATAATACTGCCCCTATGTACAAGAATATAACTACTATAATACTGCCCCCTATGTACAAGAATATAACTACTATAATACTGCCTCCTATGTACAAGAATATAACTACTATAATACTGCCCCCTATGTACAAGAATATAACTACTATAATACTGCCCCCTATGTACAAGAAAATAACTACTATAATACTGCCTCCTATGTACAAGAATATAACTACTATAATACTGCCCCCTAGGTACAAGAATATAACTACTATAATACTGCCCCCTGTGTACGAGAATATAACTACTATAATACTGCCCCCTATGTACAAGAATATAACTACTATAATACTGCTCCCCATGTACAAGAATATAACTACTATAATACTGCCCCCTATGTACAAGAATATAACTACTATAATACTGCTCCCTTGTACAAGAATATAACTACTATAATACTGCCCCCTATGTACAAGAATATAACTACTATAATACTGCCCCCTATGTACAAGAATATAACTACTGTAATACTGCCTCCTATATACAAGAATATAACTACTATAATACTGCCCCCTATGTACAAGAATATAACTACTATAATACTGCCCCCTATGTACAAGAAAATAACTACTATAATACTGCCTCCTATGTACAAGAATATAACTACTATAATACTGCCCCCTAGGTACAAGAATATAACTACTATAATACTGCCCCCTGTGTACGAGAATATAACTACTATAATACTGCCCCCTATGTACAAGAATATAACTACTATAATACTGCTCCCATGTACAAGAATATAACTACTATAATACTGCCCCCTGTGTACGAGAATATAACTACTATAATACTGCCCCCTATGTACAAGAATATAACTACTATAATACTGCTCCCTATGTACAAGAATATAACTACTATAATACTGCTCCCTATGTACAAGAATATAACTACTATAATACTGCCCCCTATGTACAAGAATATAACTACTATAATACTGCCTCCTATATACAAGAATATAACTACTATAATACTGCCTCCTATGTACAAGAATATAACTACTATAATACTGCCTCCTATGTACAAGAATATAATTACTATAATACTGCCCCCTAGGTACAAGAATATAACTACTATAATACTGCCCCCTGTGTACGAGAATATAACTACTATAATACTGCTCCCATGTACAAGAATATAACTACTATAATACTGCCCCCTATGTACAAGAATATAACTACTATAATACTGCCCCCTATATACAAGAATATAACTACTATAATACTGCCCCCTATGTACAAGAATATAACTACTATAATACTGCCCCCTATATACAAGAATATAACTACTATAATACTGCCCCCTATGTACAAGAATATAACTACTATAATACTGCCCCCTGTGTACGAGAATATAACTACTATAATACTGCCCCCTATGTACAAGAATATAACTACTATAATACTGCTCCCATGTACAAGAATATAACTACTATAATACTGCCCCCTATGTACAAGAATATAACTACTATAATACTGCCCCCTATATACAAGAATATAACTACTATAATACTGCCCCCTATGTACAAGAATATAACTACTATAATACTGCCCCCTATATACAAGAATATAACTACTATAATACTGCCCCCTATGTACAAGAATATAACTACTATAATACTGCCTCCTAAGTACAAGAATATAACTACTATAATACTGCCCCCTATGTACAAGAATATAACTACTATAATACTGCCCCCTGTGTACGAGAATATAACTACTATAATACTGCCCCCTATGTACAAGAATATAACTACTATAATACTGCCTCCTATGTACAAGAATATAACTACTATAATACTGCCCCCTATGTACAAGAATATAACTACTATAATACTGCTCCGTATGTACAAGAATATAACTACTATAATACTGCCCCCTATGTACAAGAATATAACTACTATAATACTGTCCCCTATGTACAAGAATATAACTACTATAATACTGCCCCCTATGTACAAGAATATAACTACTATAATACTGCTCCGTATGTACAAGAATATAACTACTATAATACTGCCCCCTATGTACAAGAATATAACTACTATAATACTGTCCCCTATGTACAAGAATATAACTACTATAATACTGCCCCCTATGTACAAGAATATAACTACTATAATACTGCCCCCTATGTACAAGACTATAACTACTATAATACTGCCCCCTATGTACAAGAATATAACTACTATAATACTGCCCCCTATGTACAAGAATATAACTACTATAATACTGCTCCTATGTACAAGAATATAACTACTATAATACTGCCCCCTATGTACAAGAATATAACTACTATAATACTGCCTCCTATGTACAAGAATATAACTACTATAATACTGCCCCCTATGTACAAGAATATAACTACTATAATACTGACCCTATGTACAAGACTATAACTACTATAATACTGCCCCCTATGTACAAGAATATAACTACTATAATACTGCTCCTATGTACAGGAATATACCTACTATAATACTGCCCCCTATGTACAAGAATATAACTACTATAATACTGCCCCCTATGTACAAGAATATAACCACTATAATACTGCCTCCTATGTACAAGAATATAACTACTATAATACTGCCCCCTATGTACAAGAATATAACTACTATAATACTGCCCCCTATGTACAAGAATATAACTACTATAATACTGCCCCCTATGTACAAGAATATAACTACTATGTTACTATTTATTTCTGATATGGGTAGGTTCTGGGAAGGTGGGCTCGCCTCTGAATTGAGGGGTCCAGCTCCATGCATTGGGTCATGTGACCTCCTAATTAGTTGAGTTGCATGAATACTTACTGGGACAGGGTTTATTTGTGTTGCAGATGGATTGTCTACTTGTAGGTCCCTCGCAGCCTCTCCCTCCATGACGGGGCGCTGGGTCATTACAAACCCTCTTCTGTCTTATCCGCCCAACACCACAGGTCACAGAACATTCGGAGTCGGCCTGCCAGGCCCCCCACTGTCCGTCAACTGCAGGGAGAAGAGGTGTCAGAGATCCCCATGAGAAGATGGACAATCCAGCATTGCTATTGCGCTTTAGGCTGTTTTCATGAGGAAACCGTCAATAAGCAGGGTGAGCGGTGCTGATGGAGCTCTTCATGCCATTATCCTTTCTCTAATAAACAGACTCCCGACCATCATCATCAGCCAGTATGAGTAACTCGAGAGCCGTTTACCCCGGACCCGCTGCCCGGTCCTGGTAGGACACTCAAAGAACGGCAGATCCATCAGCAGCAGCTTGTTGACAGTTTCCAGGTCCCAGACACTTGCCTGCACAGAAGGGAAGGTCCTGGCAGTCTCTGGTGTCCTGCCTGCTCCCCTCACATGCTCTCCCGGGTGGGCTTGGAGAGGGGGACGGGTTATTACACTCTCGATGACGAAGTTGAACAGGATGTGTTCCAGAACCTTCTTTAGTGCAGTTGGAGGAACACTGATTCCAGGGCCCCCAGGAGCCCCAAGAGCCGTGAGCTGAGGATAGAGAGCACAAGAAGCACCCCAAAATTATCCAGCTGCGTGTAAACTCTGGAGGCAGACGTCATGTATAACATTTACTAGCTCTCTGTATACCCCTCTGTAGCTCTCTATATACCCTTCTGTAGCTCTCTGTATACCCCTCTGTAGCTCTCTGTATACCCCTCTGTAGCTCTCTGTATACCCCTCTGTAGCTCTCTATATAACCCGTTGTAACTCTCTATATATCCCCCTGTAGCTCTCAATATACCCCACAGTAGCTCCATATATACTACATTGTAGCTCTTGGTATACCACCCTTTAGCTCTCTATATACCCTTCTGTAGCTCTCTGTATACCCCTCTGCAGCTCTCTCTTTACCTCCCATAGCTCTCTATATAACTTGTTGTAACTCTATATATCCCCCTGTAGCTCTCTATATACCCATCTGTAGCTCTCAATATACCCCACTGTAGCTCCATATATACTACCCTGCAGCTCTCTGTATACCCCTCTGCAGCTCTCTGTATACCCCTCTGCAGCTCGTACCACATCTTCTCTTCCATATTGACAAGTTTCACTTCTCTTACTAGGGCAGATCTGGTTGGTGTCGCATCCTTCGGTCTGTACCCTCGGTCCAATGCAATCGCCCCCACAAGATGGAACAGGGTTGTTGCATTCTCTGGTCCTTTGCCTTTGTCCAGTCTTGCATGTAACGGAACAGTGGGACCATGTGGACCACTCAGACCAACCTCCTGCCCCTATCAGGGGTACAAACCAGAGATAACAGATGGTCAGAGAGATCAGTCAGATGAAGACCAAATCACATTCAATCTCAAGACTGGAGTAGTGACATCACTGCCTGGCACGATGATGTAAGGGAATATGGTTGTAGCTGACTGTTTTATTGTTCATTTGATCGTCTGCTGTGTCAGTCATTTGTAAACTACTGTGACTTTAAAGAAGAGAGGGAATAAGGAGCAGCTCTCTGAGCAGCAAGAAAAGGCAGGTACTATTTAGACTGCAGCTATGCTGGAGTGTGGGGAGCTGGGGATACTTCTGTGTCTGTGCAGCTATACTGGAGTGTGGGGAGTTGGGGATACTCCTGCATCTGTGTATCTAAGCTAAAGTATGGGGAGCTGGGAATACTCCTGTGTCTGTATATCTATGCTGGAGTATGAGGAGCTGCGGATACTTCTGTGTCTGTGCAGCTATACTGGAGTGTGGGGAGTTGGGGATACTCCTGCATCTGTGTATCTAAGCTAAAGTATGGGGAGCTGGGAATACTCCTGCATCTGTTTATCTATGCTGGAGTATGGGGAGCTGGGGATACTCCTGTGTCTGTGTATCTATGCTGGAGTATGAGGAGCTGGGGATACTCCTATATCTGTGTAACTATGCTGGAGTGTAGGGAGCTGGGGATACTCTTGTGTCTATGTAGTTATGCTGGTGTAGTGGCCCGAAGTCTATATTTCTGGCCCCTCCATAATTGTCATACATGTCATGTCTTCAATGTGGATGCACTTATTACGGATTTTGCGCAAAGTGGACCCACTAAACTAACCAACCAGCCTGGTATTACGCCAGAGTGGGAGCCTATCAGCTGACCCCAGAAGACAGGGATACCTACATGAGGGAAGCTGGCCCTGAGTTAAGCAGGGAGGTGGAAGGGTCCCTGCCTATATGCGGGGCAATCGCCTCGATAAAAGCGGCCCTGCGCTGGAACCTCAGCCCTGACTGTCCCTGACAGGAATAGGAATGGGATTTGAAACACTGAAACAGAAACACTGCACAGAACTGACTACTGCCGAGATGAGCGAGATGGAAAAACAGAAAGGAAAGCGACAAATATACAGATAAGGCAAAGATGCAAATAGTACCAACAGACAAGCAGAGAAATAGACTAGGAGTCCAGAAACAGAGGACCTAGCAGAAGTGTGACCAGAGGAAACACCAAGACTGAGGCAACCCGGAAGTGGACCAGCTCAGCTTAAATAGGAAAGCAATTGCTCCTAAACTCTGCAGCTGAGCTGACAGCCAGAGGGCTTGTTAACCCTCTCAGCACTGGACAAAGACAGATAAGGATCCAAATGCACAGAACAGCAGAAAGATGCATGCGGTTACCTGGAATCACAAGAGGGCGGCAGAAATGAGAAGCAGACCTTACTGCACTGTGCAAAGTGTCTTGTCTGCTGTTATGTGTATTGCACAGCTACAGCATGTGAGAGGTTAATGTCTGAATGTGGCTGGGAGATGTCTGGAAAAGTATCAGTTTATGTCCTGTCACTGGGTATGTTAGACCCTATAAATGTGACTGAGAGTGGGAAAAGGTCTTTTATCATCTCCTACGGTTGAGTGTGGAGTGCCGGCCACATGGGGTACCTTCAACCCTCATGTGGTGAAGTGATGAAGGAAGAGGAGAGGTAACATGAGGTATTCCATGCAAGGAACCACCTCTAAGGAGCAACTTAAGTGAAGACTCCGCTGTGCATAGTGTCTTGAAGTGCTGAGTGGGTGTCAGTGGAGTGTTCCTACCCCCGTCCTCCTCCTGAGTGCTCCCAGTCCAGGAGCGGTACCTTACAGATAACGTGGCCTGTAGGACCGGTGTCATCCTGTGTCTCCTCCCTGACCTAATATTCTTTGTCTTACCTGCTTGGAAGAGGCCTAGTGGTACTTGGGCCGAGGTTGCATGCATCCCTCCGGGGAGGAGTCTAGTGAAAGCCACCGTAACAAGTGCTAACTCTACCCTCCCAGCTCCTCAGCGTGGGCCTCATGTCTAGGTGGCCTTCTGGACTGGAGTGGAGAATGGGGAGCTGGGAATACTGTGTAGCTATGCTGAAGTATGGTACCGTCGGGATACTCTTGTGTCTGTGTAGCTATGCTGGAGTGTGAGGAGCTGGGGCTACTCTTGTGTCTGTGTAGGTATACTGGAGTATGGGGAGCTGGGAATCATCCGGCAGCTGTGTAGCTATGCTAAAGTGTGGAGAGCTGGAGATACTCCTGCATTTCTGTAACTATGCTGGAGTATGGGAAACTATGGATACTCCTGCGACTGTTTAGCTATGCTGGAGTATGGAAAGCTAGGGATACTCCTGTGTCCGTGTAGATATGCTGTAGTGTGGAGAGCTGGGGATACTTCTGTGTTTGTGCAGCTATGCTGGAGTGTGGGGAGCTGAGGATACTTCTGCATTTGTGTAGCTATGGTAGAGTATGGGGAGCTGGGTAATCCCATGTGTCTGTTTAGCTATGCTGGAGTATGGGGAGCTGGGGATACTCTTGTATCTGTGTAATGATGCTGAAGAATTGGGAGCTGGGGATACTGTGTAGGTATGCTGGGGATACTCCTACATCTATGCAGCTATGCTGGAGTGTGGGGAGCTGGGGATACTCTTGTGTCTGTGCAGCTATGCTGGAGTATGTAGATACTCTTGTGTCTGTGTATCTATCCTGGAGTATTGGGAGCTGCAGATACTCTTGTGTCTGTGTAGCTATGCTGGAGTGTGGAAAACTGGGGATACTTCTATGTCTGTGTAACTATGCTGCAGTGTGGGTAGCTGGGGATACTCCTGTGTCTGTGTAACTATGCTTCAGTGTGGGTAGCTGGGGATACTCCTGTGTCTGTGTAGCTATGCTGGAGTGTGAGGAGCTGGGGATACTTTTGTGTCTATTTAGCTATGTTGGAGTATGGGGAGCTGGGGATACTCTTGTGTCTGTGTAGCTGTGCTGGAGTATGGAGAGCTGAGGATACTCTTGCATCTGTGTAGCTATGTTGGAGTGTGCGGAGTTGGGGATACTCCTGAGTCTGTGTAGCTATGTTGGAGTGTGCGGAGCTGGGGATACTCTTGTGTCTGTGCAGCTATACTGGGGTATGGGGAACTGGGAATACTCTTGTGTCTGTGCAGCTATACTGGGGTATGGAGAACTGGGGATACTCTTGTGTCTGTGCAGCTATACTGAGGTATGGGGAGCTGGGGATACTCTTGTGTCTGTGCAGCTTTACTGGTGTATGGGGAGCTGGGGATACTCTTGTGTCTGTGCAGCTATACTGGGGTATGGGGAACTGGGGATACTCTTGTGTCCGTGCAGCTATACTGGGGTATTGGGAGCTGCGGATATGCCTGCGTTTGCGTACCGGTACGCGGTTACATACGACAGCCATACAGTGCCTACATGCTGCAGCCATACAGTGCCCACATACTATTGTCATGAGTTCCAGCATAATGATTTTATAGATTGCAGACATAATTGTTTCATACACCACCAACATAATACCCGCGCACAGTGTCCACATAAAACTGCTCTACTATGCCTGTATAAAACTTCCATAGAATGCTCACACAATATTGCCATACACGATCTATGTACTAGTTCTGCGCAGTGCACACTTACTACTACCATGAGTGACAACATAATACATCCCGTGAGTGCAGATGTAATACTTTCATACATTACCAACATGATACCCCCATACAGCGGCCATATAAACCTGCCATATAAATGCTTAAATAACACTTCAATAAATTGCGCACATAGTGCTGCCATAAAGTGTCTGTATAATAGTTCCATACATGCTAACAGAATACTGCCATACAGTGTATGCATAGTGGCGGACAGCGGAGTGTACCCGGGGAGCGGGAAGGGGCGAGATGTGTTCTGTGTATTTAGACGCGGCCTTGGCTCTTTGCACTGTATTGATGTGTTTGCTCATATCAAACACGTGCCACACGTTTCCAAGCAAGGCCGGCGAGGGACAAAAATGTTAGTTTTTGATTCCTAGGAATTTGCGTACTCTGTTTCTTAAAGGGCAGTCCCACTTAAACATAAAATGTAAGAGTCCGGCCCACCACCATCCATCCCACTGCCAACCATCCATCCCACCGCCCGCCATCCATCCTGCTGCCCACCATCCATCCCGCCGCCCATCCAACCGCATCACTGTCATCCATTCCACTGCCTGCTATGCGTCCAGCCACCCACCATCCATCCATCCTGCCACCCAACATCTATCCATTCTGCTGCCCACCATTCATCCAGCCGCCCGCCATGCGTCCAGCCACCCTTCATGCATCCCGTCGCCAACCATCCATCCAGCCGCCCGCCATGCGTCCAGCCACCCTCCATCCATCCAGCCGCCCGCCATGCGTCCAGCCACCCTCCATCCATCCAGCCGCCCGCCATGCGTCCATCCCGTCACCCACCATCCATCCATCCTACCGCCCAGTCTTCTGGTACTTACGAGGACAGCACTCGCTAAGGGTGCAGGAACGAACCTCCACATTCTGTCCGTCACAACCACCTTGTCCTATGCAGATCCTACGTCTTTCCTGAGTGCCTTCCTGACACGACACCGTACATCCGGACCACTCGGACCACTCGGACCACTCGGCCGGGCTGGAGAGAAAAGAGTTAATGGGAGACAAACATGGAAGCCCCATGAAGTATATACACTGCTTCATAATGGATTTGGAGGAAAACTGGAGCAACATGGACCCATTTCCTTCTATGCGGCCGGTCGGCAGTATTGGACTGGGGTTCCCGGGGCCCCCAGAGGAGCTCATTCCTAGGACCCCATCCTACAATTATACAGAATGTCCCTTACCTTATCCCAAAATAGTCTGTAAAACATGAGCCTATTGTGGCTGAGCCCCAGAGGGGTTACTAAAGCTCCTGAGCCCCAATGTAACAGCATACCCTCAACGTATGCACAATGAAAAGAGGGGCTGTAGCAAACTTTTATCACAGGCCACGCCCTTATATGCAAAGCCACACCCTCTGTATCCCATAATAGTGCCTTCAGGGACCCCTCACAATAATAGTGGCCCCAGTAGTAATGGTGCCCCCCATTAGTACCCCGGTCCTAACAGTGACCCCCATAGTGGACCCCCACATACCAGGAAAGCAGTTCCGGTGTGGTGGCAGCTCCTGCTGTAAGTAGTGTGACCTCTGACCCTTCTGTGGAGGGTCGCAGATACTGGATGGAGGGGTCAGGGGTCGCACTGTTTACAGCAATGGTGGACTGGGAGGATAGGTGGGACTGTCTCGCACGGTAACAGGCCTGCACCTACCTATAAGGGTGATAGTGCATCTTCTTTGGGCCCCTCGGGCGACAGGGCCAGGTTAGACTACTCCCCCTCCAGTCTCAGCTACGTCAATGTTGAGCCCCAGTATGGCGCAGGCTCTGGGCCCTCTGGAGCTCGACGGGGCAGTATAGCTTTCAAACCGTAATGTAGGCTGCCTGAGCCTGGCCGGAGGACGACAGAAGTGCTGTTGGCGTCTCTGGCCCGCTGTCGGCGTCTCTGGCCCGCTGTCGGCGTCTCACGCCCGCTGTCGGCGTCACTCACACGCTGTCGGCATCTCTCGCACGCTGCCGGTGTCTCTCCCACCCTGTTGGCATCTCACACTCTGTCGGCGTCTCTCGCACGCTGTCGGAGTCTCTCGCACGCTGTCGGCATCTCGCACGCTGTCGGCATCTCGCACGCTGTCGGCATCTCGCACGCTGTCGGCATCTCGCACGCTGTCGGCGTCTCTCGCACGCTGTCGGCGTCTCTCGCACGCTGTCGGCGTCTCTCGCACGCTGTCGGCATCTCTCGCACGCTGTCGGTATCTCTGGCACGCTGTCGGTATCTCTCACACCCTGTTGGCATCTCACACTCTGTCGGCTTCTCTCGCACGCTGTCGGTGTCTCTCGCACGCTGTCGGTGTCTCTCGCACGCTGTTGGCGTCTCTCGCATGCTGTCGGTGTCTCTCGCACGCTGTTGGCGTCTCTCGCATGCTGTCGGTGTGTCTCACACCCTGTTGGCATCTCACACTCTGTCAGCGTCTCTGGCCCGCTGTCGGCGTCTCTTGCACGTTGTCGGCGTCTCTTGCACGTTGTCGGCGTCTCTGGCCCGCTGTCGGCGTCTCTGGCCCGCTGTCGGCGTCTCTGGCCCGCTGTCGGCGTCTCTGGCCCGCTGTAGGCGTCTCTGGCCCGCTGTAGGCGTCTCTGGCCCGCTGTCGGCGTCTCTGGCCCGCTGTCGGCGTCTCTGGCCCGCTGTCGGCGTCTCTCGCACGCTGTCGGCGTCTCTCGCATGCTGTCGGTGTCTCTCCCACCCTGTTGGCATCTCACACTCTGTCAGCGTCTCTCGCACGCTGTCGGCGTCTCTCGCACGCTGTCGGCGTCTCTCGCACGCTGTCGGTGTCTCTCCCACCCTGTTGGCATCTCACACTCTGTCAGCGTCTCTCGCACGCTGTCGGCGTCTCTCGCACGCTGTCGGCGTCTCTCGCACGCTGTCGGAGTCTCTCGCACGCTGTCGGCATCTTGCACTCTGTCGGCGTCTCTCGCATGCTGTCGGCGTCTCTCGCATGCTGTCGGCTTCTCTCGCATGCTGTCGGCTTCTCTCGCATGCTGTCGGCTTCTCTCGCATGCTGTCGGCATCTCTCACATGCTGTCGGCATCTCACACGCTGTTGGTATCTCTGGCACCCTGTTGGCATCTCACACTCTGTCGGCATCTCACACTCTGTCGGCATCTCACACTCTGTCGGCATCTCTCGCACGCTGTCGGTGTCTCTTGCACGCTGTTGGCGTCTCTCGCATGCTGTCGGTGTCTCTCACACCCTGTTGGCATCTCACACGCTGTCGGCGTCTCTTGCACGCTGTCGGCGTCTCTCGCACGTTGTCGGCGTCTCTCGCACGTTGTCGGCGTCTCTGGCCCGCTGTCGGCGTCTCACGCCCGCTGTCGGCATCTCGCACGCTGTCGGCATCTCTCGCACGCTGTCGGCATCTCTCGCACGCTGTCGGCATCTCTCGCACGCTGTCGGCATCTCTCGCACGCTGTCGGCATCTCTCGCACGTTGTCGGCGTCTCTTGCACGTTGTCGGCGTCTCTTGCACGTTGTCGGCGTCTCTTGCACGGTGTCGGCGTCTCTTGCATGGTGTCGGCGTCTCTGGCCCGCTGTTGGCATCTCACACGCTGTTGGTATCTCTGGCACGCTGTCGGTGTCTCTCACACCCTGTTGGCATCTCACACTCTGTCGGCATCTCTCACACGCTGTCGGCGTCTCTCGCACGCTGTCGGTGTCTCTCGCACGCTGTCGGTGTCTCTCGCATGCTGTCGGTGTCTCTCACACCCTGTTGGCATCTGACACGCTGTCGGCGTCTCTGGCACGCTGTCGGCGTCTCTGGCACGCTGTCGGCGTCTCTGGCACGCTGTCGGCGTCTCTTGCACGCTGTCTGCGTCTTTCGCACGCTGTCGGCTTCTCTCGCACGCTGTCGGTATCTCTCACACGCTGTCGGTATCTCTGGCACGCTGTCGGTGTCTTTCGCACGCTGTCGGCTTCTCTCGCACGCTGTCGGCTTCTCTCGCACGCTGTCGGCTTCTCTCGCACGCTGTCGGCTTCTCTCGCACGCTGTCGGCTTCTCTCACACCCTGTCGGTATCTCTGGCACGCTGTCGGTATCTCTCACACCCTGTCGGTATCTCTGACACGCTGTCTGCGTCTTTCGCACGCTGTCGGCTTCTCTCGCACGCTGTCGGTATCTCTCACACGCTGTCGGTATCTCTGGCACGCTGTCATGCGCAGTCTGACTTGTTTCCTTTTTTTTATTTCCCACTCTGTGGCTTAGTAACCTTGTGTATTTACAGCGTTTATTACGCGGCCATAGAGAATAGGGCTCTATCGCGCATAACACGCAGTATAATACAGCACGCCGCGTTCTTCTTTACTCGCTTATTATACATGATGAACATACCTTTCATGAGTCGATCAATGAAATTCAATGTACTTTCATTCATGGTATATATTGCGCTTGTAATACGCAGTGACATGCCGCTCGTGTCAGTTAGGCCTAAGGAGCAGCCGTCGCATCCTCTCACTGTCCGGGCCAGCTGCAGAGCTTTGCACTTCTTTTCCTCCGACTCCTCCATTTCCCCACTGCAGGCTATCCTTAGGCTGCCCACAGTTGGCATGTGTCATGTGGGCGGTCCCCAAAACTCACTGTCAAACGATGACATCATAGGTAATTAACAGTGAGTGCTGGGGACCGCCCACATGACACATTCAAGGACCGCCCACATGGCACATTCGAAGAGCCAGAGGCCGAATCTAAGGAAAGCCCGTATGAGGGACTGGGTGGTGATGGCGTCAGCGGGATAGTCTCTTCTCCATTCACCCCTAAAGCTGCATCCAGAACCCTGCCACCAGAGAGCACTGCATTGTGGGAACTCACTTACTGATAAGTGGGGCTAAAAGGGCAACCATTGGAGAGTTGGCAGTAGCAGTAATGTCTCTTACCGGCAGGCGACGCACTTGGCATTGTCATCCAGCTTGTAGCCGTACTTAATATTCAGGCAGCAGTCCAGGTCTGACACTCCATCCCCGAGGAAGTCCTCGCACTCGCCCGTCTCCGCATTCACCTCCGCAAAGCAGAAAACGTTGTCCGCCCCTGAGGAACAGAAAGTCAGGAATTGAGACCAACGAACGGGTTCAGCTGTGTACACCCCAGAGAGCAGCGAGCTGTCACTGCCAGTCTAGATAGCAGCAAAACGTGCTAGTGAAGATGCTGAGGACTGGGGGGGGGGGGGGGGGGGAGGAGTCAAGAAGAGAGGAAGCGACCAGGGGTAGGGGAGGGGTTAACAGAGTGAGAGGAAGAAGAAGGAAGAGGAGGATCAGTCTGGACCGTGGAGAAGAAGAGTGAAGACGCCCGCCACCCGCCCTCTGAGCTGAGGGGGGGGGGGGGGGGGTGAAGAGAATATGGAAGAGGTGGAAATTGTTGTAGGAAGTTGTCACAGCCGGTTGGCGGAATTTTAGGACTTCCATGCCAGCAAGGAATGGAAGGGCTTTTCAGGCCGTTAGGGGGCCTTCTTACGCCCCAGTTATACAGCGAACGTTTTGGTTAGAATTGGACATTTTAATATTTGGCATGGAAGGAGAAAAAGAAAAGGATTACCGGTTAAGATTTTATACGGTTAAATAAAGGCTGTGGCCTACCCACAATACGCCAGCATATACTTGTATTGGTCTTTGTTTAATGGGGAGCGGGCTTAGTGGGTAAGTCCCCCCAGTCATAGGTGCCCCCTACATGCCAAGAGCATGCCACCAGCCTGCAGGGGGGAAGGGGGGCTCCGGGCCTATGTAGCCAGGGGATGATCACCTCCTCGGATCGGTCCAGCCAGATTAGGTTTTTCCTCTGTGCATCTAAAGCTCCAATTAGACGGGACGGATGCCAGACAAACGATGGCCGCCCCTCGTCCCCCACATACTGGCTGTGGTGCTCCTACATAAACGATGGCCGCCCCTCGTCCCGCATATACTGGCTGCGGTGCTCCTACATAAACGATGGCCGCCCCTCGTCCTTCACATACTGGCTGCAGTGCTCCTACATAAACGATGGCCGCCCCTCGTCCTGTACATACTGGCTGCGGTGCTCCTACATAAACGATGGCTGCCCCTCGTCCCCCACATACTGGCTGCGGTGCTCCTACATAAATGATGGCCGCCCCTCGTCCCCCACATACTGGCTGCGGTGCTCCTACATAAACAATGGCCGCCCCTCGTCCCCCACATACTGGCTGCGGTACTCCTACATAAACGATGGCCGCCCCTCGTCCCACACATACTGGCTGCGGTGCTCCTACATAAACGATGGCCGCCCCTCGTCCCCCACGTACTGGCTGCGGTGCTCCTACATAAACGATGGCCGCCCCTCGTCCCCCACGTACTGGCTGCGGTGCTCCTACATAAACGATGGCCGCCCCTCGTCCCCCACGTACTGGCTGCGGTGCTCCTACATAAACGATGGCCGCCCCTCGTCCCCCACATACTGGCTGCGGTGCTCCTACATAAACGATGGCCGCCCCTCATCCCGCACATACTGGCTGCGGTGCTCCTACATAAACGATGGCCGCCCCTCGTCCCCCACATACTGGCTGCGGTGCTCCTACATAAACGATGGCCGCCCCTCATCCCGCACATACTGGCTGCGGTGCTCCTACATAAACGATGGCCACCCCTCGTCCCGCACATACTGGCTGCGGTGCTCCTACATAAACGATGGCCGCCCCTCGTCCCGCATATACTGGCTGCGGTGCTCCTACATAAACGATGTCCGCCCCTCGTCCCGCACATACTGGCTGCGGTGCTCCTACATAAACGATGGCCGCCCCCCGTCCTGCACATACTGGCTGCGGTGCTCCTACATAAACGATGGCCGCCCCTCGTCCCCCACATACTGGCTGCGGTGCTCCTACATAAACGATGGCCGCCCCTCGTCCTGTACATACTGGCTGCGGTGCTCCTACATAAACGATGGCCGCCCCTCATCCCGCACATACTGGCTGCGGTGCTCCTACATAAACGATGGCAGCCCCTCGTCCTGCACATATTGGCTGCGGTGCTCCTACATAAACAATGGCCGCCCCTCGTCCCCCACATACTGGCTGCGGTGCTCCTACATAAACGATGGCCGCCCCTCGTCCCACACATACTGGCTGCGGTACTCCTACATAAATGATGGCCGCTCCTCGTCCTGTATATACTGGCTGCGGTGCTCCTACATAAACGATGGCCGCCCCTCGTCCCCCACATACTGGCTGCGGTGCTCCTACATAAACGATGGCCGCCCCTCGTCCCCCACATACTGGCTGAGGTGTTCCTACATAAACGATGGCCGCCCCTCGTCCTACACATACTGGCTGCGGTGCTCCTACATAAACGATGGCCGCCCCTCGTCCCCACATACTGGCTGCGGTGCTCCTACATAAACGATGGCCGCCCCTCGACCCCCATATACTGGCTGCGGTGCTCCTACATAAACGATGGCCGCCCCTCATCCCGTACATACTGGCTTCGGTGCTCCTACATAACGATGGCCGCCCCTCGTCCTCCACATACTGGCTGCAGTGCTCCTACATAAACGCTGGCTGCCCCTCGTCCTCCACATACTGGCTGCGGTGCTCCTACATAAACGATGGCCGCCCCTCGTCCCCCACATACTGGCTGCGGTGCTCCTACATAAATGATGGCCGCCCCTCATCCCCCACATACTGGCTGAGGTGTTCCTACATAAACGATGGCGCCCCTCGTCCTACACATACTGGCTGCGGTGCTCCTACATAAACGATGGCCGCCCCTCGTCCCCACATACTGGCTGCGGTGCTCCTACATAAACGATGGCCGCCCCTCGTCCCCCACATACTGGCTGCGGTGCTCCTACATAAACGATGGCCGCCCCTCATCCCGTACATACTGGCTTCGGTGCTCCTACATAACGATGGCCACCCCTCGTCCTCCACATACTGGCTGCAGTGCTCCTACATAAACGATGGCCGCCCCTCGTCCCCCACATACTGGCTGCGGTGCTCCTACATAAACGATGGCCGCCGCTCGTCCTCCACATACTGGCTGCAGTGCTCCTACATAAACGTTGGCCGCCCCTCGTCCTCCACATACTGGCTGCGGTGCTCCTACATGAACGATGGCCGCCCCTCGTCCCGCACATACTGGCTGCGGTGCTCCTACATAAACGATGGCCGCCCCTCGTCCCGCACATACTGGCTGCGGTGCTCCTACATAAACGATGGCCGCCCCTCGTCCTCCACATACTGGCTGCGGTGCTCCTACATAAACGATGGCCGCCCCTCGTCCCCCACATACTGGCTGCAGTGCTCCTACATAAACGATGGCCGCCCCTCGTCCCCCACGTACTGGCTGCGGTGCTCCTACATAAACGATGGCCGCCCCTTGTCCCCCACATACTGGCTGCGGTGCTCCTACATAAACGATGGCCGCCCCTCGTCCCCCACATACTGGCTGCGGTGCTCCTACATAAACGATGGCCGCCCCTCGTCCCCCACGTACTGGCTGCGGTGCTCCTACATAAACGATGGCCGCCCCTCGTCCCCCACATACTGGCTGCGGTGCTCCTACATAAACGATGGCCGCCCCTCGTCCCCCACATACTGGCTGCGGTGCTCCTACATAAACCATGGCCGCCCCTCGTCCCCCACATACTGGCTGCGGTGCTCCTACATAAATGATGGCCGCCCCTCGTCCTGTACATACTGGCTGCGGTGCTCCTACATAAACGATGGCCGCCCCTCGTCCCCCATATACTGGCTGCGGTGCTCCTACATAAACGATGGCCGCCCCTTGTCCTGCACATATTGGCTGCGGTGCTCCTACATAAACGATGGCCGCCCCTCGTCCTGTACATACTGGCTGCGGTGCTCCTACATAAACAATGGCCGCCCCTCGTCCCCCACATACTGGCTGCGGTGCTCCTACATAAACGATGGCCGCCCCTCATCCCGCACATACTGGCTGCGGTGCTCCTACATAAACGATGGCCACCCCTCGTCCCGCACATACTGGCTGCGGTGCTCCTACATAAACGATGGCCGCCCCTCGTCCCGCATATACTGGCTGCGGTGCTCCTACATAAACGATGTCCGCCCCTCGTCCCGCACATACTGGCTGCGGTGCTCCTACATAAACGATGGCCGCCCCTCGTCCCCCACATACTGGCTGCGGTGCTCCTATATAAACGATGGCCGCCCCTCGTCCTGTACATACTGGCTGCGGTGCTCCTACATAAACGATGGCCGCCCCTCATCCCGCACATACTGGCTGCGGTGCTCCTACATAAACGATGGCAGCCCCTCGTCCTGCACATATTGGCTGCGGTGCTCCTACATAAACAATGGCCGCCCCTCGTCCCCCACATACTGGCTGCGGTGCTCCTACATAAACGATGGCCGCCCCTCGTCCCACACATACTGGCTGCGGTACTCCTACATAAATGATGGCCGCTCCTCGTCCTGTATATACTGGCTGCGGTGCTCCTACATAAACGATGGCCGCCCCTCGTCCCCCACATATTGGCTGCGGTGCTCCTACATAAACGATGGCCGCCCCTCGTCCCCCACATACTGGCTGAGGTGTTCCTACATAAACGATGGCCGCCCCTCGTCCTACACATACTGGCTGCGGTGCTCCTACATAAACGATGGCCGCCCCTCGACCCCCATATACTGGCTGCGGTGCTCCTACATAAACGATGGCCGCCCCTCATCCCGTACATACTGGCTTCGGTGCTCCTACATAACGATGGCCGCCCCTCGTCCTCCACATACTGGCTGCAGTGCTCCTACATAAACGCTGGCTGCCCCTCGTCCTCCACATACTGGCTGCGGTGCTCCTACATAAACGATGGCCGCCCCTCGTCCCCCACATACTGGCTGCGGTGCTCCTACATAGACGATGGCCGCCCCTCATCCCCCACATACTGGCTGAGGTGTTCCTACATAAACGATGGCCGCCCCTCGTCCTACACATACTGGCTGCGGTGCTCCTACATAAACGATGGCCGCCCCTCGTCCCCACATACTGGCTGCGGTGCTCCTACATAAACGATGGCCGCCCCTCGTCCCCCACATACTGGCTGCGGTGCTCCTACATAAACGATGGCCGCCCCTCATCCCGTACATACTGGCTTCGGTGCTCCTACATAACGATGGCCACCCCTCGTCCTCCACATACTGGCTGCAGTGCTCCTACATAAACGATGGCCGCCCCTCGTCCCCCACATACTGGCTGCGGTGCTCCTACATAAACGATGGCCGCCCCTCGTCCTCCACATACTGGCTGCAGTGCTCCTACATAAACGTTGGCCGCCCCTCGTCCTCCACATACTGGCTGCGGTGCTCCTACATGAACGATGGCCGCCCCTCATCCCGCACATACTGGCTGCGGTGCTCCTACATAAACGATGGCCGCCCCTCGTCCCGCACATACTGGCTGCGGTGCTCCTACATAAACGATGGCCGCCCCTCGTCCTCCACATACTGGCTGCGGTGCTCCTACATAAACGATGGCCGCCCCTCGTCCCCCACATACTGGCTGCAGTGCTCCTACATAAACGATGGCCGCCCCTCGTCCCCCACGTACTGGCTGCGGTGCTCCTACATAAACGATGGCCGCCCCTTGTCCCCCACATACTGGCTGCGGTGCTCCTACATAAACGATGGCCGCCCCTCGTCCCCCACATACTGGCTGCGGTGCTCCTACATAAACGATGGCCGCCCCTCGTCCCCCACGTACTGGCTGCGGTGCTCCTACATAAACGATGGCCGCCCCTCGTCCCCCACATACTGGCTGCGGTGCTCCTACATAAACGATGGCCGCCCCTCGTCCCCCACATACTGGCTGCGGTGCTCCTACATAAACGATGGCCGCCCCTCGTCCTGTACATACTGGCTGCGGTGCTCCTACATAAACAATGGCCGCCCCTCGTCCCCCACATACTGGCTGTGGTGCTCCTACATAAACGATGGTCGCCCCTTGTCCTGCACATACTGGCTGCGGTGCTCCTACATAAACGATGGCCGCCCCTCGTCCCTCACATACTGGCTGCGGTGCTCCTACATAAACGATGGCCGCCCCTCGTCCTGTACATACAGGCTGCGGTGCTCCTACATAAACGATGGCCGCCCCTCGTCCTGCACATACTGGCTGCGGTGCTCCTACATAAACGATGGCCGCCCCTCGTCCTATACATACTGGCTGCGGTGCTCCTACATAAACGATGGCCGCCCCTCGTCCCCCACATACTGGCTGCGGTGCTCCTACATAAACGATGGCCGCCCCTCGTCCTGCACATATTGGCTGTGGTGCTCCTACATAAACGATGGCCCCCCCTCGTCCTGCACATATTGGCTGCGGTGCTCCTACATAAACGATGGCCGCCCCTCGTCCTGCACATACTGGCTGTGGTGCTCCTACATAAACAATGGCTGCCCCTCGTGCCCCACATACTGGCTGCGGTGCTCCTACATAAACGATGGCCGCCCCTCGTCCTGCACATATTGGCTGCGGTGCTCCTACATAAACGATGGCCGCCCCTCGTCCTGCACATACTGGCTGTGGTGCTCCTACATAAACAATGGCTGCCCCTCGTGCCCCACATATTGGCTGCGGTGCTCCTACATAAACGATGGCCGCCCCTCGTCCTCCACATACTGGCTGCGGTGCTCCTACATAAACGATGGCCGCCCCTCGTCCCCCACATACCGGCTGCGGTGCTCCTACATAAACAATGGCCGCCCCCCGTCCCACACATACTGGCTGCGGTGCTCCTACATAAACGATGGCCGCCCCTCGTCCCACACATACTGGCTGCGGTGCTCTCACATAAACGATGGCCGCCCCTCGTCCCACACATACTGGCTGCGGTGCTCCTACATAAACGATGGCCGCCCCTCGTCCCACACATACTGGCTGCGGTGCTCCTACATAACGATGGCCGCCCCTCGTCCTGCACATACTGGCTGCGGTGCTCCTACATAAACGATGGCCGCCCCTCGTCCCCCACATACTGGCTGCGGTATTCCTACATAAACGATGGCCGCCCCTCGTCCCCACATACTGGCTGCGGTGCTCCTACATAAACGATGGCCGCCCCTCGTCCTGCATATATTGGCTGCGGTGCTCATACATAAACGATGGCCGCCCCTCGTCCTGCACATATTGGCTGCGGTGCTCCTACATAAACGATGGCCGCCCCTCGTCCTGTACATACTGGCTGCGGTGCTCCTACATAAACGATGGCCGCCCCTCGTCCCCCACATACTGGCTGCGGTGCTCCTACATAAACGATGGCCGCCCCTCGTCCTGCACATACTGGCTGCGGTGCTCCTACATAAACGATGGCCGCCCCTCGTCCTGCACATATTGGCTGCGGTGCTCCTACATAAACGATGGCCGCCCCTCGTCCTGTACATACAGGCTGCGGTGCTCATACATAAACGATGGCCGCCCCTCGTCCTGCACATATTGGCTGCTGTGCTCCTACATAAACGATGGCCGCCCCTCGTCCTGCACATATTGGCTGCGGTGCTCATACATAAACGATGGCCGCCCCTCGTCCCGCACATACTGGCTGCGGTGCTCCTACATAAACGATGGCCGCCCCTCGTCCCACACATACTGGCTGCGGTGCTCCTACATAAACGATGGCCGCCCCTCGTCCTGCACATATTGGCTGCGGTGCTCCTACATAAACGATGGCCGCCCCTCGTCCCACACATACTGGCTGCGGTGCTCCTACATAAACGATGGCCGCCCCTCGTCCTGCACATATTGGCTGCGGTGCTCATACATAAACGATGGCCGCCCCTCGTCCCTCACATACTGGCTGCGGTGCTCCTACATAAACGATGGCCGCCCCTCGTCATGCACATACTGGTTGCGGTGCTCCTACATAAACGATGGCCGCCCCTCGTCCCTACACATACTGGCTGCGGTGCTCCTCCATAAACGATGGCCGCCCCTCGTCCTGTACATACTGGCTGCGGTGCTCCTTCATAAACGGTGGCCGCCCCTCGCCCCCTGGGCACATACTGGCTGCGGTGCTCCTACATAAACAATGGCCGCCCCTCGTCCCCCACATACTGGCTGCGGTGCTCCTACATAAACGATGGCCGCCCCTCGTCCCGCACATACTGGCTGCGGTGCTCCTCCATAAACGATGGCCGCCCCTCGTCCCGTACATACTGGCTGCGGTGCTCCTACATAAACGATAGCCGCCCCTCGTCCCCCACATACCGGCTGCGGAGCTCCTACATAAACGATGGCCGCCCCTCGTCCTGCACATACTGGCTGCGGTGCTCCTACATAAACGATGGCCGCCCTCGTCCTCCACATACTGGCTGCGGTGCTCCTACATAAACGATGGCCGCCCCTCGTCCCTCACATACTGGCTGCGGTGCTCCTACATAAACGATGGCCGCCCCTCGTCCCCCACATATTGGCTGCGGTGCTCCTACATGGAGCTAGTATCTCCGGCTCACAGCGGGTCGTTCACTACTGACCAGCTGCTGTTTACACTGAGTGATCAGCGGTCATCCAGTGTCATATACTGCATAAACGATGGGCGATGAGCTGATCACTCAGTTTAAATAGCAGCTGGTCAGTACTGAACGGTCGCTATGTTATTTTAATGGGGAGGAAAAAGCGTGGACTGAGATCGTTTGACATCGTTTGCCCGATATTCATCCTGTGAAAATGGGCCTTTCCAAGATTCCTCCTCCTAGCTCTCTCGCCCCCCCCCTCTTGTGTTCTGTGGTATCTACTCACCCGCTCCCCTACAGCACACTTTCTTACTTCTGCTACTGTATGTATGTTACGAGCTTGGTTCTAGTGCTGTATCCTGTTATGAGCTTGGTTCTAGTGCTTTATTTATGCTATGAGCTTGGTTCTAGTGCTGTATGTATATTACGAGCTTGGTTCTAGTGCTGTATGTATGTAAGGAGCTTGGTGCTAGTGCTGTATGTATGTAAGGAGCTTGGTGCTAGTGCTGTATGTATGTTACGAGCTTGGTTCTAGTGCTGTATGTATGTAAGGAGCTTGAATCTAGTGCTGTATGTATGTAAGGAGCTTGGTTCTAACGCTGTATGCATGTTATGAGCTTGGTTCTAGTGCTGTATGTATGTTATGAGCTTGGTTCTAGTGCTGTATGTAAGGAGCTTGGGTCTAGTGCTGTATGTATGTAAGAAGCTTGGTTCTAACGCTGTATGCATGTTATGAGCTTGGCTCTAGTGCGGTATGTATATTACGAGCTTGGTACTAGTGCCGTATGTATGTTATGAGCCTGGTTCTAGTACTGTATGTATATTACGAGCTTGGTTCTAGTGCTGTATGTATATTACGAGCTCGGTTCTAGTGCTGTATGTATGTAAGGAGCTTAGTTCTAGTGGTGTATGTATGCTACGTTCTTGGTTCTAGTGCTGTATGTATGTAAGGAGCCTGGTTCTAGTGCTGTATGTATGTAAGGAGCTTGGTTCTAGTGCTGTATGTATGTAAGGAGCCTGGTTCTAGTGCTGTATGTAATGAGCTTGGGTCTAGTGCTGTATGTATGTTATGAGCTTGGTTCTAGTGCTGTATGTATATTACGAGCTTGGTTCTAGTGCTATATGTATATTACGAGCTTGGTTCTAGTGCTGTATGTATATTACGAGCTCGGTTCTAGTGCTGCATGTATGTAAGGAGCTTAGTTCTAGTGGTGTATGTATGCTACGTTCTTGGTTCTAGTGCTGTATGTATGTAAGGAGCCTGGTTCTAGTGCTGTATGTATGTAAGGAGCTTGGTTCTAGTGCTGTATGTATATTACGAGCTTGGTTCTAGTGCTGTATGTATGTAAGGAGCTTAGTTCTTGTGGTGTATGTATGCTACGTTCTTGGTTCTAGTGCTGTATGTATGTAAGGAGCCTGGTTCTAGTGCTGTATGTATGTAAGGAGCTTGGTTCTTGTGCTGTATGTATGCTACGTTCTTGGTTCTAGTGCTGTATGTATGTAAGGAGCCTGGTTCTAGTGCTGTATGTAATGAGCTTGGGTCTAGTGCTGTATGTATGTTATGAGCTTGGTTCTAGTGCTGTATGTATATTACGAGCTTGGTTCTAGTGCTGTATGTATATTACGAGCTTGGTTCTAGTGCTGTATGTATATTATGAGCTCGGGTCTAGTGCTGTATATATGTAAGGAGCTTAGTTCTAGTGGTGTATGTATGCTACGTTCTTGATTCTAGTGCTGTATGTATGTAAGGAGCCTGGTTCTAGTGCTGTATGTATGTAAGGAGCTTGGTTCTAGTGCTGTATGTATATTACGAGCTTGGTTCTAGTGCTGTATGTATGTAAGGAGCTTAGTTCTTGTGGTGTATGTATGCTACGTTCTTGGTTCTAGTGCTGTATGTATGTAAGGAGCTTGGTTCTAGTGCTGTATGTAATGAGCTTGGGTCTAGTGCTGTATGTATGTTATGAGCTTGGGTCTAGTGCTGTATGTATGTTATGAGCTTGGTTCTAGTGCTGTATGTAATGAGCTTGGGTCTAGTGCTGTATGTATGTTATGAGCTTGGCTCTGCTGCTGTATGTATGTTATGAGCTTGGCTCTAGTGCTGTATGTATGTAAGAAGCTTGGTTCTAGTGCTGTGTGTATGTTATGTGTTTTGGATCTAGTGCTGTATGTATGTTATGTGTTTGGATCTAGTGGTGTATGTATGTATGGAGCTTGGTTCTAGTGCTGTATGTATGTAAGGAGCTTGGTTCTAGTGCTGTATGTATGTAAGGAGCTTGGTTCTAATGCTGTATGTATGTATGAAGCTTGGCTCTAGTGCTGTATGTATGTTACAAGCTTGGCTCTAGTGCTGTATGTATGTTACAAGCTTGGCTCTATTGCTGTATGTATGTTATGAGCTTTGTTCTTGTGCTGTATTTATGTTATGAGCTTAGTTCTAGTGCTGTATGTATGTAAGGAGCTTGGTTCTAGTGCTGTATGCATGTAAGAAGCTTGGTTCTAGTGCTGTGTTTATGTCATAAGCTTGGTTCTAGTGCTGTATCTATGTAAGCAGTTTGGTTCTAATGCTGTATGTATGTATGTATGTATGGAGCTTGATTCTAGTGCTGTATGTATGTAAGGAGCTTGGTTCTAGTGCGGTATGTATGTAAGGAGCTTGGTTCCAGTGCTGTATGTAGGTAAGGAGCTTGGTTCCAGTGCTGTATGTAGGTAAGGAGCTTGATTCTACTGCTGTATGTATGTATGAAGCTTGGTTGTAGTGCTGTATGTAGGTTACAGGCTTGGTTCTGGTGCTATATGTATGTTATAAGCTTGGCTCTAGTGCTGTATGTATGTTATGAGCTTTGTTCTTGTGCTGTATGATATGTAAGGAGCTTGGTTCTAGTGCTGTATGTATGTAAGCAGCTTGGTTATAGTGCTGTATCAATGTAAGCAGCTTGGTTCTAGTGCTGTATGTATGTAAGAAGCTTGGTTCTAGTGCTGTGTGTATGTTATGTATTTGGATTCAGTGCTGTATGTATGTATGGAGCTTGGTTCTAGTGCTGTGTGTATGTAAGGAGCTTGGTTCTAGTGCTGTATGTATGTATGAAGCTTGGCTCTAGTGCTGTATGTATGTTACAAGCTTGGCTCTAGTGCTGTATGTATGTTACAATCTTGGTTCTAGTGTTGTATGTATGTTACAATCTTGGCTCTAGTGCTGTATGTATGTTATGAGCTTTGTTCTTGTGCTGTATTAATGTTATGAGCTTGGTTCTAGTGCTGTATGTATGTAAGGAGCTTGGTTCTAGTGCTGTATGCATGTAAGAAGCTTGGTTCTAGTGCTGTATCTATGTAAGCAGTTTGGTTCTAGTGCTGTATGTATGTAAGAAGCTTGGTTCTAGTGCTGTGTGTATGTTATGTATTTGGATTCAGTGCTGTATGTATGTATGGAGCTTGGTTCTAGTGCTGTGTGTATGTAAGGAGCTTGGTTCTAGTGCTGTATGTATGTATGAAGCTTGGCTCTAGTGCTGTATGTATGTTACAAGCTTGGCTCTAGTGCTGTATGTATGTTACAATCTTGGTTCTAGTGTTGTATGTATGTTACAATCTTGGCTCTAGTGCTGTATGTATGTTATGAGCTTTGTTCTTGTGCTGTATTAATGTTATGAGCTTGGTTCTAGTGCTGTATGTATGTAAGGAGCTTGGTTCTAGTGCTGTATGCATGTAAGAAGCTTGGTTCTAGTGCTGTATCTATGTAAGCAGTTTGGTTCTAGTGCTGTATGTATGTAAGGAGCTTGGTTCTAGTGCTGTATCTATGTAAGGAGCTTGGTTCCAGTGCTGTATGTAGGTAAGGAGCTTGGTTCCAGTGCTGTATGTAGGTAAGGAGCTTGACTCTACTGCTGTATGTATGTATGAAGCTTGGTTCTAGTGCTGTATGTATGTTATGAGCTTTGTTCTTGTGCTGTATGCTTGTAAGGAGCTTGGTTCTAGTGCTGTATCAATGTAAGCAGCTTGGTTCTAGTGCTGTATGTATGTAAGAAGCTTGGTTCTAGTGCTGTGTGTATGTTATGTGTTTGGTTCTAGTGCTGTATGTATGATACGAGCTTGGTTCTAGTGCTGTATGTATGATACAAGCTTGGTTCTAGTGCTGTATGTATGTATGGAGCTTGGTTCCAGTGCTGTATGTTTGTAAGGAGCTTGGTACTAGTGCTGTATGCATGTAAGGAGCTAGGTACTAGTGCTGTATATATGTAAGGAGCTGAGTTCTAGTGCTGTATGTATGTTTTGAGTTGGTTCTAGTGCTGTATGTATATTACAAGCTTGGTTCTAGTGCTGTATCTATGTAAGAAGCTTGGTTCTAGTGCTGTATCTATGTTAGGAGCTTGGTTCTAGTGCTGTACGTATGTAAGGAGCTTGTTTCTAGTGCTGTATGTATGTAAGAAGCTTGGTTCTAGTGCTGTATTGTATGTATGTAAGGAGCTTGGTTCTAGTGCTGTATGTATGTAAGAAGCTTGGTTCTAGTGCTTTATGTATGTAAGGAGCTTGGTTCTAGTGCTGTTTCTATGTTATAAGCTTGGTTCTAGTGCTGTATGTATATAAGGAGCTTGGTTCTAGTGCTGTATGCATGTAAGCAGCTTGGTTCTAGTGCTGAATATATGTAAGGAGCTTGGTTCTAGTGCTGTATGTATGTAAGGAACTTGGTTCTAGTGCTGTATGCATGGTTTGAGCTTGGTTCTAGTGCTGTATATATGTAAGGAGCTTGTTTCTAGTGGTGTATGTTTGTTGCGAGCTTGGTTCCAGTTGTGTATGTACGGAAGGAGCTTGGTTCTATTGCTGTATGTATGCTATGAGCTTGGTTCTAGTGCTGTATGTATGTTACAAGCTTGGCTTAGTGCTGTATGTAAGTTATGAGCTTGGTTCTAGTGCTGTGTGTATGTTATGTGTTTGGATCTAGTGCTGTATGTAAGGAGCTTGGTACTAGTGCTGTGTGTATGTTATGTGTTTGGTTCTAGTGCTGTATGTATGTACGGACTTGGTTCTAGTGCTATATGTATGTTAGAGCTTGGTTCTAGTGCCGTATGTATGTAAGGAGCTTTGTTCTAGTGCTGTATGTATGTAAGGAGCTTGGTTCTACTGCTGTATGTATGTATGAAGCTTGATTCTACTGCTGTATGTATGTATGAAGCTTGGTTGTAGTGCTGTATGTAGGTTACAGGCTTGGTTCTAGTGCTGTATGTATGTTACAAGCTTGGCTCTAGTGCTGTATGTATGTTATGAGCTTTGTTCTAGTGCTGTATGCATGTAAGCAGCTTTGTTCTAGTGCTGTATGTATGTAAGCAGCTTGGTTCTAGTGCTGTATGTATGTAAGCAGCTTGGTTCTAGTGCTGTATGTATGTAAGGAGCTTGGTTCTAGTGCTGTATGTATGTAAGGAGCTTGGTTCTAGTGCTGTATGTATGTAAGGAGCTTGGTTCTATTGCTGTATGTATGCTATGAGCTTGGTTCTAGTGCTGTTTGTATGTTACAAGCTTGGCTTAGTGCTGTATGTATGTTATGAGCTTGGTTCTAGTGCTGTATGTATGTAAGGAGCTTCGTTCTAGTGCTGTATGTATGTAAACAGCTTGGTTCTAGTGCTGTATGTATGTAAGGAGCTTGGTTCTAGTGCTGTATGTATGCAGTTTGGTCTAGTGCTGTATGTATGCAAGGAGCTTGGTTCTAGTGCTTTATGTATGTAAGGAGCTTTCTAGTGTTGTATGTATGTAAGGAGCTTGGTTCTTCTGCTGTATGTATGTACAAAGTTTGGCTCTAGTGCTGTATGTATCTTATGAACTTTGTTCTAGTGCTGTATGTATATTACGAGCTTGGTTCTAGTGCTGTATATATGTAAGCAGTTTAGTTCTAGTGCTGTTTGTATGTAAGGAGCTTGGTTCCAGTGCTGTATGTATGTAAGGAGCTTGGTTCTAGTGCTGTATGTATGTAAGGAGCTTGGTTCCAGTGTTGTTTGTATGTAAGGAGCTTGGTTCTAGTGTTGTATGTATGTAAGCAGCTTGATTCTAGTGCTGTATGTATGTTACAAGCTTGGCTCTAGTGCTGTATGTATGTTATGAGCTTGGTTCTAGTGCAGTATGTATGTAAGAAGCTTGGTTCTAGTGCTGTGTGTATGTTATGTGTTTGGTTCTAGTGCTGTATGTATGTAAGGAGCTTGGTTCTAGTGCTGTATGTATGTAAGGAGCTTGGTTCTAATGCTGTATGTATGTATGAAGCTTGGCTCTAGTGCTGTATGTATGTTACAAGCTTGGCTCTAGTGCTGTATGTATGTTACAAGTTTGGCTCTAGTGCTGTATGTATGTTATGAGCTTTGTTCTTGTGCTGTGTTTATGTTATGAGCTTGGTTCTAGTGCTGTATGTATGTAAGGAGCTTGGTTCTAGTGCTGTATGCATGTAAGAAGCTTGGTTCTAGTGCTGTGTTTATGTCATGAGCTTGGTTCTAGTGCTGTATCTATGTAAGCAGTTTGGTTCTAGTGCTGTATGTATGTAAGGAGCTTGGTTCTAGTGCGGTATGTATGTAAGGAGCTTGGTTCCAGTGCTGTATGTAGGTAAGGAGCTTGGTTCCAGTGCTGTATGTAGGTAAGGAGCTTGACTCTACTGCTGTATGTATGTATGAAGCTTGGTTGTAGTGCTGTATGTAGGTTACAGGCTTGGTTCTGGTGCTATATGTATGTTACAAGCTTGGCTCTAGTGCTGTATGTATGTTATGAGCTTTGTTCTAGTGCTGTATGTATGGAAGGAGCTTGGTTCTAGTACTGTATGTATGTAAGGAGCTTGGTTCTAGTGCTGTATGTATGTATGAAACTTGGTTCTAGTGCTGTATGTATGTTACAAGCTTGGCTCTAGTGCTGTATGTATGTTATGAGCTTTGTTCTTGTGCTGTATTTATGTTATGAGCTTGGTTCTAGTGCTATATGTATGTAAGGAGCTTGGTTCTAGTGCTGTATGCTTGCAAGTAGCTTGGTTCTAGTGCTGTATCAATGTAAGCAGTTTGGTTCTAGTGCTGTATGTATGTATGTATGTATGGAGCTTGGTTCTAGTGCTGTATGTATGTAAGGAGCTTGGTTCTAGTGCTGTATGTATGTAAGGAGCTTGGTTCTAGTGCTGTATGTATGTAAGGAGCTTGGTTCCAGTGCTGTATGTAGGTAAGGAGCTTGGTTCCAGTGCTGTATGTAGGTAAGGAGCTTGACTCTACTGCTGTATGTATGTATGAAGCTTGGTTCTAGTGCTGTATGTATGTTATGAGCTTGGTTCTAGTGCTGTATGTATGTAAGGAGCTTGGTTCTAGTGCTGTATGCATGTAAGAAGCTTGGTTCTAGTGCTGTATCTATGTAAGCAGTTTGGTTCTAGTGCTGTATGTATGTAAGAAGCTTGGTTCTAGTGCTGTGTGTATGTTATGTATTTGGATTCAGTGCTGTATGTATGTATGGAGCTTGGTTCTAGTGCTGTGTGTATGTAAGGAGCTTGGTTCTAGTGCTGTATGTATGTATGAAGCTTGGCTCTAGTGCTGTATGTATGTTACAAGCTTGGCTCTAGTGCTGTATGTATGTTACAATCTTGGTTCTAGTGTTGTATGTATGTTACAATCTTGGCTCTAGTGCTGTATGTATGTTATGAGCTTTGTTCTTGTGCTGTATTAATGTTATGAGCTTGGTTCTAGTGCTGTATGTATGTAAGGAGCTTGGTTCTAGTGCTGTATGCATGTAAGAAGCTTGGTTCTAGTGCTGTATCTATGTAAGCAGTTTGGTTCTAGTGCTGTATGTATGTAAGGAGCTTGGTTCTAGTGCTGTATCTATGTAAGGAGCTTGGTTCCAGTGCTGTATGTAGGTAAGGAGCTTGACTCTACTGCTGTATGTATGTATGAAGCTTGGTTCTAGTGCTGTATGTATGTTATGAGCTTTGTTCTTGTGCTGTATGCTTGTAAGGAGCTTGGTTCTAGTGCTGTATCAATGTAAGCAGCTTGGTTCTAGTGCTGTATGTATGTAAGAAGCTTGGTTCTAGTGCTGTGTGTATGTTATGTGTTTGGATCTAGTGCTGTATGTATGATACGAGCTTGGTTCTAGTGCTGTATGTATGATACAAGCTTGGTTCTAGTGCTGTATGTATGTATGGAGCTTGGTTCCAGTGCTGTATGTTTGTAAGGAGCTTGGTACTAGTGCTGTATGCATGTAAGGAGCTAGGTACTAGTGCTGTATATATGTAAGGAGCTGAGTTCTAGTGCTGTATGTATGTTTTGAGTTGGTTCTAGTGCTGTATGTATATTACAAGCTTGGTTCTAGTGCTGTATCTATGTAAGAAGCTTGGTTCTAGTGCTGTATCTATGTTAGGAGCTTGGTTCTAGTGCTGTACGTATGTAAGGAGCTTGTTTCTAGTGCTGTATGTATGTAAGAAGCTTGGTTCTAGTGCTGTATTGTATGTATGTAAGGAGCTTGGTTCTAGTGCTGTATGTATGTAAGAAGCTTGGTTCTAGTGCTTTATGTATGTAAGGAGCTTGGTTCTAGTGCTGTTTCTATGTTATAAGCTTGGTTCTAGTGCAGTATGTATATAAGGAGCTTGGTTCTAGTGCTGTATGCATGTAAGCAGCTTGGTTCTAGTGCTGAATATATGTAAGGAGCTTGGTTCTAGTGCTGTATGTATGTAAGGAACTTGGTTCTAGTGCTGTATGCATGGTTTGAGCTTGGTTCTAGTGCTGTATATATGTAAGGAGCTTGTTTCTAGTGGTGTATGTTTGTTGCGAGCTTGGTTCCAGTTGTGTATGTACGGAAGGAGCTTGGTTCTATTGCTGTATGTATGCTATGAGCTTGGTTCTAGTGCTGTATGTATGTTACAAGCTTGGCTTAGTGCTGTATGTAAGTTATGAGCTTGGTTCTAGTGCTGTGTGTATGTTATGTGTTTGGATCTAGTGCTGTATGTAAGGAGCTTGGTACTAGTGCTGTGTGTATGTTATGTGTTTGGTTCTAGTGCTGTATGTATGTACGGACTTGGTTCTAGTGCTATATGTATGTTAGAGCTTGGTTCTAGTGCCGTATGTATGTAAGGAGCTTTGTTCTAGTGCTGTATGTATGTAAGGAGCTTGGTTCTACTGCTGTATGTATGTATGAAGCTTGATTCTACTGCTGTATGTATGTATGAAGCTTGGTTGTAGTGCTGTATGTAGGTTACAGGCTTGGTTCTAGTGCTGTATGTATGTTACAAGCTTGGCTCTAGTGCTGTATGTATGTTATGAGCTTTGTTCTAGTGCTGTATGCATGTAAGCAGCTTTGTTCTAGTGCTGTATGTATGTAAGCAGCTTGGTTCTAGTGCTGTATGTATGTAAGCAGCTTGGTTCTAGTGCTGTATGTATGTAAGGAGCTTGGTTCTAGTGCTGTATGTATGTAAGGAGCTTGGTTCTAGTGCTGTATGTATGTAAGGAGCTTGGTTCTATTGCTGTATGTATGCTATGAGCTTGGTTCTAGTGCTGTTTGTATGTTACAAGCTTGGCTTAGTGCTGTATGTATGTTATGAGCTTGGTTCTAGTGCTGTATGTATGTAAGGAGCTTCGTTCTAGTGCTGTATGTATGTAAACAGCTTGGTTCTAGTGCTGTATGTATGTAAGGAGCTTGGTTCTAGTGCTGTATGTATGCAGTTTGGTCTAGTGCTGTATGTATGCAAGGAGCTTGGTTCTAGTGCTTTATGTATGTAAGGAGCTTTCTAGTGTTGTATGTATGTAAGGAGCTTGGTTCTTCTGCTGTATGTATGTACAAAGTTTGGCTCTAGTGCTGTATGTATCTTATGAACTTTGTTCTAGTGCTGTATGTATATTACGAGCTTGGTTCTAGTGCTGTATATATGTAAGCAGTTTAGTTCTAGTGCTGTTTGTATGTAAGGAGCTTGGTTCCAGTGCTGTATGTATGTAAGGAGCTTGGTTCTAGTGCTGTATGTATGTAAGGAGCTTGGTTCCAGTGTTGTTTGTATGTAAGGAGCTTGGTTCTAGTGTTGTATGTATGTAAGCAGCTTGATTCTAGTGCTGTATGTATGTTACAAGCTTGGCTCTAGTGCTGTATGTATGTTATGAGCTTGGTTCTAGTGCAGTATGTATGTAAGAAGCTTGGTTCTAGTGCTGTGTGTATGTTATGTGTTTGGTTCTAGTGCTGTATGTATGTAAGGAGCTTGGTTCTAGTGCTGTATGTATGTAAGGAGCTTGGTTCTAATGCTGTATGTATGTATGAAGCTTGGCTCTAGTGCTGTATGTATGTTACAAGCTTGGCTCTAGTGCTGTATGTATGTTACAAGTTTGGCTCTAGTGCTGTATGTATGTTATGAGCTTTGTTCTTGTGCTGTGTTTATGTTATGAGCTTGGTTCTAGTGCTGTATGTATGTAAGGAGCTTGGTTCTAGTGCTGTATGCATGTAAGAAGCTTGGTTCTAGTGCTGTGTTTATGTCATGAGCTTGGTTCTAGTGCTGTATCTATGTAAGCAGTTTGGTTCTAGTGCTGTATGTATGTAAGGAGCTTGGTTCTAGTGCGGTATGTATGTAAGGAGCTTGGTTCCAGTGCTGTATGTAGGTAAGGAGCTTGGTTCCAGTGCTGTATGTAGGTAAGGAGCTTGACTCTACTGCTGTATGTATGTATGAAGCTTGGTTGTAGTGCTGTATGTAGGTTACAGGCTTGGTTCTGGTGCTATATGTATGTTACAAGCTTGGCTCTAGTGCTGTATGTATGTTATGAGCTTTGTTCTAGTGCTGTATGTATGGAAGGAGCTTGGTTCTAGTACTGTATGTATGTAAGGAGCTTGGTTCTAGTGCTGTATGTATGTATGAAACTTGGTTCTAGTGCTGTATGTATGTTACAAGCTTGGCTCTAGTGCTGTATGTATGTTATGAGCTTTGTTCTTGTGCTGTATTTATGTTATGAGCTTGGTTCTAGTGCTATATGTATGTAAGGAGCTTGGTTCTAGTGCTGTATGCTTGCAAGTAGCTTGGTTCTAGTGCTGTATCAATGTAAGCAGTTTGGTTCTAGTGCTGTATGTATGTATGTATGTATGGAGCTTGGTTCTAGTGCTGTATGTATGTAAGGAGCTTGGTTCTAGTGCTGTATGTATGTAAGGAGCTTGGTTCTAGTGCTGTATGTATGTAAGGAGCTTGGTTCCAGTGCTGTATGTAGGTAAGGAGCTTGGTTCCAGTGCTGTATGTAGGTAAGGAGCTTGACTCTACTGCTGTATGTATGTATGAAGCTTGGTTCTAGTGCTGTATGTATGTTATGAGCTTTGTTCTTGTGCTGTATGCATGTAAGGAGCTTGGTTCTAGTGCTGTATCAATGTAAGCAGCTTGGTTCTAGTGCTGTATGTATGTAAGAAGCTTGGTTCTAGTGCTGTGTGTATGTTATGTGTTTGGATCTAGTGCTGTATGTATGATACGAGCTTGGTTCTAGTGCTGTATGTATGATACAAGCTTGGTTCTAGTGCTGTATGTATGTATGGAGCTTGGTTCCAGTGCTGTATGTTTGTAAGGAGCTTGGTACTAGTGCTGTATGCATGTAAGGAGCTAGGTACTAGTGCTGTATATATGTAAGGAGCTGAGTTCTAGTGCTGTATGTATGTTTTGAGTTGGTTCTAGTGCTGTATGTATATTACAAGCTTGGTTCTAGTGCTGTATCTATGTAAGAAGCTTGGTTCTAGTGCTGTATCTATGTTAGGAGCTTGGTTCTAGTGCTGTACGTATGTAAGGAGCTTGTTTCTAGTGCTGTATGTATGTAAGAAGCTTGGTTCTAGTGCTGTATTGTATGTATGTAAGGAGCTTGGTTCTAGTGCTGTATGTATGTAAGAAGCTTGGTTCTAGTGCTTTATGTATGTAAGGAGCTTGGTTCTAGTGCTGTTTCTATGTTATAAGCTTGGTTCTAGTGCAGTATGTATATAAGGAGCTTGGTTCTAGTGCTGTATGCATGTAAGCAGCTTGGTTCTAGTGCTGAATATATGTAAGGAGCTTGGTTCTAGTGCTGTATGTATGTAAGGAACTTGGTTCTAGTGCTGTATGCATGGTTTGAGCTTGGTTCTAGTGCTGTATATATGTAAGGAGCTTGTTTCTAGTGGTGTATGTTTGTTGCGAGCTTGGTTCCAGTTGTGTATGTACGGAAGGAGCTTGGTTCTATTGCTGTATGTATGCTATGAGCTTGGTTCTAGTGCTGTATGTATGTTACAAGCTTGGCTTAGTGCTGTATGTAAGTTATGAGCTTGGTTCTAGTGCTGTGTGTATGTTATGTGTTTGGATCTAGTGCTGTATGTAAGGAGCTTGGTACTAGTGCTGTGTGTATGTTATGTGTTTGGTTCTAGTGCTGTATGTATGTACGGACTTGGTTCTAGTGCTATATGTATGTTAGAGCTTGGTTCTAGTGCCGTATGTATGTAAGGAGCTTTGTTCTAGTGCTGTATGTATGTAAGGAGCTTGGTTCTACTGCTGTATGTATGTATGAAGCTTGATTCTACTGCTGTATGTATGTATGAAGCTTGGTTGTAGTGCTGTATGTAGGTTACAGGCTTGGTTCTAGTGCTGTATGTATGTTACAAGCTTGGCTCTAGTGCTGTATGTATGTTATGAGCTTTGTTCTAGTGCTGTATGCATGTAAGCAGCTTTGTTCTAGTGCTGTATGTATGTAAGCAGCTTGGTTCTAGTGCTGTATGTATGTAAGCAGCTTGGTTCTAGTGCTGTATGTATGTAAGGAGCTTGGTTCTAGTGCTGTATGTATGTAAGGAGCTTGGTTCTAGTGCTGTATGTATGTAAGGAGCTTGGTTCTATTGCTGTATGTATGCTATGAGCTTGGTTCTAGTGCTGTTTGTATGTTACAAGCTTGGCTTAGTGCTGTATGTATGTTATGAGCTTGGTTCTAGTGCTGTATGTATGTAAGGAGCTTCGTTCTAGTGCTGTATGTATGTAAACAGCTTGGTTCTAGTGCTGTATGTATGTAAGGAGCTTGGTTCTAGTGCTGTATGTATGCAGTTTGGTCTAGTGCTGTATGTATGCAAGGAGCTTGGTTCTAGTGCTTTATGTATGTAAGGAGCTTTCTAGTGTTGTATGTATGTAAGGAGCTTGGTTCTTCTGCTGTATGTATGTACAAAGTTTGGCTCTAGTGCTGTATGTATCTTATGAACTTTGTTCTAGTGCTGTATGTATATTACGAGCTTGGTTCTAGTGCTGTATATATGTAAGCAGTTTAGTTCTAGTGCTGTTTGTATGTAAGGAGCTTGGTTCCAGTGCTGTATGTATGTAAGGAGCTTGGTTCTAGTGCTGTATGTATGTAAGGAGCTTGGTTCCAGTGTTGTTTGTATGTAAGGAGCTTGGTTCTAGTGTTGTATGTATGTAAGCAGCTTGATTCTAGTGCTGTATGTATGTTACAAGCTTGGCTCTAGTGCTGTATGTATGTTATGAGCTTGGTTCTAGTGCAGTATGTATGTAAGAAGCTTGGTTCTAGTGCTGTGTGTATGTTATGTGTTTGGTTCTAGTGCTGTATGTATGTAAGGAGCTTGGTTCTAGTGCTGTATGTATGTAAGGAGCTTGGTTCTAATGCTGTATGTATGTATGAAGCTTGGCTCTAGTGCTGTATGTATGTTACAAGCTTGGCTCTAGTGCTGTATGTATGTTACAAGTTTGGCTCTAGTGCTGTATGTATGTTATGAGCTTTGTTCTTGTGCTGTGTTTATGTTATGAGCTTGGTTCTAGTGCTGTATGTATGTAAGGAGCTTGGTTCTAGTGCTGTATGCATGTAAGAAGCTTGGTTCTAGTGCTGTGTTTATGTCATGAGCTTGGTTCTAGTGCTGTATCTATGTAAGCAGTTTGGTTCTAGTGCTGTATGTATGTAAGGAGCTTGGTTCTAGTGCGGTATGTATGTAAGGAGCTTGGTTCCAGTGCTGTATGTAGGTAAGGAGCTTGGTTCCAGTGCTGTATGTAGGTAAGGAGCTTGACTCTACTGCTGTATGTATGTATGAAGCTTGGTTGTAGTGCTGTATGTAGGTTACAGGCTTGGTTCTGGTGCTATATGTATGTTACAAGCTTGGCTCTAGTGCTGTATGTATGTTATGAGCTTTGTTCTAGTGCTGTATGTATGGAAGGAGCTTGGTTCTAGTACTGTATGTATGTAAGGAGCTTGGTTCTAGTGCTGTATGTATGTATGAAACTTGGTTCTAGTGCTGTATGTATGTTACAAGCTTGGCTCTAGTGCTGTATGTATGTTATGAGCTTTGTTCTTGTGCTGTATTTATGTTATGAGCTTGGTTCTAGTGCTATATGTATGTAAGGAGCTTGGTTCTAGTGCTGTATGCTTGCAAGTAGCTTGGTTCTAGTGCTGTATCAATGTAAGCAGTTTGGTTCTAGTGCTGTATGTATGTATGTATGTATGGAGCTTGGTTCTAGTGCTGTATGTATGTAAGGAGCTTGGTTCTAGTGCTGTATGTATGTAAGGAGCTTGGTTCTAGTGCTGTATGTATGTAAGGAGCTTGGTTCCAGTGCTGTATGTAGGTAAGGAGCTTGGTTCCAGTGCTGTATGTAGGTAAGGAGCTTGACTCTACTGCTGTATGTATGTATGAAGCTTGGTTCTAGTGCTGTATGTATGTTATGAGCTTTGTTCTTGTGCTGTATGCATGTAAGGAGCTTGGTTCTAGTGCTGTATCAATGTAAGCAGCTTGGTTCTAGTGCTGTATGTATGTAAGCAGCTTGGTTCTAGTGCTGTATCAATGTAAGCAGCTTGGTTCTAGTGCTGTATGTATGTAAGAAGCTTGGTTCTAGTGCTGTGTGTATGTTATGTGTTTGGATCTAGTGCTGTATGTATGATACGAGCTTGGTTCTAGTGCTGTATGTATGATACAAGCTTGGTTCTAGTGCTGTATGTATGTATGGAGCTTGGTTCTAGTTCTGTATTTATGTAAGGAGCTTAGTTGTAGTGCTGTATGTTTGTAAGGAGCTTGGTTCTAGTGCTGTATGCATGTAAGGAGCTAGGTACTAGTGCTGTATGTATGTAAGGAGCTGAGTTCTAGTGCTGTATGTATGTTTTGAGTTGGTTCTAGTGCTGTATGTATATTACAAGCTTGGTTCTAGTGCTGTATCTATGTAAGAAGCTTGGTTCTAGTGCTGTATCTATGTTAGGAGCTTGGTTCTAGTGCTGTATCTATGTTAGGAGCTTGGTTCTTGTGCTGTATGTATGTAAGCAGCTTGGTTCTAGTGCTGTATGTATGTAAGGAGCTTGGTTCTAGTGCTGTATGAATGTTATGAACTTGGTTCTAGTGCTGTACGTATGTAAGGAGCTTGTTTCTAGTGCTGTATGTATGTAAGAAGCTTGGTTCTAGTGCTGTATTGTATGTATGTAAGGAGCTTGGTTCTAGTGCTGTATGTATGTAAGGAGCTTGGTTCTAGTGCTGTGTTTATGTAAGAAGCTTGGTTCTAGTGCTTTATGTATGTAAGGAGCTTGGTTCTAGTGCTGTTTCTATGTTATAAGCTTGGTTCTAGTGCTGTATGTATGTAAGGAGCTAGGTTCTAGTGCTGTATGTATGTAAGCAGCTTGGTTCTAGTGCTGTATGTATGTAAGGAACTTGGTTCTAGTGCTGAATATATGTAAGGAGCTTGGTTCTAGTGCTGTATGTATGTAAGGAACTTGGTTCTAGTGCTGTATGCATGGTTTGAGCTTGGTTCTAGTGCTGTATATATGTAAGGAGCTTGTTTCTAGTGGTGTATGTTTGTTGCGAGCTTGGTTCCAGTTGTGTATGTATGGAAGGAGCTTGGTTCTAGTGCTGTATGTATGTAAGGAGCTTGGTTCTAGTGCTGTATGCATGGTTTGAGCTTGGGTCTAGTGCTTTTTTTATGCTATGAGCTTGGGTCTAGTGCTGTATGTATGTTATAAGCTTGGTTCTAGTGCTGTATGTATGTAGGGAGCTTGGTTCTAGTGCTGTATGTATGTAAGGAGAGTGGTTCTAGTGCTGTATGTATGCTATGAGCTTGGTTCTAGTGCTGTATGTATGTTACAAGCTTGGCTTAGTGCTGTATGTAAGTTATGAGCTTGGTTCTAGTGCTGTATGTATGTAAGGAGCTTGGTACTAGTGCTGTGTGTATGTAAGCAGCTTGGTTCTAGTGCTGTATGTATGTAAGCAGCTTGGTTCTAGTGCTGTATGTATGTAAGCAGTTTGGTTCTAGTGCTGTATGTATGCAAGGAGCTTGGTTCTAGTGCTGTATGTATGTAAGCAGCTTGGTTCTAGTGCTGTATGTATGTAAGGAGCTTGGTTCTAGTGCTGTATGTATGTAAGGAGCTTGGTTCTAGTGCTGTATGTATGTAAGGAGCTTGGTTCTAGTGCTGTATGTATGTAAGGAGCTTGGTTCTAGTGCTGTATGTATGTAAGGAGCTTGGTTCTAGTGCTGTATGTATGTAAGGAGCTTGGTTCTAGTGCTGTATGTATGTAAGCAGCTTGGTTCTAGTGCTGTATGTATGTAAGCAGCTTGGTTCTAGTGCTGTATGTATGTAAGGAGCTTGGTTCTAGTGCTGTATGTATGTAAGGAGCTTGGTTCTAGTGCTGTATGTATGTAAGGAGCTTGGTTCTAGTGCTGTATGTATGTAAGGAGCTTGGTTCTAGTGCTGTATGTATGTAAGGAGCTTGGTTCTAGTGCTGTATGTATGTAAGGAGCTTGGTTCTAGTGCTGTATGTATGTAAGGAGCTTGGTTCTAGTGCTGTATGTATGTAAGCAGTTTGGTTCTAGTGCTGTATGTATGTAAGAATCTTGGATCTAGTGCTGTATGTATGTACGGACTTGGTTCTAGTGCTATATGTATGTTAGAGCTTGGTTCTAGTGCCGTATGCATGTAAGGAGCTTTGTTCTAGTGCTGTATGTATGTAAGGAGCTTGGTTCTACTGCTGTATGTATGTATGAAGCTTGGTTCTAGTGCTGTATGTATGTTACAAGCTTGGTTCTAGGGCTGTATGTATGTTACAAGCTTGGCTCTAGTGCTGTATGTATGTTACAAGCTTGGCTCTAGTGCTGTATGTATGTTATGAGCTTTGTTCTAGTGCTGTATGCATGTAAGCAGCTTTGTTCTAGTGCTGTATGTATGTAAGCAGCTTGGTTCTAGTGCTGTATGTATGTAAGCAGCTTGGTTCTAGTGCTGTATGTATGTAAGCAGTTTGGTTCTAGTGCTGTATGTATGCAAGGAGCTTGGTTCTAGTGCTGTATGTATGTAAGCAGCTTGGTTCTAGTGCTGTATGTATGTAAGGAGCTTGGTTCTAGTGCTGTATGTATGCTATGAGCTTGGTTCTAGTGCTGTATGTATGTAAGGAGCTTGGTTCTAGTGCTGTATGTATGTAAGGAGCTTGGTTCTAGTGCTGTATGTATGTAAGGAGCTTGGTTCTAGTGCTGTATGTATGTAAGGAGCTTGGTTCTAGTGCTGTATGTATGTAAGAATCTTGGTTCTAGTGCTATATGTATGATATGAGCTTGGTTCTAGTGCTGTATGTATGTAAGCAGTTTGGTTCTAGTGCTGTATATATGTAAGGAGCTTGATTCTACTGCTGTATGTATGTATGAAGCTTTGTTCTAGTGCTGTATGTATGTAAGGAGCTTGGTTCTAGTGCTGTATGTATGTAAGGAGCTTGGTTCTAGTGCTGTATGTATGTAAGAAGCTTGGTTCTAGTGCTGTATGTATGTTATGAGCTTGGTTCTAGTGCTGTATGTATGTTATGAGCTTGGTTCTAGTGCTGTATGTCTGCTATGAGCTTGGTTCTAGTGCTGTATGTATGTTACAAGCTTGGCTTAGTGCTGTATGTAAGTTATGAGCTTGGTTCTAGTGCTGTGTGTATGTTATGTGTTTGGATCTAGTGCTGTATGTAAGGAGCTTGGTACTAGTGCTGTGTGTATGTTATGTGTTTGGATCTAGTGCTATATGTATGTTAGAGCTTGGTTCTAGTGCCGTATGTATGTAAGGAGCTTGGTTCTAGTGCTGTATGTATGGAAGGAGCTTGGTTCTAGTACTGTATGTATGTAAGGAGCTTTGTTCTAGTGCTGTATGTATGGAAGGAGCTTGGTTCTAGTACTGTATGTATGTAAGGAGCTTTGTTCTAGTGCTGTATGCATGTTATGAGCTTGGTTCTAGTGCTGTATGTATGTTATGAGCTTGGTTCTATTGCTGTATGTATGTTATGAGCTTGGTTCTAGTGCTGTATGTATGTTATGAGCTTGGTTCTAGTGCTGTATGTATGTTATGAGCTTGGTTCTAGTGCTGTATATATGCATCTTTACATTTTTTTTTACATGTATGTTTCTTGCACACGTGAACGTGCCAGTGTGGACGGACCCCAAGTGCCAGATGCAAATACCGCATACTGAGGTCCCAACCCCTCCCCATCACAGTGTGCCCACCTCAGACAGCTAGTAGCAACACATGGCTCTTGGTCCAGATAGCACCGTGTGGGGTTGCTGTATACTCTATATACCTGTACTAGTTGGGCTCCCTGTGATCTTTTGGTTTTTTTTTTGGTGGGGGTGAGGGGGGTTGTACTTTTCATTAGGGACTGAAACAGGTGGGATAATTACTGTCCCAGAACCCCCGCACTGCGGCGCTGCGCACGCAGGATGTCCGCTCCGCCGTCTACTGACCCTTTTACTGGACCCAAAATTCAATCATGGATTCTGGTAGAACAGACGCGAAGCCCAAGATGAGCAGCTGCTCGTCAGCGCCTAGAAATGCATCAGTCCAGAAGCATCCGTGCCTGACGCCCCTCCAGCCGTGGGCGGTCAGCAGCCGCCACTGGTGTTACTGACCTGGAGACGCCTGTATGCTGGCGCTGCACAGTAGTAGTAGCAGCAGGAAGGACATGATGGTGCTGATGGTCCCAGGTGAAGCCGAGCCTTCCTGCGGGCGGTGGGTCGAGCCTTTCTGCGTGCGGCGGGTCGCAGCGTTCCTGCGTGCGGTGGGTCGAGCCTTCCTGCGTGCGGTGGGTCGAGCCTTCCTGCGTGCGGCGGGTCGAGCCTTCCTGCGTGCGGTGGGTCGCAGCGCTGCAGTGCATATGTGCTCACACCCTCCGGCCCCGCTTTATGAAGGTTTGGGCTCCCCGCTCCTCCCTCCTAATTTGTTTGTCCTCTTGTACAGAACAAAAACTGGGAACGGCGGTCTGTTGTAACGAGGTAAACAGGGAAGTGTAAAATAAGTCTGTGCGTTGTGCAAGCTGCAGCGTGCCGCCCGCGGTCACAGGCCGGTCAGCTAAGACGCTGCTCCACGGAAATGATTCTCCTGGCAGCAGCAGCGCTAACGCTCTACTGGCACCCCGGCAGCACACAGTTGCCATGCCAGCATCTAGCAGTTACTATACCAATAATGCCCAGGTGCCCATATACTATACAATGCCATGCCCAACTATCACCAGCAGTACATGTGTGGCACATGGGCACCATATCCGCAGCGCCCATAGAAGTGGCGGGGCTCAAATATCAAACCGGCCACATCTGGAGTAAGGCCGGCTGCACACGAACGGGACGGATTGCACATCTGGGAGCCCACAGCGGAAACCAACCCTGACAGCAGCGGGCGCCCGCACATACCTGTCTTCTGTAACCCGTACTGCGGGTGGCTGCGGCGAGCTGCTGGCGATCAGGCGCAGTACTGATTCTCTTTCTTAAATGTTTCTTTTTCCCGTAGCGTCACTAGGCGATGACGCGGAATCCGAAACCTTTTCGCAATGTCAATTGGGTTGGACGACTTGCATTGAGTTCAGTGAATCCGCATTAAAATGGAACATGCTGCGGTTCAACATTTTTTTTCCTCCACTCATGGAAATGACAACTGGATTCTGCGAGCGCCCTCGCTTCTCCATAGCATATAATGAATGGCATTTGCTGCGGATCTGCAGTGCGGACGCCGACCGCGGATTCTGCAATGCAAATCCGTTAGTGTGCAGGCGGCCTCAGTTCAACCAGCAGAGCTCAGGCATCGTACTGTAGGAGCGGACACCTCCCCTTTCGCCAATGTAAACCCATCTACGATGTGCGGGGCGATTGCTCAGCTGGGCGAAAGTTTCCAGGCTGAAGAGAAGTCTGTGCCGGGGCTTCGAGTGTGGCCGCTCTTCTCTCCTCCTCGCTATCTCGGACCAGAGGCCACAAAGATGGCGTAGTTGGCGGACTGCGGTTCAGCTGCTCCTCCTAGTGGACCCGAGCGGAGTGCCTGCCCTACGGGCTGTCTGAGGCCGTCTCTGCTAACAGGCATTCTAGAGGGGATGGCCGCCCCGGAAGGATCCTGTCCTGTGGACTTTGTTGGGCCTACGGCCCGAGCGCGGCCTATACTGAAGTGAGAGACTGCTTTCCTGGATAACTCGAAACCATAAATTGCGCGGCCGCACTAAGAGATGCCAATGACTACCGCCCTGTTGACTTTGTGGACTAATTCTAACTACTGAGGAACTGCCTTGCTGCGCCCATGGCTGCCGAGACGGGGGACTTGCTGTCTTTGACATATAATAAACAGTTGAACTGTTTATTAATAAAACTTTGGCGCATCCTACACCGTCCGCCTACTGGAGCTTTCATCGCTGTCCTGCTGGATCTCACTTTCAGGGGTGTTCTATAATGAGATTAAACACCTACCCATACCCGACCTTAGGTGGCCCGAGCCCAGGCATGAGAGCCTACCGTCCCTGCTGCCTGAAGCATGGGGCAAGGTGTTAGGTCTGTTCCTGTGTCTGCTGCCCTCTTGCTGTTTCGGGCATTGCTCTACTTCTTCTGTTTGAATGTACTCTTTGTTCTATTTTCCACCAGCAATGAGGGAGTTAACCCCTCTCAGTGCTCACAGCTCAGCTGCAGCTTAAATAGCAATTGCCCTTCTATTTAAGTGAGCTGGGGTCCCTCCCTCTTTGCCTCACAATTGATGTGTGTTTGCTTCAGACACCCAGCACTTTGAGGTTGCCTGTCTAAAGACGGTTCTGTCTTTGGAGCTGGTAACTGTTTATTTTGTGTTTGCCCTTGCTTTAGCCTGTGTGCGTTTGTCCATTTCTATCCAGTATGTGCACCGTTCCTGTTTCTGTGGTAGTCTGTGATGTGTATACACTGTCCCTGTTTCCTGTCAGGGATAGTCAGCCCCAAGGTTCCAGCGTAGGGCCGTTCTTATCAGGACGCCTACCCTGCTTATAGGCAGGGCTCTTCCCATCTTCCTGCTTAGCTAAGGGCAAGTTACCCATCTGAGTTTTCCCTGTCTCGGTACCTCTGACCACTTAGGTCAGCTGCCAGCCATACCAGGTCTGGTCTTAAAGCCAAGCTGGTTGGTTAGCACAGTGGGTCCACACCCAGAACCCTAACGCAAGGTACTACGACTCCTACCTGGAACCACAGCCAGGTGTAAAGCGAGTTAGTTGACTCTTCCCATTCTGTCTAGCCAGGGTCTCACGCCACACTTTCCCTCAGGATGTCCTCCTCTTCAGTACTGAGATGTTATACCAAGAAGTGACCAAATATTATGCCCAGATATCACCCACTGTGCCCAGTTACTATAGCAATATTTCCCGGGGGGATAATCTACTGATGCCCAAGTGTCATTCCAACAATGTCCATATAATATACAACAATTATTGTATAAGCAATACCCAGGGAAATGCTATACTAGTGTCCTGCAGTACCCAGACATGCTTGGCCGTGCCCAGATATGATTGGCAATGCCTAGTTTGCTTAGATATAACCCATTGTGCCTAGCTATACCAATAATGCCCAGGGAGATGATATACTAGCAATAACCAGGTGTCATGCCCATATAGTATACAATAATTCTATAAGTAATGGCCAGGGAAATACTATAATAGTGGACCGCCATGCCTAGATATAACCTGCAGTGCCCAGTGACTACACCAATAATTCCCTGGAGAAACTAGTGATGCCCAAATGCCATGCCAAGAATGCACATATATTATACAATAATTATTATTTTAGCAATGCCCAGGGAAATGCTATACCTATGACCCGCAGTACCCATATACAACCCGCAGTGTCAACATATGATGGGCAGTGTTCAGATATCAGCAGCAATCCTCAGATATAACCTGGAGTGCCAAGATATGAGCAGCAGTGCCCAAATATTGTATAAGTAGTGTATAGAAATAATATCACTTTCTTGCAGCGCCGACTGCACAGACATGATAGTAGCCCTGCCAAGGTGCCATACCCACAGCGCCCGCCCATCACACTGGTAGTGCCCTCTGCTCAGTTACTGTGCCATTATCTCCTACATAGTGATCATGGAGCCAGTGGTAGATAGTGTGTGCAGACCGACAGCCTCCGGGTGCCATAGGCCTGGCAGCGACTGATGGGCATGGGGGAAGGGAGGTTACATGGAAACCTTGCGATGATTAGATGATAAACAAAAACCTGACAATGGCTTTCTGGTGAACAGAGGTCACAGGAAGTTCCCTGCTGACAGCTGAAAAGTTGCATAATCAAGGATTAACCCGCTAAAAGGTGAGATTTCATAAACACGAGAGCCTCATATGTACGGGGGCAGACGGCCGACCCCCATGTACCCACTATTACTGTTAGGGGTCACTGAGGGGCACTATTACTGTAAGGGGGTGACTGAGGGGCACTATTACTGTTAGGGGTCACTGAGGGGCACTATTACTGTAAGGGGGTGACTGAGGGGCACTATTACTGTTAGGGGTCACTGAGGGGCACTATTACTGTAAGGGAGTCACTGAGGAGCACTATTACTGTGAGGGAGTCACTGAGGGGCACTATTACTGTGAGGGAGTCACTGAGGAGCACTATTACTGTGAGGGGGGTCACTGAGGGGCACTATTACTGTGAGGGGGGTCACTGAGGGGCACTATTACTGTGAGGGGGGTCACTGAGGGGCACTATTACTGTGAGGGGGGTCACTGAGGGGCACTATTACTGTGAGGGAGTCACTGAGAGGCACTATTACTGTGAGGGAGTCACTGAGGAGCACTATTACTGTGAGGGGTCACTGAGGAGCACTATGACTGTGAGGGGGTCACTGAGGGGCACTATTACTGTGAGGGGGTCACTGAGGAGCACTATTACTGTGAGGGAGTCACTGAGGAGCACTATTACTGTGAGGGGTCACTGAGGAGCACTATTACTGTGAGGGGTCACTGAGGAGCACTATTACTGTGAGGGGGTCACTGAGGAGCACTATTACTGTGAGGGAGTCACTGAGGAGCACTATTACTGTGAGGGGTCACTGAGGAGCACTATTACTGTGAGGGGGTCACTGAGGAGCACTATTACTGTGAGGGAGTCACTGAGGAGCACTATTACTGTGAGGGGGGTCACTGAGGGGCACTATTACTGTGAGGGAGTCACTGAGAGGCACTATTACTGTGAGGGAGTCACTGAGGAGCACTATTACTGTGAGGGGTCACTGAGGAGCACTATTACTGTGAGGGGGTCACTGAGAGGCACTATTACTGTGAGGGAGTCACTGAGGAGCACTATTACTGTGAGGGGTCACTGAGGAGCACTATTACTGTGAGGAGGTCACTGAGGAGCACTATTACTATGAGGGGTCACTGAGGGGCACTTTTACTGTGAGGGGGTCACTGAGGAGCACTATTACTGTGAGGGGTCACTGAGGAGCACTATTACTGTGAGGGGTCACTGAGGAGCACTATTACTGTGAGGAGGTCACTGAGGAGCACTATTACTATGAGGGGTCACTGAGGGGCACTTTTACTGTGAGGGGGTCACTGAGGAGCACTATTACTGTGAGGGGGTCACTGAGGAGCACTATTACTGTGAGGGGTCACTGAGGGGCACTATTACTGTGAGGGGTCACTGAGGAGCACCATTATTGTGAGGGAGTCACTGAGGAGCACTATTACTGTGAGGGAGTTACTGAGGGCACTATTACTGTGAGGGGGTCACTGAGGGGCACTATTACTGTGAGGGAGTTACTGAGGGCACTATTACTGTGAGGGGGTCACTGAGGGGCACTATTACTGTAAGGGGGTCACTGAGGGGCACTATTACTGTGAGGGAGTCACTGAGGGCACTATTACTGTGAGGGAGTCACTGAGGGGCACTATTACTGTGATGGGTCACTGAGGGGCACTATTACTGTAAGGGGGTCACTGAGGGCACTATTACTGTGAGGGAGTCACTGAGGGGCACTATTACTGTGAGGGAGTCACTGAGGGGCACTATTACTGTGACAGAGTCACTGAGGAGCACTATTACTGTTAGGGGTCACTGAGGGGCACTATTACTGTAAGAGGGTCACTGAGGGGCACTATTACTGTGAGGGGTCACTGAGGAGCACTATTACTGTGACAGAGTCACTGAGGAGCACTATTACTGTTAGGGGTCACTGAGGGGCACTATTACTGTGATGGGTCACTGAGGGGCACTATTACTGTGATGGGTCACTGAGGAGCACTATTACTGTGAGGGGTCACTGAGGGGCACTATTACTGTGACAGAGTCACTGAGGAGCACTATTACTGTTAGGGGTCACTGAGGGGCACTATTACTGTAAGAGGGTCACTGAGGGGCACTATTACTGTGAGGGGTCACTGAGGAGCACTATTACTGTGACAGAGTCACTGAGGAGCACTATTACTGTGAGGGGTCACTGAGGAGCACTATTACTATGAGGGGTCACAGAGGAGCACTATTACTGTGAGGAGGTCACTGAGGAGCACTATTACTGTGAGGGGTCACTGAGGGGCACTATTACTGTAAGGGGGTCACTGAGGGGCACTATGACTGTGAGGGGTCACTGAGGGGCACTATTACTGTGAGGGGTCACTGAGGGGCACTATTACTGTGAGGGGTCACTGAGGGGTACTATTACTGTGAGGGGTCACTGAGGGGCACTATTACTGTGAGGGGTCACTGAGGAGCACTATTACTGTGAGGAGGTCACTGAGGAGCACTATTACTGTAAGGGGGTCACTGAGGGGCACTATTACTGTAAGGGGGTCACTGAGGGGCACTATGACTGTGAGGGGTCACTGAGGGACACTATTACTGTGAGGGGTCACTGAGGGGCACTATTACTGTAAGGGGGTCACTGAGGGGCACTATTACTTTAAGGGGGTCACTGAGGGGCACTATTACTGTAAGGGGGTCACTGAGGAGCACTATTACTGTTAGGGGTCACTGAGGGGCACTATTACTGTAAGGGGGTCACTGAGGGGCACTATTACTGTGAGAGGTTACTGAGGGGCAATATTACTGTGAGAGGTCACTGAGGAGTACTATTACTGTGAGGGGTCACTGAGGAGTACTATTACTGTGAGGGGTCACTGAGGAGGACTATTACTGTGATGGAGTCACTGAGGAGCACTATTACTGTAAGGGGGTCACTGAGGGGCACTATGTCTGTGAGGGGTCACTGAGGGGTACTATTACTGTGAGGGGTCACTGAGGAGCACTATTACTGTGAGGGGGTCACTGAGGGGCACTATTACCGGAAGGGGGTCACTGAGGGGCACTATTACTGTAAGGGGGTCACTGAGGGGCACTATTACTGTGAGGGGTCACTGAGGAGCACTATTACTGTGAGGGGGTCACTGAGAGGCACTATTACTGTGAGGGAGTCACTGAGGAGCACTATTACTGTGAGGGGTCACTGAGGAGCAATATTACTGTGAGGAGGTCACTGAGGAGCACTATTACTATGAGGGGTCACTGAGGGGCACTTTTACTGTGAGGGGGTCACTGAGGAGCACTATTACTGTGAGGGGTCACTGAGGAGCACTATTACTGTGAGGGGTCACTGAGGAGCACTATTACTGTGAGGAGGTCACTGAGGAGCACTATTACTATGAGGGGTCACTGAGGGGCACTTTTACTGTGAGGGGGTCACTGAGGAGCACTATTACTGTGAGGGGGTCACTGAGGAGCACTATTACTGTGAGGGGTCACTGAGGGGCACTATTACTGTGAGGGGTCACTGAGGAGCACCATTATTGTGAGGGAGTCACTGAGGAGCACTATTACTGTGAGGGAGTTACTGAGGGGCACTGTTACTGGGAGGGAGTTACTGAGGGCACTATTACTGTGAGGGGGTCACTGAGGGGCACTATTACTGTAAGGGGGTCACTGAGGTGCACTATTACTGTGAGGGAGTCACTGAGGGCACTATTACTGTGAGGGAGTCACTGAGGGGCACTATTACTGTGATGGGTCACTGAGGGGCACTATTACTGTAAGGGGGTCACTGAGGGCACTATTACTGTGAGGGAGTCACTGAGGGGCACTATTACTGTGAGGGAGTCACTGAGGGCACTATTACTGTGATGGGTCACTGAGGAGCACTATTACTGTGAGGGGTCACTGAGAGGCACTATTACTGTAAGAGGGTCACTGAGGGGCACTATTACTGTGAGGGGTCACTGAGGAGCACTATTACTGTGACAGAGTCACTGAGGAGCACTATTACTGTGAGGGGTCACTGAGGAGCACTATTAATATGAGGGGTCACGGAGGAGCACTATTACTGTGAGGAGGTCACTGAGGAGCACTATTACTGTGAGGGGTCACTGAGGGGCACTATTACTGTAAGGGGGTCACTGAGGGGCACTATGACTGTGAGGGGTCACTGAGGGGCACTATTACTGTGAGGGGTCACTGAGGGGCACTATTACTGTGAGGGGTCACTGAGGGGTACTATTACTGTGAGGGGTCACTGAGGGGCACTATTACTGTGAGGGGTCACTGAGGAGCACTATTACTGTGACAGAGTCACTGAGGAGCACTATTACTGTGAGGGGTCACTGAGGAGCACTATTACTATGAGGGGTCACTGAGGAGCACTATTACTGTGAGGAGGTCACTGAGGAGCACTATTACTGTAAGGGGGTCACTGAGGGGCACTATTACTGTAAGGGGGTCACTGAGGGGCACTATGACTGTGAGGGGTCACTGAGGGGCAGTATTACTGTAAGGGGGTCACTGAGGGGCACTATTACTTTAAGGGGGTCAGTGAGGGGCACTATTACTGTAAGGGGGTCACTGAGGAGCACTATTACTGTTAGGGGTCACTGAGGGGCACTATTACTGTAAGGGGGTCACTGAGGGGCACTATTACTGTGAGAGGTTACTGAGGGGCAATATTACTGTGAGAGGTCACTGAGGAGTACTATTACTGTGAGGGGTCACTGAGGAGTACTATTACTGTGAGGGGTCACTGAGGAGGACTATTACTGTGATGGAGTCACTGAGGAGCACTATTACTGTAAGGGGGTCACTGAGGGGCACTATGTCTGTGAGGGGTCACTGAGGGGTACTATTACTGTGAGGGGTCACTGAGGGGCAGTATTACTGTAAGGGGGTCACTGAGGGGCACTATTACTTTAAGGGGGTCAGTGAGGGGCACTATTACTGTAAGGGGGTCACTGAGGAGCACTATTACTGTTAGGGGTCACTGAGGGGCACTATTACTGTAAGGGGGTCACTGAGGGGCACTATGACTGTGAGGGGTCACTGAGGGGCACTATTACTGTAAGAGGGTCACTGAGGGGCACTATTACTGTGAGGGGTCACTGAGGAGCACTATTACTGTGACAGAGTCACTGAGGAGCACTATTACTGTTAGGGGTCACTGAGGGGCACTATTACTGTGATGGGTCACTGAGGGGCACTATTACTGTGATGGGTCACTGAGGAGCACTATTACTGTGAGGGGTCACTGAGGGGCACTATTACTGTGACAGAGTCACTGAGGAGCACTATTACTGTTAGGGGTCACTGAGGGGCACTATTACTGTAAGAGGGTCACTGAGGGGCACTATTACTGTGAGGGGTCACTGAGGAGCACTATTACTGTGACAGAGTCACTGAGGAGCACTATTACTGTGAGGGGTCACTGAGGAGCACTATTACTATGAGGGGTCACAGAGGAGCACTATTACTGTGAGGAGGTCACTGAGGAGCACTATTACTGTGAGGGGTCACTGAGGGGCACTATTACTGTAAGGGGGTCACTGAGGGGCACTATGACTGTGAGGGGTCACTGAGGGGCACTATTACTGTGAGGGGTCACTGAGGGGCACTATTACTGTGAGGGGTCACTGAGGGGTACTATTACTGTGAGGGGTCACTGAGGGGCACTATTACTGTGAGGGGTCACTGAGGAGCACTATTACTGTGAGGAGGTCACTGAGGAGCACTATTACTGTAAGGGGGTCACTGAGGGGCACTATTACTGTAAGGGGGTCACTGAGGGGCACTATGACTGTGAGGGGTCACTGAGGGACACTATTACTGTGAGGGGTCACTGAGGGGCACTATTACTGTAAGGGGGTCACTGAGGGGCACTATTACTTTAAGGGGGTCACTGAGGGGCACTATTACTGTAAGGGGGTCACTGAGGAGCACTATTACTGTTAGGGGTCACTGAGGGGCACTATTACTGTAAGGGGGTCACTGAGGGGCACTATTACTGTGAGAGGTTACTGAGGGGCAATATTACTGTGAGAGGTCACTGAGGAGTACTATTACTGTGAGGGGTCACTGAGGAGTACTATTACTGTGAGGGGTCACTGAGGAGGACTATTACTGTGATGGAGTCACTGAGGAGCACTATTACTGTAAGGGGGTCACTGAGGGGCACTATGTCTGTGAGGGGTCACTGAGGGGTACTATTACTGTGAGGGGTCACTGAGGAGCACTATTACTGTGAGGGGGTCACTGAGGGGCACTATTACCGGAAGGGGGTCACTGAGGGGCACTATTACTGTAAGGGGGTCACTGAGGGGCACTATTACTGTGAGGGGTCACTGAGGAGCACTATTACTGTGAGGGGGTCACTGAGAGGCACTATTACTGTGAGGGAGTCACTGAGGAGCACTATTACTGTGAGGGGTCACTGAGGAGCAATATTACTGTGAGGAGGTCACTGAGGAGCACTATTACTATGAGGGGTCACTGAGGGGCACTTTTACTGTGAGGGGGTCACTGAGGAGCACTATTACTGTGAGGGGTCACTGAGGAGCACTATTACTGTGAGGGGTCACTGAGGAGCACTATTACTGTGAGGAGGTCACTGAGGAGCACTATTACTATGAGGGGTCACTGAGGGGCACTTTTACTGTGAGGGGGTCACTGAGGAGCACTATTACTGTGAGGGGGTCACTGAGGAGCACTATTACTGTGAGGGGTCACTGAGGGGCACTATTACTGTGAGGGGTCACTGAGGAGCACCATTATTGTGAGGGAGTCACTGAGGAGCACTATTACTGTGAGGGAGTTACTGAGGGGCACTGTTACTGGGAGGGAGTTACTGAGGGCACTATTACTGTGAGGGGGTCACTGAGGGGCACTATTACTGTAAGGGGGTCACTGAGGTGCACTATTACTGTGAGGGAGTCACTGAGGGCACTATTACTGTGAGGGAGTCACTGAGGGGCACTATTACTGTGATGGGTCACTGAGGGGCACTATTACTGTAAGGGGGTCACTGAGGGCACTATTACTGTGAGGGAGTCACTGAGGGGCACTATTACTGTGAGGGAGTCACTGAGGGCACTATTACTGTGATGGGTCACTGAGGAGCACTATTACTGTGAGGGGTCACTGAGAGGCACTATTACTGTAAGAGGGTCACTGAGGGGCACTATTACTGTGAGGGGTCACTGAGGAGCACTATTACTGTGACAGAGTCACTGAGGAGCACTATTACTGTGAGGGGTCACTGAGGAGCACTATTAATATGAGGGGTCACGGAGGAGCACTATTACTGTGAGGAGGTCACTGAGGAGCACTATTACTGTGAGGGGTCACTGAGGGGCACTATTACTGTAAGGGGGTCACTGAGGGGCACTATGACTGTGAGGGGTCACTGAGGGGCACTATTACTGTGAGGGGTCACTGAGGGGCACTATTACTGTGAGGGGTCACTGAGGGGTACTATTACTGTGAGGGGTCACTGAGGGGCACTATTACTGTGAGGGGTCACTGAGGAGCACTATTACTGTGACAGAGTCACTGAGGAGCACTATTACTGTGAGGGGTCACTGAGGAGCACTATTACTATGAGGGGTCACTGAGGAGCACTATTACTGTGAGGAGGTCACTGAGGAGCACTATTACTGTAAGGGGGTCACTGAGGGGCACTATTACTGTAAGGGGGTCACTGAGGGGCACTATGACTGTGAGGGGTCACTGAGGGGCAGTATTACTGTAAGGGGGTCACTGAGGGGCACTATTACTTTAAGGGGGTCAGTGAGGGGCACTATTACTGTAAGGGGGTCACTGAGGAGCACTATTACTGTTAGGGGTCACTGAGGGGCACTATTACTGTAAGGGGGTCACTGAGGGGCACTATTACTGTGAGAGGTTACTGAGGGGCAATATTACTGTGAGAGGTCACTGAGGAGTACTATTACTGTGAGGGGTCACTGAGGAGTACTATTACTGTGAGGGGTCACTGAGGAGGACTATTACTGTGATGGAGTCACTGAGGAGCACTATTACTGTAAGGGGGTCACTGAGGGGCACTATGTCTGTGAGGGGTCACTGAGGGGTACTATTACTGTGAGGGGTCACTGAGGAGCACTATTACTGTGAGGGGGTCACTGAGGGGCACTATTACCGGAAGGGGGTCACTGAGGGGCACTATTACTGTAAGGGGGTCACTGAGGGGCACTATTACTGTGAGAGGTCACTGAGGGGCACTATTACTGTGAGGGGTCACTGAGGAGCACTGTTACTGTGAGGGGTCACTGAGGAGCACTGTTACTGTAAGGATGTCACTGAGGGGGACTATTACTGTGAGGGGGTCACTGAGGGACACTATTACTGTGAGGGGTCACTGAGGAGCACTATTACTGTGAGGGGGTCACTGAGGGGCACTATTACTGTAAGGGGGTCACTGAGGGGCACTATTACTGTAAGGGGGTCACTGAGGAGCACTATTACTGTTAGGGGTCACTGAGGGGCACTATTACTGTAAGGGGGTCACTGAGGGGCACTATTACTGTAAGGGGGTGACTGAGGGGCACTATTACTGTGACAGAGTCACTGAGGGGCAATATTACTGTGAGGGAGTCACTGAGGAGCACTATTACTGTGAGGGGTCACTGAGGGGCACTATTACTGTAAGGGGGTCACTGAGGGGCACTATGACTGTGAGGGGTCACTGAGGAGCACTATTACTGTGAGGGGTCACTGAGGGGCACTATTACTGTAAGGGGGTCACTGAGGGGCACTATTACTGTAAGGGGGTCACTGAGGGGCACTATTACTGTTAGGGGTCACTGAGGGGCACTATTACTGTAAGGGGGTCACTGAGGGGCACTATTACTGTGAGAGGTCACTGAGGGGCACTATTACTGTGAGGGGTCACTGAGGGGCACTATTACTGTGAGGGGGTCACTGAGGAGCACTATTACTGTGAGGGGGTCACTGAGGAGCACTATTACTGTGAGGGGTCACTGAGGAGCACTATTACAGTGATGGAGTCACTGAGGGGTATTATTACTGTGAGGGAGTCACTGAGGAGCACTATTACTGTGAGAGGTGACTGAGGGGCACTATTACTGTGAGGGGTCACTGAGGAGCACTATTACTGTGAGGGGTCACTGAGGAGCACTATTACTGTAAGGGGATCACTGAGGGGCACTATGACTGTGAGGGGGTCACTGAGGAGCACTATTACTGTGAGGGGTCACTGAGGAGCACTATTACTGGGAGGGGGTTACTGAGGGGCAGTATTACCGGAAGGAGGTCACTGAGGGGCACTATTACTGTAAGGGGGTCACTGAGGGGCACTATTACTGTAAGGGGGTCACTGAGGAGCACTATTACTGTTAGGGGTCACTGAGGGGCACTATTACTGTAAGAGGGTCACTGAGGGGCACTATTACTGTGAGAGGTCACTGAGGGGCACTATTACTGTGAGGGGTCACTGAGGAGCACTATTACTGTAAGGGGGTCACTGAGGGGGACTATTTCTGTGAGGGGGTCACTGAGGGGCTCTATTACTGTGAGGGGGTCACTGAGGAGCACTATTATTGTGGGGGGTCAATGAGGAGCACTATTACTGTGAGGAGGTCACTCAGGAGCACTATTACTGTGAGGGGTCACTGAGGGGCACTATTACTTTGAGGGGTCACTGAGGAGCACTATTACTGTGAGGGGTCACTGAGGGGCACTATTACTGTGAGGGGTCACTGAGGGGCACTATTACTGTGAGGGGTCACTGAGGGGCACTATTACTGTGAGGGACTCACTTACGGGCACTATTATTGTGAGGGGTCACTGAGGGGCACTACTACTGTGAGGGAGTCACTGAGGGGTATTATTACTGTGAGGGGGTCACTGAGGAGCACCATTGCTGTGAGGGAGTCACTGAGGGGCACCATTACTGTGAGGGGTCACTGAGGAGCACTATTACTGTGAGGGAGTCACTGAGGGGTATTATTACTGTGAGGGGGGTTACTGAGGAACACTATTACCGTGAGGGGTCACTGAGGAGCACTATTACTGTGAGGGGTCACTGAGGAGCACTATTACTGTGAGGGGGTCACTAAGGGGCACTATTACTGTGAGGAGGTCACTGAGGGGCACTATTACTGTGAGGGTAGTCTCTGAGGGGCACTATTACTGTGAGGGGTCACTGAGGAGCACTATTACTGTGAGGGGTCACTGAGGGGCACTATTACTGTGAGGGGTCACTGAGGAGCACTATTACTGTGATTAGTCACTGAGGGGCACTATTACTGTGATGGAGTCACTGAGGGGTATTATTACTGTGAGGGGGTCACTGAGGGGCACTATTACTGTGAGAGGTCACTGAGGGGCACTATTACTGTGTGGGGTCACTGAGGAGCACTATTACTGTGAGGGGTCACTGAGGAGCACTATTACTGTAAGGGGGTCACTGAGGGGGACTATTTCTGTGAGGGGGTCACTGAGGGGCTCTATTACTGTGAGGGGGTCACTGAGGAGCACTATTATTGTGGGGGGTCAATGAGGAGCACTATTACTGTGAGGAGGTCACTCAGGAGCACTATTACTGTGAGGGGTCACTGAGGGGCACTATTACTGTAAGGGGTCACTGAGGAGCACTATTACTGTGAGGGGTCACTATTACTGTGAGGGGGTCACTGAGGGGCACTATTACTGTGATGGAATCACTGGGGAGCACTACTACTGTGAGGGGTCACTGAGGGGCACTACTACTGTGAGGGAGTCACTGAGGGGTATTATTACTGTGAGGGGGTCACTGAGGAGCACCATTGCTGTGAGGGAGTCACTGAGGGGCACTATTACTGTGAGGGGTCACTGAGGAGCACTATTACTGTGAGGGAGTCACTGAGGGGTATTATTACTGTGAGGGGGGTTACTGAGGAACACTATTACCGTGAGGGGTCACTGAGGAGCACTATTACTGTGAGGTGTCACTGAGGAGCACTATTACTGTGAGGGGGTCACTAAGGGGCACTATTACTGTGAGGAGGTCACTGAGGGGCACTATTACTTTGAGGGGAGTCTCTGAGGGGCACTATTACTGTGAGGGGTCACTGAGGAGCACTATTACTGTGAGGGGTCACTAAGGGGCACTATTACTGTGAGGGGTCACTGAGGAGCACTATTACTGTGATTAGTCACTGAGGGGCACTATTACTGTGATGGAGTCACTGAGGGGTATTATTACTGTGAGGGGGTCACTGAGGAGCACTATTACTGTGAGGGGTCACTGAGGGGCACTATTACTGTGAGGGGTCACTGAGGAGCACTATTACTGTGATTAGTCACTGAGGGGGACTATTACTGTGAGGGGTCACTGAGGGGCACTATTACTGAGAGGGGGTCACTGAGGGGCACTATTACTGTGAGGGAGTCACTGAGGAGCATTATTACTGTAAGGGGGTCACTGCGGGGCACTATTACTGTGAGGAGGTCACAGAGGGACACTATTACTGTGAGGGGGTCACTGAGGAGCACTATTACCGTGAGGGAGTATCTGAGGAGCAGTATTACTGTGAGGGGGTCACTGAGTGCACTATTACTGTGAGGGAGTCACTGAGGGGCACTATTACTGTGAGGGGTCACTGAGGAGCACTATTACTGTGATGGAGTCACTGAGGGGCACTATTACTGTGAGGGGTCACTGAGGAGCACTATTACTGTGAGGGGTCACTGAGGAGCACTATTACTGTAAGGGGGTCACTGAGGGGGACTATTTCTGTGAGGGGGTCACTGAGGGGCTCTATTACTGTGAGGGGGTCACTGAGGAGCACTATTATTGTGGGGGGTCAATGAGGAGCACTATTACTGTGAGGAGGTCACTCAGGAGCACTATTACTGTGAGGGGTCACTGAGGGGCACTATTACTGTAAGGGGGTCACTGAGGAGCACTATTACTGTGAGGGGTCACTATTACTGTGAGGGGGTCACTGAGGGGCACTATTACTGTGATGGAGTCACTGGGGAGCACTACTACTGTGAGGGGTCACTGAGGGGCACTATTACTGTGAGGGACTCACTTAGGGGCACTATTATTGTGAGGGGTCACTGAGGGGCACTACTACTGTGAGGGAGTCACTGAGGGGTATTATTACTGTGAGGGGGTCACTGAGGAGCACCATTGCTGTGAGGGAGTCACTGAGGGGCACTATTACTGTGAGGGGTCACTGAGGAGCACTATTACTGTGAGGGAGTCACTGAGGGGTATTATTACTGTGAGGGGGGTTACTGAGGAACACTATTACCGTGAGGGGTCACTGAGGAGCACTATTACTGTGAGGGGTCACTGAGGAGCACTATTACTGTGAGGGGGTCACTAAGGGGCACTATTACTGTGAGGAGGTCACTGAGGGGCACTATTACTTTGAGGGGAGTCTCTGAGGGGCACTATTACTGTGAGGGGTCACTGAGGAGCACTATTACTGTGAGGGGTCACTAAGGGGCACTATTACTGTGAGGGGTCACTGAGGAGCACTATTACTGTGATTAGTCACTGAGGGGCACTATTACTGTGATGGAGTCACTGAGGGGTATTATTACTGTGAGGGGGTCACTGAGGAGCACTATTACTGTGAGGGGTCACTGAGGGGCACTATTACTGTGAGGGGTCACTGAGGAGCACTATTACTGTGATTAGTCACTGAGGGGGACTATTACTGTGAGGGGTCACTGAGGGGCACTATTACTGAGAGGGGGTCACTGAGGGGCACTATTACTGTGAGGGAGTCACTGAGGAGCATTATTACTGTAAGGGGGTCACTGCGGGGCACTATTACTGTGAGGAGGTCACTGAGGGACACTATTACTGTGAGGGGGTCACTGAGGAGCACTATTACCGTGAGGGAGTATCTGAGGAGCAGTATTACTGTGAGGGGGTCACTGAGTGCACTATTACTGTGAGGGAGTCACTGAGGGGCACTATTACTGTGAGGGGTCACTGAGGAGCACTATTACTGTGATGGAGTCACTGAGGGGCACTATTACTGTGAGGGGTCACTGAGGAGCACTATTACTGTGAGGGGTCACTGAGGAGCACTATTACTGTGAGGGAGTCACTGAGGAGTACTATTACTGTGTGGGGTCACTGAGGGGCACTATTACTGTGAGGGAGTCAGTGAGTAACATGAAAGCTGCACTGTGATTGGTTGTTATATATTATACTGAGGTAACATGAAAGCTGTGCGGTGATTGGTTGTTATATATTATACTGAGGTAACATGAAAGCTGCGCTGTGATTGGTTGTTATATATTATACTGAGGTAACATGAAAGCTGCACTGTGATTGGTTGTTATATATTATACTGAGGTGACATGAATGCTGCGCTGTGATTGGTTGTTATATATTATACTGAGGTAACATGAAAGCTGTGCTGTGATTGGTTGTTATATATTACACTGCTGAGGTAACATGAAAGCTGCTCTGTGATTGGTTGTTATATATTATACTGCTGAGGTAATATGAAAGCTGCGCTGTGATTGGTTGTTATGTATTATACTGAGGTAACATGAAAGCTGCGCTGTGATTGGTTGTTATATATTATACTGCTGAGGTAACATGAAAGCTGCGCTGTGATTGGTTGTTATATATTATACTGCTGAGGTAACATGAAATCTGTGCTGTGATTGGTTGTTATATATTATATTGCTGAGGTAACATGAAAGCTGCGCTGTGATTGGTTTTTATATATTATACTGAGTTAACTTAAAAGCTGCTCTGTGATTGGTTGTTATATATTATACTGCTGAGGTAACATGAAAGCTGCTCTGTGATTGGTTGTTATATAATATACTGAGGTAACATGAAAGCTGCTCTGTGATTGGTTGTTATATATTATACTGAGGTAACATGAAAGCTGCGCTGTGATTGGTTGTTATATATTATACTGAGGTAACATGAAAGCTGCGCTGTGATTGGTTGTTATATATTATACTGCTGAGGTAACATGAAAGCTGCTCTGTGATTGGTTGTTATATATTATACTGAGGGAACATGAAAGCTGCGCTGTGATTGGTTGTTATATATTATACTGCTGAGGTAACATGAAAGCTGCGCTGTGATTGGTTGTTATATATTATACTGAGGTAACATGAAAGCTGCGCTGTGATTGGTTGTTATATATTATACTGCTGAGGTAACATGAAAGCTGCTCTGTGATTGGTTGTTATATATTACACTGAGGGAACATGAAAGCTGCGCTGTGATTGGTTGTTATATATTATACTAAGGTAACATGAAAGCTGCGCTGTGATTGGTTGTTATATATTATACTGCTGAGGTAACATGAAAGCTGCGCTGGGATTGTTCTTGATTTTTGCGGGATGAGTTGTGTTTTTCGGTGATAGTATTTAATGTACCAGATAATGTGCTGAGAAACTTTTCAAAAATTTTGAGTGGAGTGAAATGTAAAAAAAATGCTTTTCCGCCATCTTTGTGGATTTTGTTTCTGGGGCGTACACGTAGCGGCAAAAATGCTTTTTATTCAATTTCTTTGTGTAGATGGGAGGACCAAAATATGCCATTCTGATTATTTTTTTCTCCAGGGTCACCGTGCCGGATACATAATGCATTACTTCTATAGTGAAGACTTTTACAGATGTAGGGCTATTCCAGATGACTGTACATCAGCTTGGTTTTCCCGCCGAGCCGATTACGGTGTCCTTGTCTGCAGGCGGGGGAGGAGGGAAGAGCCAGGAGCAGGAACTGAGCTGCTGCCCCTCTCCGTCCCTCACCACTATTTGCAATAGCAGGGGGTGAGACAGGGGCGGAGCTAAGTCCCAGCGCTTAGCTCCGCCCCTGTCCTGACCCTCCCATTGCAAATAGTGGCGAGGGGCGGGGAATGGGCGGGAGCTCCTGGCTCTTCCATTCCCCCCCCCCACCACCTGCAGACAAGGACACCGTAATCGGCTCGGCGTGAAAACCGAGCCGATATACGGTCGTCTAAATAAGCCTGTAGTGATATGAAATATGAATTAGCTTTTTTTATTTATTTTTTATTACAAATATTGGAAAGGTTGTGTTTAAAGTCTTATTACATTATTTTTTTTAATAATTAAACTTTTTCCCCCTCACTTTTAATTTTTTTTTTCACTCTCCAGAGGGGACTTGAACTTGTGATCGTTTGATCTTTCCTGCAATAATACCATAGTATTACATTATACTGTGATCTGACAGACCCGGCTTGCCTTCAGAAGTCCCCAGCCTCCTATGGCAACTGAATGGTACCCTACGATGTCATCGCGGTGGGGCTGTTTGGGGCATTTAAATGCTGTTGTCAGAATTCACTGTGGCATTTAAAGGGTTAACAGCTGTGAGCTCTGATAGCCGACACCCACATCCTATGGAGCAGGATCGACCCCTAATCCCCCGGACCTCCATGACGTGACTATGGGTTGATGAGAAGGGCTGGGCTGTTTGGGGCGCCCAGGTGTGCCTGGTACTTCCTCCATCATGTGGGACACCTGAGCGCCCAACACTGATGGAGAACTAGGCAGCGGGACATGAAACCATAAGAACCGCAGCAAGGGTGCAGCACCTAACATGCGGGGGGTCATTAAGGACTAAGCTGGGTCACTTGTACAAGGGCTATCCAGGGTCCACTATAAAGGAGGGCCATGTTGTGTGGGACATATAAGGGCAGATGAAGGCGTCCTCAGTGGCCTCCGTAAGGAAAGGCTGAGTGACTCTGGATCCTTCCACTTTGCTGGGTTTACAAGTTTTGCAGCCATGATTAGTGGGGAGGGGGCGTAGCTCATTATCTGCTTTCTAACCTTTGTAGGATGGGGCTAGGGTGATGCTCACTTGTGTTGTTGTGCTGCACCTCCTGCGCCCAGCCTCCACATTCCATGCCCGTACAGCTCACCTGGTGAGTTTTGGGTAGAGGGATCATGTGACACATCTACAGGGTTCCTCTACCCAGACGTTACCAGGTGAGCTGTATGGGCTGGAGGACTGCTATGCCAACACAGGTGAGCACTTCTTTGCTATATCTAAAGGGCACTGCCAGTGAGTAGAGGGGCCGGGGCGGGTATTATTGTATCTTGATGCCACCAGGAAGTACTGGTGGAGCCAAGATTGACAGGAAGGGGTGACACCCCCTGTACCTGATTGGCTGCACAGCTGGTTGCGCTGCAGGTCCTAGCAGCCCACTAAGGAGTTTTTTGAAAAGCATACAGCGGTCCCCGCTGCAGCCACGCAGCCCCCACTGCAAGACCCTTCCCCGGCATTGGGACACAAGGCGGCCCCCTCCCCTCGATGTACATTTCACCTCACGGATGGCAGCAGGGAGGCCACAGCGCCAGGGGCAGACCCTGTGACAGCTGCAGACTGCAGCACCACACCAGCGATCCCACAGTGCTGCGGGGGACAGCACCAGGAGTGTCTGGGGTGCGGGTACATAGGCACAAACTGTCAGCAGGGGACCGGCCGTGATGGAGCAAAGAGGTGCCAGCCTCCACGGAGCAGCGAGCTGGCACCCGGGACGCAACACACAGCCAGCGGGCAGGACGGAGGCCTCATCCGCCAGGCAGTGTTGCTGCTAGAAGCCTCTGTAGATGCCGTGTTGCTGTTAGAAGCCTCTCTAGATGCAGTTTTGCTGCTAGAAGCCGCCGTAGATGCCGTGTTGCTGCCAGAAGCCGCCGTAGATGCCGTGTTGCTGCCAGAAGCCGCCGTAGATGCCGTGTTGCTGCCAGAAGCCGCCGTAGATGCCGGGTTGCTGCCAGAAGCCGCCGTAGATGCCGGGTTGCTGCCAGAAGCCGCCGTAGATGCCGGGTTGCTGCCAGAAGCCGCCGTAGATGCCGGGTTGCTGCCAGAAGCCGCCGTAGATGCCGGGTTGCTGCCAGAAGCCGCCGTAGATGCCACGTTGCTGCCAGAAGCCGCCGTAGATGCCGGGTTGCTGCCAGAAGCCGCCGTAGATGCCGGGTTGCTGCCAGAAGCCGCCGTAGATGCCGGGTTGCTGCCAGAAGCCGCCGTAGATGCCGGGTTGCTGCCAGAAGCCGCCGTAGATGCCGTGTTGCTGCCAGAAGCCGCCGAAGATGCCGGGTTGCTGCTAGAAGCCGCCGTAGATGCCGGGTTGCTGCTAGAAGCCGCCGTAGATGCGATGGTGCAGGTAACCAGGGAGGGCGGCCATAGTGCTTTTTGCCCAGTTCTTGGTGGTTGGCTGCTCCTGCGTCATACCAACCCTCGTACCAGACAAACCCAATAACTGTTAACTGAAGCTAGATGCAATATTGCTTCATTAGGGCCCCAATACTCGTTTTAAACAGTTTGCACTTATTGCAGCCAAATGCATCCCGAATGGTGCTAAAGCGTGACCAGATACTACCACCGTATAGCGGAACTAACAGGACCCACACAATGCTGCCCTACAGTGCACACACAACAATGCTGCCCTACAGTGCTTTCTAAGAGTGTGGTTGTATATGGGGCCCATACATACTATATACCAGTGCCACCCAGTGCTTACATACTACCATATGGTGCTCACATAATGCTGCAAATAACAGAACTAGACACACCACATAATACCGCCATGCAGTGAACATAAAGCAGGGCATCACAGTCCCTAAATAATACTGCCACATATTGCGCTATGGGGGACACTTACTTTGGAGACCACTACTGTTACTATTGGAGCCACCAAGGGGGACATTACTACTTCTGAGTCCACTAAGGGGAGTCTTAGTATTAGGGTCACTGCAGGGCCACCATTACTCTGTCGCTCCGTGGTCCTGATATGTCTTGGGTATCTTGTGTATCGGCGCCTTCAATGTCTGTAAAATCTGTGGGTTTCTTTGCTGGGGAAGACATTTCCCACTTTACTTCAGGTAGCAGAAAGGTTTGTGCCCCCTGAGCATGAGTCATAGCACCCCCATTAGGCGGGACACTAGGGCAGTCGGGGTAGATAATGGATGATTACATCATGGCGTGCAGGAATATCTGCAGTGAGCGTCAGCCTCCTTCATGTGTCTTGTAAGCCCCTTCTTCTGTCTCCTTGTGCCGTCTGTTCCCGCGCCAAGACAAGTGGGGGATAATGAGTTAACATGTGGCATGGGCTGTTTCCAGGCAGCTCGGTGATGTGATCTCAGGCCTGATCCATATTCATATCATCACCGTGTGTTGTCAGCTTCTATATCAGACGCTTTACACATCCAGCCGTCCCGCCCCTCTGCCTCCCCCATTGGCTGCAGCCCTGGGAGCTATGGCTTCCCATTGGCCGCTCAGAGCACCTGTCAGATGGAAAGGCTCCTTTTATTCTGCCTAAGGAGAAAGAAACAGTCACAAAGCAGAACACGAGGGAGAGAGGAGAAGGCGAGACATGAGAGACAAAGGCGAGAAGGACCACCAGTAGACCACTAGGAACCTTCCAGGAGGCATCTCAGGAGGGAAGAGACTGCTCCTCGAAGGACCAACCAATGAGAGTTTGAAAGACAAAGGACGCGAGCCCCCGGCCGGCAGCAGATGATGGCGTAGAGTCAGGACCACAATCTAGGACCAGTCGTCTTCTACGACCCCAAGGACTGCCGCCACTTGACGGTAAGAAGGTCCATTCCTCCCACTGTCCATCCTCCATCACCCTCGGCGGCGGCTCTCCCCTCCTGCTGTCTGCACTTCTCCATCTCACACGCTTCATCGACTCCGAATTTTCAGATTCCCTCTTTATTCCTCTTCTTCTTTATAAAGTGCATAGGACGCGCCGATTCGGCACAGCTACGCGGCACGGTGTGTAGTGGTGGGAGGTGACGTCATGTATTGATGATGTCAGGCGCATACAGTACAATGTGGGGTATGAATATATATGCAAAATGATACTGCAGAAGATGATTAATTGGAAATATGCACAATTATTCTCTATATCTCCCGTAGTAGAGCGCCACCTAGACCCGAAATTAGAGATTTACAGAAATAACAGCATGAAGACATGACCTGCATGAGACTGCAAGGGACAGATTTCTGAATTCTCAGCTTCTTACCAATAAGGACATTTGTGATAAGGCTGATGGTCGGCGGCTTCCAGGTTTCCTCACTTACAGGCTAAAATCTTTGTTTATGTTGAGTGACACCTGCTGGTAGATGGCAGTACTGCAGGGGGCAATGAGAATCGTTCAGGTGGGGTAAAGCTACACTTTAGGCTCGCTGCTCATAAGATATTATACTACCAGGAGGCACACAGATCCTCCTCGCCCCAAAAACTGCAGCCCATCTCACATGCAGATGACATGGCTTTGGGTTTGTAATGAAGAAGCCAGCGGAACAGCTGCTGATCTGCTCCTTTGTGCCATTTAACTGGAATGAGAATCATCAGACTGTTTTCGTTCCAAGTTTTATGAGTAGCTCTTCTGGTCTTGGTATATACAGCCACCACTAGGGGGAGGTCACTACATACAGATATATACATCCAACACTAGGGGAAGATCACTACATGCAGATATATACAGCCACCACTAGGGGGAGGTCACTACATACAGATATATACATCCAACACTAGGGGAAGATCACTACATGCAGATATATACAGCCACCACTAGGGGGAGGTCACTACATACAGATATATACATCCAACACTAGGGGAAGATCACTACATGCAGATATATACAGCCACCACTAGGGGGAGCTCACTACATACAGATATATACATCCAACACTAGGGGAAGATCACTACATGCAGATATATACAGCCACCACTAGGGGGAGCTCACTACATACAGATATATACAGCCACCACTAGGGGAAGATCACTACATGCAGATATATACAGCCACCACTAAGGGGAGCACACTACATACAGATATATACAGCCACCACTAGGGGGAGCTCACTACATACAGATATATACAGCCACCACTAGGGGGAGCTCACTACATACAGATCAATACAGCCACCACTAGGGGCAGCTCACTACATACAGATATATACAGCCACCACTAGGGGGAGCTCACTACATACAGATCAATACAGCCACCACTAGGGGGAGTTCACTACATACAGATCAATACAGCCACCACTAGGGGAAGCTCACTACATACAGATATATACAGCCACCACTAGGGGGAGCTCACTACATACAGATCAATACAGCCACCACTAGGGGGAGCTCCCTACATACAGATCTATGCAGCCACCACTAGGGGGAGCTCACTACATACAGATCTATACAGCCACCACTAGGGGGAGCTCACTACATACAGATATATACAGTCACCACTATGGGGAGCTTACTACATGCAGATATATACAGCCACCACTAGGGGGAGCTCACTACATACAGATCAATACAGCCACCACTAGGGGAAGATCACTACATACAGATATATACAGCCACCACTATGGGGAGCTTACTACATGCAGATATATACAGCCACCACTAGGGGGAGGTCACTACATACAGATCTATACAGCCACCACTAGGGGGAGCTCACTACATACAGATATATACAGCCACCACTAGGGGGAGCTCACTACATACAGATCAATACAGCCACCACTAGGGGAAGATCACTACATACAGATATATACAGCCACCACTATGGGGAGCTTACTACATGCAGATATATACAGCCACCACTAGGGGGGAGGTCACTACATACAGATCTATACAGCCACCACTAGGGGGAGCTCACTACATACAGATATATACAGCCACCACTAGGGGGAGCTCACTACATACAGATCAATACAGCCACCACTAGGGGAAGATCACTACATACAGATATATACAGCCACCACTATGGGGAGCTTACTACATGCAGATATATACAGCCACCACTAGGGGGAGGTCACTACATACAGATCTATACAGCCACCACTAGGGGGAGCTCACTACATACAGATATATACAGCCACCACTAGGGTGAGCTCGCTACATACAAAAATATACAGCCACCACTAGGGGGAGCTCACTACATACAGATCAATACAGCCACCACTAGGGGAAGATCACTACATACAGATATATACAGCCACCACTATGGGGAGCTTACTACATGCAGATATATACAACCACCACTAGGGGGAGGTCACTACATACAGATCTATACAGCCACCACTAGGGGGAGCTCACTACATACAGATATATACAGCCACCACTAGGGGGAGCTCACTACATACAGATCAATACAGCCACCACTAGGGGAAGATCACTACATACAGATATATACAGCCACCACTATGGGGAGCTTACTACATGCAGATATATACAGCCACCACTAGGGGGAGGTCACTACATACAGATCTATACAGCCACCACTAGGGGGAGCTCACTACATACAGATATATACAGCCACCACTAGGGGGAGCTCACTACACACAGATATATACAGCCACCACTAGGGGGAGCTCACTACATACAGATATATACAGCCACCACTAGGGGGAGCGCCCTACATACAGATATATACAGCCACCACTAGGGGAAGCTCCCTACATACAGATCTATGCAGCCACTACTAGGGGGCGCTCACTACATACACATCTATACAGCCGCCACTAGGGGGAGCTCACTACATACAGATATATACAGCCACCACTATGGGGAGCTCACTACATGCATATCTATACAGCCACCACTAGGGGGAGCTCACTACGTACACAACTATACAGCTACCACTAGGGGGAGCTCACTACATACACATGTATACAGCCACCACTAGGAGGAGATCACTACATACAGATCTATACAGCCACCACTAGGGGGAGCTCACTACATACAGATATATACAGCCACCACTAGGGGGAGCTCACTACATAAAGATATATACAGCCACCACTAGGGCGAGTTCACTACATACAGATATATACAGCCACCACTAGGGAGAGCTCACTACATACAGATATATACAGCCGCCACTGGGGGGAGCTCACTACATACAGACATATACAGTCACCACTAGGGGGAGCTCACTACATACAGATATATACAGCCACCACTAGGGGGGCTCACTGTATACAGATATATACAGCCACCACTAGGGGGAGTTCACTACATACATATCTATAGAGCCGCCACTAGGGGGAGCTCACTACATACAGATATATACAGCCACCACTAGGGGGAGCTCCCTACATACAGATACATACAGCCACCACTAGGGGAAGCACCCTACATACAGATCTATACAGCCACTACTAGGGGGCGCTCACTACATACACATCTATACAGCCACCACTAGGGGGAGCTCACTACATACAGATATATACAGCCACCACTATGGGGAGCTCACTACATGCATATCTATACAGCCACCACTAGGGGTAGCTCACTACATACACAACTATACAGCTACCACTAGGGGGAGCTCACTACATACACATGTATACAGCCACCACTAGGAGGAGATCACTACATACAGATCTATACAGCCACCACTAGGGGGAGCTCACTGCATACAGATATATACAGCCACCACTAGGGGGAGTTCACTACATACAGATATATACAGCCACCACTAGGGAGAGCTCACTACATACAGATATATACAGCCGCCACTAGGGGGAGCTCACTACATACAGATATATACAGCCACCACTAGGGGAGCTCACTGTATACAGATATATACAGCCACCACTAGGGGGAGCTCACTACATACATATCTATAGAGCCACCACTAGGGGGAGCTCACTACATACACATCTATACAGCTACCACTAGGGGGAGCTCACTACATACACATGTATACAGCCACCACTAGGAAGAGATCACTACATACAGATCTATACAGCCACCAGTAGGGGGAGCTCACTGCATACAGATATATACAGCCACCACTAGGGGGAGTTCACTACATACAGATATATACAGCCACCACTAGGGAGAGCTCACTACATACAGATATATACAGCCGCCACTAGGGGGAGCTCACTACATACAGATATATACAGCCACCACTAGGGGAGCTCACTGTATACAGATATATACAGCCACCACTAGGGGGAGCTCACTACATACATGTCTATAGAGCCACCACTAGGGGGAGCTCACTACATACACATCTATACAGCTACCACTAGGGGGAGCTCACTACATACACATGTATACAGCCACCACTAGGAAGAGATCACTACATACAGATCTATACAGCCACCACTAGGGGGAGCTCACTGCATACAGATATATACAGCCACCACTAGAGGGAGCTCACTACATACAGATATATACAACCACCACTAGGGAGAGCTCACTACATACAGATCTATACAGCCACCACAATGGGGAGGCTCACTACATACAGATATCTACAGCCGCCACTAGGAGGAGCTTACTACATACAGATATATACAGCCAGCACTAGGGGAAGCTCACTACATACTGATATATATATATACAGTTACCACTATGGGGAGCTCACTACATACAGATATATACAGCCACCACTAGGGGGAGCTCACTACATAAAAACATATACAGTGACCACTAGGGGGAGCTCATTACATACAGATATATACAGCCACCACTAGGGGGAGCTCACTACATACAGATATATACAGCTACCACTAGAGGGGAGCTCACTACATACAGATGTATACAGCCACCACTAGAGGGAGCTCACCACATACAGATATAGACAGCAACCACTATGGGGAGCTCAATACATCCAGGTATATACAACCACCACTAGGGGGAGCTCAATACATCCAGGTATATACAACCACCACTAGGGAGAGCTCACTACATATAGACATATACAACCACCACTAGGGGGAGCTCACTATATATAGATATACAGCCGCCACTAGGGTGAGCTCGATATATACAGATCTATACAGCAACTCCTAGGGGAAGCTCCCTAAATGCAGATATATACAGCCACCACTAGGGGGAGCTCACTACATACAGATATATACAGCTACCACTAGGGGGAGCTCACTACATACAGATATATACAGCCACCACTAGGGGGAGCTCACTACATACAGATATATACAGCCACCACTAGGGGGAGCACACTACGTACATATGTATACAGCCACCACTAGAGGGAGCTCACTACATACAGATCTATACGGCCACCACTAGGGGGAGCTCACTATATACAGATCCATACAGCTAAGGGGTGATCAAATAACTGTATAAATCCATGAGGGGACGACACAAGGATCTCTGTTATGATCTGTTTATACCCAGGACTGCGGTGGTAACAAGAGGGCATCCGCTACGTCTAGAAGAAAGCAGGTTCCATCAACAACACAGAAGGGGGTTCTTTACTGTAAGAGCAGTGAGACTGTGGAACTCTCTGCCTGAGGAAGTGGTGATGGCAAGATCCATAGAGGAGTGTAAGAGGGCCTAGATGTCTTTCTATGATATTACAGGATATAGACAGTAGGTGACCAGAGGGGTTGGTGGTCCGGGTCTACAGGCAAGTAGGAACTATCAGAGGCTGATCCAGGGATTATGCTGACCGCCTTTATGGAGTCGGGAAGGAATTGTTTCCCCAAAAGGGCAAATTGGCTTCTGCATTTGGGTTTTTTTGCCTTCCTCTGGATCAGCAAAGAGATTAAACAGGCTGCAGTAGATGGACATTGTCTTCATTCGGCCTTACATACTATGTTATTATGTTACTATGTATATGCTAGATGGAAGCCCACTACATACAGGCATATCTAGTCATCATCAGCGGGAACTCACTACACACAGATATATACAACCACCACTAGGGGGAGCTCACTACATACAGATACATACAGCAAACACTAGGGGGAGCTCACTACATACAGAAATATACAGCCACCACTAGGGGGAGCTCACTACATACAGCTATATACAGCCACCACTAGGGGGAGCACACTACATACAGATACATACAGCAAACACTAGGGAGAGCTCCCTACATACAGATCTATACAGCCACCACTAGGGGGAGCTCACTACATACAGAAATATACAGCCACCACTAGGGGGAGCTCACTACATACAGCTATATACAGCCACCACTAGGGGGAGCACACTACATACAGATACATACAGCAAACACTAGGGAGAGCTCACTACATACAGATATATACAGCCACCACAAGGGGGAGCTCACTACATACAGATATATACAGCCACCACTAGGGGGAGCACACTACATACAGATACATACAGCAAACACTAGGGGGGAGCTCCCTACATACAGATAAATACAACCACCACTAAGGGGAGCTCACTACATACAGATATACACAGCCACCACTAAGGGGAGTTCACTACGTACAGATATACACAGCCACCACTAGGGGGAGCTCACTACGTACAGATCTATACAACCACCACTAGGGGGAGCTCACTACATACAGATTTATACAGCCACCACTAGGGGGAAGCTCCCTACAAACAGATATATACAACCACCACTAGGGGGAGCTCACTACATACAGATATATACAGCCACCACTAGGGGGAGCTTCCTACATACAGACCTATACAGCCACCACTAGGAGGAGCTCACTACATACAGACGTATACAACCCACCCTAGGGGGAGTTCACTACATATAGATATATACAGCCACCACTAGGGGAAGCTCACTACATACAGATATATACAGCCACCACTAGGGGGAGCTCACTACATACAGATATATACAGCCACCACTAGGGGGAGCTCACTACACACAGATATATACAGCCACCACTAGGGGGAGCTCATTACACACAGATATATTCAGCCACCACTAGGGGGAGTTCACTACATACAGATATATACAGCCACCACTAGGGGGAGTTCACTACATACATATATATACAAGCACCACTAGGGGGAGCTCACTATATACAGATATATACAGCCACCACTAGGAGGAGCTCCCCACATACAGATATATACAGCCACCACTAGGGAGAGCTCCCCACATACAGAACTATACAGCCACCACTAGGGGGAGCACACTACACACAGATATATACAGCCACCACTAGGGGGAGTTCACTACATACAGATATATACAGCCACCACTAGGGGGAGCTCACTACATACAGATATATACAACCACCACTAGGGGGAGCTCACTATATACAGATATATACAGCCACCACTAGGAGGAGCTCCCCACATACAGATATATACAGCCACCACTAGGGGGAGCTCCCTACATACAGATATATACAGCCACCACTAGGGGGAGCTCACTACATACAGATATATACAGCCACCACTAGGGGGAGCTCACTGCATACAGATATAGACAGTCACCCCACGGGGTAGCTCCCTACATGCATATATATACATACACTACTAGGGGGAGCTTACTACATACAGTTATAGACAGGCACCACTAGGGGGAGCTCACTACATACAGATATAGACAGTCACCCCTCGGGGTAGCTCCCTACATGCAGATATATACAGGCACCACTAGGGGGAGCTCACTACATACAGATATATGCAGCCACCACTAGGAGGAGCTCACTACATACAGATATATACAGGCATACAGGCACCACTAGGGGGAGCTCACTACATACAGATATATACAGCCACCACTAGGGGGAGCTCACTACATACAGATATATACAGCCACCACTAGGGGGAGCTCACTACATACAGATATATATAGTCACCCCTCGGGGTAGCTACCTACATGCAGATATATACATACACCACTAGGGGGAGCTTACTACATACAGTTATAGACGGGCACCACTAGGGGGAGCTCACTACATACAGATATAGACAGCCAACACTAGGAGGCGCTCAGATGCTCCTCCCTACTGTTGGTCTGTCAGGGGCGTCCTGATACCGCTCAGTTTGTGTGCACTCACACATCCTCTGGTCCCAACATCTCCTAAGGCTGGGTTCACAAAAGGCGGATTTGCCGCAGACGTTTTGTGTGGAGTCTTGCTGCAGTAGATCCGCCTGCGGCCGCTAATTCCTCTATCGGGCAGAACGTGATTTGTGGACGAGATTTGTAAAGAATCTTGTCCACACGGGACGGCAAATCTATCACGGCAAAGCCGGTGCTGCGGTGGGCATTCCCTGGCTGCAGCATATCTAGTTTTTTTTCTGTTGCGGCCGCGCTTCTCTCTATGGGAGCGCCAGCCGCAATGGAAAAGCATGTGGCCAAGCCGCTCCAAGACCTGCGCTTAAGTCAGATGCTCCTTTCTACAGGTGGTCTGTAGGGGGTGTCTTGAGCCCAGTCACCCTGTGTGCCCCCGTCTACTGGTCCTAACACCTCCTAACAGTCTGGGAAGATTAGCCTAGTAGGGGACAATTCATGGATGGGACCCTCCAGCTTCTCCCACCCCAATAACGCGCCCCCCTCTGGTAACAGGGTGACATCTATTCTCTGCGTTGTAGAGGCGTCTAGTGGTCTATCTATCTCCTATCTATCTCCTATCTATCTCATATCTATCTATCTATCTATCTATCTATCTATCTATCTATCTATCTATCTATCTATCTATCTATCTATCTATCTCACATCTATCTATCTATCTATCTCCTATCTATCTATCTATCTATCTCCTATCTATCTATCTATCTATCTCCTATCTATCTATCTATCTATCTCATATCTATCTATCTCCAATCAATCTATCTATCTCATATCTATCTCCTATCTATCTATCTATCTCCTATCTATCTATCTATCTATCTATCTCCTATCTATCTATCTATCTCCTATCTATCTATGTATCTATCTCCTATCTATCTATCTATCTATCTCCTATCTATCTATCTATCTATCTATCTATCTATCTATCTATCTCCTATCTATCTATCTATCTCCTATCTATCTATGTATCTATCTCACATCTATCTATCTATCTATCTATCTATCTATCTATCTATCTATCTCCTATCTATCTATCTATCTATCTATCTCCTATCTATCTCCTATTTATCTATCTCCTATCTGTCTATCTCCTATCTATCTCCTATCTATCTCCTATCTATCTCCTATCTATCTATCTATCTATCTATCTCCTATCTATCTATCTATCTATCTATCTATCTATCTATCTATCTATCTATCTATCTATCTATCTATCTCCTATCTATCTATCTATCTATCTATCTATCTATCTATCTATCTATCTATCTATCTATCTCATATCTATCTATCTGGTGGTACCATTTATACTATATTGCACTAAGTGTTTGAGGCAACAGAAAGAATCAGAATAGAAGCACCCATCACATTGAATAAAAATTGAAGATTTTGTGGTGTTGATAAATGTAACAACCAACTTCAATTGTTATCCTGCTGATAAGTAGTTGGACTTTATCTACAGACGGATACGTCTGTCCTACATTGTGAATACATTTCTTTCCCAGCCTGTGTCATTATATACAACACTTTGATACTTTCTTGGATGGCCATCAATATTTGGTGCACAATCTATCCATTTATCCTAATAGGAACCCAATATATCACAGAGAAATACCAATGATATGTTAGATTGTGGATACTGTATCTAATAGGTCAAACGCATGAGAGAGAAGATAAACACAAATACGGGAAACTTGATACATCTTTATTAACAAGTTTAGACAAAAAGAGGCATCAACATACTGTGATATATGGTGAATATTTTGTATTCCCTATTAACGCATAATGGGTTCCCTATTGGCTTAAAGGAGATGTCCCGCGCCGAAACGGGTTTTTTTTTTTTTTAAACCCCCCCCCCCCCCCCCCCGTTCGGCGCGAGACAACCCCGATGCAGGGGTTAAAAAAACCACCCGCACAGCGCTTACCTGAATCCCGGCGGTCCGGCGTCTTCATACTCACCTGCTGAAGATGGCCGCCGGGATCCTCTGTCTTCATGGACCGCAGGGCTTCTGTGCGGTCCATTGCCGATTCCAGCCTCCTGATTGGCTGGAATCGGCACGTGACGGGGCGGAGCTACACGGAGCTACACGGAGCCCCATAGAGAAGAGGAGAAGACCCGGACTGCGCAAGCGCGGCTAATTTGGCCATCGGAGGGCGAAAATTAGTCGGCACCATGGAGACGAGGACGCCAGCAACGGAGCAGGTAAGTATAAAACTTTTTATAACTTCTGTATGGCTCATAATTAATGCACAATGTACATTACAAAGTGCATTATTATGGCCATGCAGAAGTGTATAGACCCACTTGCTGCCGCGGGACAACCCCTTTAAGCAAAAAAATTTATTTAGATATCACTGTGTTTGTGTAATGCGCCTCTGACTAAGTCAATTTTATCATTTATTAATAAAAGTTAATTTTTAATCCTAACCTGTGAATAACATATCTATCTATCTATCTATCTATCTATCTATCTATCTATCTATCTATCTATCTATCTATCTATCTATCTATCTATCTCCTATCTATCTATCTATCTATCTATCTATCTCCTATCTATCTATCTATCTCCTATCTATCTATCTATCTATCTATCTATCTATCTATCTCCTATCTATCTATCTATCTATCTCCTATCTATCTATCTATCTATCTATCTATCTATCTATCTATCTATCTATCTATCTATCTATCTATCTATCTCATATCTATCTATCTCATATCTATCTATCTATCTATCTATCTATCTCATATCTATCTATCTATCTATCGATCTCTCTATCTCATATCTATCTATCTCATACCTATCTATCAATCTATCTCCCTCTCTCTCCCTCCCTCTCTCTATCTCCCTCTCTCTGTCTCCCTCTCTCTCTGTCTCCCTCTCTCTCTGTCTCCCTCTCTCTCTGTCTCCCTCTCTCTCTCTCCCTCTCTCTATTTGTCTCTGTCTCTCTCTCTATTTGTCTCTGTCTCTCTCTCTATGTGTCTGTCTCTCTCTATCTGTCTCTGTCTCTCTCTATCTGTCTCTGTCTCTCTCTCTCTCTATCTGTCTCTCTCTCTCTCTATCTGTCTCTGTCTCTCTCTCTCTCTCTATCTGTCTCTGTCTCTCTCTCTCTATCTGTCTCTGTCTCTGTCTCTCTCTCTCTCTATCTGTCTCTGTCTCTCTCTCTATCTGTCTCTGACTCTCTCTCTCTATCTGTCTCTGACTCTCTCTATCTGTCTCTGTCTCTCTCTCTATCTCTCTATCTGTCTCTGTCTCTCTCTCTCTATCTGTCTCTGACTCTCTCTATCTGTCTCTCTCTCTATCTGCCTCTCTCTCTATCTGCCCCTCTCTCTATCTGCCCCTCTCTCTATCTGCCTCTCTCTCTATCTCCCTCTCTCTATCTCCCTCTCTCTATCTCCCTCTCTCTATCTCCCTCTCTCCATCTCCCTCTCTCCCTCTCTCTATCTCCCTCTCTCTATCTCCCTCTCTCTATCTGTCTATATCTGTCTCTGTCTCTCTCTCTATATCTGTCTCTGTCTCTCTCTATATCTGTCTCTGTCTCTCTCTCTATCTGTCTCTGTCTCTCTCTCTATCTGTCTCTGTCTCTCTCTCTATCTGTCTCTGTCTCTTTCTCTATCTGTCTCTGTCTCTCTCTCTATCTGTCTATCTGTCTCTCTCTATCTGTCTATCTGTCTCTCTCTCTCTATCTGTCTATCTCTGTCTCTATCTGTCTATCTGTCTATCTCTGTCTCTCTCTCTCTATCTGTCTATCTCTGTCTCTCTCTGTCTCTCTCTCTCTATCTGTCTATCTCTGTCT